>NW_004524593.1:3171504-3175799 GCF_000260255.1 Octodon degus | reverse complement strand
TGAGGAGTGGTGGGGGGCGGCCCGAGGGGCTGGGAGAGGGTCCGGCCCACGCTGCGCCTGGGCTGGGACTGGTCTCGCCGGCGCAGGGTAGCAGGAAACTCTCCGCACACTCACCGGACCTGGGCTAGGACCCCTGGGACTGTTTTTGTTGATAATGCAGCTGACTTTTAAATCATGAATACTTGCAACAATCTTTCTATTAACATTTTTACATGTAGTTACATTTACCTAGGTGGTTCGCTAAAGTATGTGTTTGAAAAGCTCATTTAGCACTCTTTTAGAGTGCTAAAAGAAGGACCTAAGAACATACAGTGGTTACAGTTTAATGTCTTTTCAGTGACATTTTAAATGGCCTAATAAAGAGAATTGTTCAGAAACAACTAGAATTCTTAAAATAATTGTTGACAAATGGTGATTTGAGTGTAACAGAAAAACCTTAACTGGATTTTCTCTAAGATAAATCTATAATAGCATATTCTATTTTTTCCTAGACAGTATTGTTGATGTTTGTCATTTCAACTCTCCCAGGTACATGAATCAACTCAAGTGGTTATCTGAAATATTTTGTTTTTGACTAAGAAAGTTATATAGCTCTTATATCTTTGAGACATTTGAATAAATCAACACAACTATTATAAAATTTGTCTGTAGAGCTAGTTGATGATTTATGATTTGGAAAGATAAGCAGTTTTGAATTTCATAGAAAACAAAGAAAAATGTGTACTTTTCTTTTTCATTTTTAGTGTTTAAAATTCTTAAATCACCAGATGTAAAGTGGATTACCTCCTTCCCTTCCCTACAAATTCTAATAACTCAAGAGAATGTAAAAAAGAAATTCATATATCCTTTCCCCCAAAGAGAATTCTGTGTTCTACTTGGCAACTTGTTTTTCTCATGGAACAATCTATTATAAATAATTCATTAAACTGTTTTTCACTTTCCATTTGGTGGTCCTGGGGATGGATCCAGGGTGCAGGCAAGGCACTGTTCTACCAGTGAGCCAGTCCCTAGCCTTGTCATTCTGTTTAATTGCATGATATTCTATGGCATGGACAGAGCATGAGCATGATTTATTTCTACATTTCTTTTTTGAGGGTTCTATAAACAATTTTCATTTTTGTTACTGTATATATACTATTAGAATAGTTTCTGTACATATGACCACAGATTTGTGGGAATAGAATTGCTCTGATATGTACAATCTGATGTTTGATAGTGTTATAGTGTGTGTCTAGATGTCCCAAGCCTCATGCACCAATGGGACGGGCTTTCAGAGTTTGTGATTAATTCATGATCCCATGCTGGAATTATAGATGTGAGTGCTATACCTGCCCTGGGATGGTTAGCCTGAATAGAATAAAAAGAAGGGACAGAGGCTTGTTCTCTGCCAATGCTGCTTCCTTTTTGCTTGTGTAACTATGTACCACTCTGCCTTGGAACCAGCTGATTATGCAGTGAAACCTCTACAAACTGTGAGTTAAGTAAACCTTTCCTTCCTTAATTTTGGGCTTCAAGGTATTTTGTCTCAACAACCAGAGAAAAGTAAGAAAGACAAATAGGTACTCATTTCTCTCCAAAGACTTGTAATGGTGTATTTGAGTACTCCTTCTCTTGAAATTTCAAGTAGATATTATCAATGCTTTCAGTTTTTAGCATTCTTATTTATAATACATAGCATCTCAGTTTGTTTACAATTCCCTACTAACAGGTGAGATTATATGAGTCTCATGTTACTGAACAATTTTAGGTAGCTTTGCAACTGTGAAATCTCATAAAAACTGAAATTTCAGTCAGAGATTTGATGTTTGAGAATACCTGTAATTAGTTTAAAATATAATTTGGTTTATTAGTCTACCTGCATATTAATCTACAGGGAAGTCAAGAGAGGAGATTGGGTATTATTTTTGTAGTATTATAGAGAAAGAATCATGAGAAACCATTTTGACTGTCCTTTAGTACCCACTTCTTTTAGAGCTTATCAGGTAAGCAGAACTGTATGTTCAACACAGGTAAACTGCTGTGTATCTTGGGTATACAGATGAAAACAAGGAATTCGGAAATTAATTATCCTATTTGAAAGCAGGGATTTGCCTTCTTTTTTGAAGACCTCTCAGATGTTGCTTTTTTCCTGCTGTGCCAGAACTGTGGCTCAGGTCACTTTGGCCTGCTACATCCTTGACTGAGACCAGCTTTATTTGGTAATAGTAATATATAAAAATATATTTATGCAAAATCAAGATACTGTAGTGCTGCTGCAAATGACCTAAGAAATTTAAATGTTTTGGAGAATGATCTTTAGCAAAAGATTTAGTGATCTTTTGGTGAAAGATCACTGGAGACCCTACGTTTGGCACCATTGCTAAGGTACATAGGGTGCCCAAAAGCATGTTGCATATTTTTAGTAACTTTGAAGTCAGAGAGGTCTTAGAGTTATCTGCTGATTTGATTGTTCTTTCATAAAGTAGATCCTCTTAATGTTTGGTAGACTGGCCACTGTGGATAGAATAGAGATTGAATGTCTGATTTGAGTGGATCTTGATTCTATCTTTCCCCCCAGTACAGGGATGAAACTTAGGATGTTCACCCTAAGCAAATCCTCTGCACTCCCTTTTTCTTTTTTTTTTGAAACAGTCTCATTAATTTTCCCAAGTTGGGCTCAAGTTTGCAGTCCTCTTGCCTCAGTCTCTCACAGTACTGGGATTACAGACACGCACTACCATAACTGGCTTAATTCTACTTTTTAGAACTTCATGAAAAATGTGTTCAAAACACTATTTGAATTACTAATTTGCTTCTTCATCAACCCTGTAGGGTAGCATTTTTTCTATTTGTCAGGAAAGAAAGCTAAAGCTTAGAGAGGTTAAGAAGCTACCTCAAGGTACATAGTTTGTGAACATTTTTCTTGCCAAAACCTTTTCTTAAACCTTGCTTGAATCTTCCTTTTCCTCAGATACTGCCTCCATTTTCAGGTGAGTGTGCAGTAAGACACATTCGTATTGTTTATCAGCCTTCTGCTGGGGTTTCAGTTGAAATTATAAATTGCTGATCACAGGTGCAACTCCCAAGTGCATGTCTGAGGACAGGGTTGGGGAGGTAGGTGTCTAGGCAGAAGCCCCGAGGATGACAGTGTTAGTTCTCTGTGTTCTCTTTATATAATCTATCATAAACAGGAAAATGTTGATAATACAGAATATGCTTACTATGTGTTCCTTGAATTTAATTATGCCAAAGAATCTCATTCATAATTCTGGAAGCAAAGACTGAAGCTAAGTGATAGCATTAGGACCAGAATCTGCTGACTTTCAATTATGTTCTGTAAAAGGTTAACTGTGTTAGTTGGGGCCAGATTGAGCATTTATTAACTGTTTGAAGAAAGATTGTGAAGGTAATTCATGTATCATTCTCTTCTGTAGCAGTTGGTAGTGCAAAGGAGAGAGCTTAATTTTTCAGTTGGAGAAATTAAGTCTCTTGTCACACCAGGGGAATATGGTGTAATAATGATTTGGATGTGGCATTGGGAGTTGAGTGACACAGGTCTTTTATAATTTAAGGAAGAAAGCTGAGCTTTCTGAAAACTTAATGCTAAAAATACCACACTTGCTTTATTATTAGAGCTGGAGTAAATATCTGTAGAATGTATTTTAGTAGAAGGATTCTACAGTCAAGCCCTGTTGGTGTTTTCATAGCAATGTAAATAGAATCAGCTCACTGTTTGTAAAATTTCTAAGTGGTATCCATTTAAATAAATTAATTTTTAATGATATATTTTTTAAATTAATTTTATTGAGAAACAAATAGCAATGAGACAATTTCAAAACCAATTAGTAGGACGGTTTTAATAATTAATACCTTGCATATTGTCTTCATAGTGGTTATTCATAGCACAACATGCAGAAATGATATCCTGTCCAAACACTATTAGTATAAATCTTTCTTCTCATTGAATTCAGAGAAAGTAGCTGTACATCTACCCTATTTTGTATATATAGATACAAAATGGTCCTTCATTTATATCCCCTTTTTTGTTTAGTTTTGTCAGAGATGGGTATTCCATTGCCATTCAAATATTGTAGGTGTGTGAATTCAGCAAAATAACCCAATATAGTCCAGTGCTCCATAATAGTAGTGGACTATCTATAGGACTGGCAATGTCAGAAGTTGTTCACTTGAGCCTTTTACAGTTCAGCATATTAATATGACTTTGCTTTTTTTTCTCATATTTTTATTGATAAAGAGCAATGAGACAGTTTCAAATCAAATTGGTAGGACAGTTTCAATAATTCACACATTGCATA
>NW_004524593.1:3165228-3167729 GCF_000260255.1 Octodon degus | reverse complement strand
ACACTCACGGGACCTGGGCTAGGACTGGGTCTGGGGGTTCCCGGAAGTTGGCAGATATTCGTACTCGGCGGGAGGGGTGGGGCAGGTAGAGCGGAGTGGTGGGGGGCGGCCCAAGGGGGTGGGAGAGGGTCTGGCCCACGCTGCGCCTGGGCTGGGACTGGTCCCGCAGGTGCAGGGTAGAAGGAAGCTCTCCACACACTCACCGGACCTGGGCTAGGACTGGGTCTGGGGGTTCCCGGAAGTCGGCAGAAATCGAAGTCACATTTTGTATACTAGCCTTTTTCACATTTTATTTATTAAAACAATTTTTTTATGTATTTAGTACAGAGTCTACAGGGTCATTATGTAGATCAGACTCATAGTGATTCTCCTTTTTTCAGCCTCCTGAGCTCTGGGTTACAGGAGTTCGTCACCATGCTCAGTCTCAATCTTTGTCTCCTTGAGCCCCGAGTGCTGGGCTGGCACAGCAGGCCAGGGCTCAAACCTGTGGCCCCTGCTTCTGCCTAAGCAGGTGCTTTAATCTGCTGAGCTATCTGGTCAGTTCTCTGCATTTTATTATATTTTGTTTTATTTTTATTTTATTTTTGGTACTAGATATTGCAATTAGGGCCCTTCCATTATGCTTCATTCCCAACACCTTTTTAAAATTTAAATTTTGTGATGGGGTCTTTCTGTGTTGCCCAGGCTGGGCTCAAAGTTGAGATTGTTGTGCCTCAGCCACCCAGACCACTTGGATTACAAGTGTGTGGCACCATACCTGGCTTTTTCTAAAAATGTTAAGGAAATGATAATATATTATAAATTATAAACATATGAAAGCATTGATGCATCAGGTCATTTGTGATCTTTCAATTGATAGTGTGTGTGTGTGTGTGTGTGTGTGTGAAATAATAATTTGCAATATGTGGCAGTACTTTGTTACCACAAGTCTTCATCGCTCAACCTGAGAATTCACCATGTACATTGGAAATTACCATTCATAAGAATGAGCTACACATGTAAAAAATCATAAAGTTAGAAAAAATTGAGAACAAATGATTATGGATCACCTATATTAAAGGTCAGTGGCTCTTAAGTGAGACAAGAAGGCATGCATGGAAGGCTTATTGACTCTTGTACTTCTGTAATCAATTTCATTTTTGTTACACATGTGCTTAAGACTTGTACAGGAAGAATGGATCTTTTATTCATAGTGCTGACCCACAAATGCCTTTTGGCACATTAAGACATGTTACTTATCCAGAAGTATATGGATACCCCAGTAAAGGCTTCTAGGCAGAGAGAAACTTGGGGTGATGGGCAATAGCATTACGTACATAGTAAAATGCTCATAGTTCATTTGTAAGGATGGGATATGACAGGAGATGAGTTTAGGGAAAATGCAGAGAGCCTTTTAAGCTACTCTTACACTGCATTCTGTTTTTTTTTCTCATTATTAACTTTATTGAAAATCAATAATAATTATACAACAAATTAAAAATTGTAGATAAATATTGAAATGTGAAAGATATAAGATGTATACAAAGTGAATTTTAGAAAAATGTTTCTGAAATGAATACATAACATGAGATTAATAATACATTGCACATTGTAAAAAATTATTTACAAACTTAAATGAATATAACAATAAAAATTGTTTAAAATAAACACGAAGAAGAGTTTACAGATCAGTCATATAACAGTTCACTCCATGCCAAAATAAAAAAAACCTTATATTCGTATAATTAGAGTTCTCAAAATAAAAGGGGGTATGCAATAAATATTTAAAGATTTAAAATTTCTGAATTTAGTTAAATTTATGGCACCACATTTCCGAGAAAAATTAAACTTTTGCACAAGAAATATGAATAAAATCATACCAAAATACACAAAATGAAATTGTCCAAAACTAACTGTAAATAAAAATCATTAAGGCATATACATAGAAAAAATATTAGCTATGGAAGAACAAAATTAAATAGCATCTTATTCCATATTAGAAAAGAGCAAGTGGGTAAGAAACTAGACATTTATTCAAAGAAAGAAAAAGATCTGTTCAAATTGAATTTTATACTTAGCAAACATACTGTTGAAAACTAAAAATAAAATATTCTTCAGTTACACAAACTCTAAATATTATAATACTTCCAGACGTAACATAGAAAATAACAAAGACCATAATCCAGAAGGTAACAGAAGTTGCTGTATGATCTTGGATAAAGAATGAACAGCTCTCAAAATGGTAGTTGTGCAGGATGATGTAAAACATAATTATGTTAGATGAACCCATTTGAGAATTTCCACAAAACAGTATCAATCTTATGTCAGATTATGTACATATTTTTTCGTGTGTGCGTGTGTGTGTAAAAGGCAAAGAAGAATTAATATAAAGTCAATGGAAAATGAAAATACACTTCTTAAAGTTTCTAATACTAGGAAAAAAATATCATATAAGTAGATTTTTAAGTCAAAGAAACAGTATAAATTATAAAACAGAAATTAAAATTGAACAATTCAGAAAA
>NW_004524593.1:3163381-3165128 GCF_000260255.1 Octodon degus | reverse complement strand
CTAACCAGTATATAGTGGCCTTCTTTATTTCGCTTGATCATTGTTGGTTTGAAGTTGAGACTGTCTGAGAATAGAATTGCTACCCCTGCTTTTTTTCTGAGGTGCTGGGGCATGTAGTATTGTGTTCCATCCTTTGACTTTAGCCCATGAATGTCTTTATGAGTTAAATGTTTTTCTTGGGGCGGGGAAAAAAGCTCAGTAGAATAAGTGCTTGCCTGGCAAATGCAAGGACCTGAGTTCAATCTCCGGTTCTGAAAAAAAAAAGTTATTCTAAATGTGTTTCTTGTATACAGCATAGTTTTGGATTTTGTTTCCTAATCCACTGTGCCAGTCTATTTCTCTTAAGTGGTGAATTGAGTTCATTTACATTGATGGTTAGAATTGAGATGTATTGAGTTACGGTTAACGTGTTATTTACCTGTTGTTGTTACTCCTTTTTCTCCTGTGTTTAATTGCTTGCCCTATTTAGTTGGTTGCTTCTGATCTCATTTGTGGAGTTTATAATTTTGGTCCCTCTGTAGAACATCTTTCAGTTGCCTGTGTAGGGTTGGCTTTGTCATCATGAAATTCTTTAGCTGTTCTTTGTCATGAAAGTATTTCACCTCTCCATCAAACTTGAAAGAGAGTTTTGCAGGGTATAGTAGTCTGGGCTGGAATTTGTTTTCATAGAGGACCTGAAGTACTCTGCTCCATGCTCTTATTGGCTGCATGGTTTGTAAAGAGAAGTCGGCCATAATTCTGATGGGTTTTCCTTTGAATGTGATCTGCTTCTTTTCTCTAGCGGCTCTCAGTATATTATTCTTGTTCTGAATTTCTGGGATCTTGACTATTATATGTCTCGGTGTGTTTTTCATTAGAGTGAGGTTACTTGGCGTTCTGTATGCTTCGCTTACCTGAATGTCAGATCGTTTCCTCCTATTTGGGAAGTTTTCTGCTATTACTTCTGCCCATATTTTTTTAATGTCATTTGTGTTGACTCCTTCTTTCTCATTGATGCCTATTAGTCTCCCATTGTTCATCTTTGCATCATCTTGCAGATGATGGATTATTCTTTCCTGCATCCTCGTTGTTTCTAAGAGATCCTTTCTTACCTTTTCACTAGCTGCACCAGCATCTTCAAGTTCTCAAACTCTGTCTTCGCTTTCACTTAAACGGTTTTGCATGCTTGTGATTGAGATTTTAATTTCCTCTATATCCCTTTGACTCTGCTTCATGCGATCTATTTCTTTCCTTTCCTGTATTGCTCATTCAAGGAATCTGTCATTTTTCTAATCTCCTCTATTTTTTTATCAATGTCTTCTTTAGCAGGAGTTATAAATTCTTTAATGCAGTATTTTTTTCAGATTGGGTTTACTCCGTATGTTTCTGTAGTTGCTTCTTTACTTCAGATGCTGTGAGTTCTGAGAATTTTTTTTTATTTCAGAAAAGAATTGCACTGAGTTCTTCTATATCTTTCTGCTGTTGCTTCTTTACTATCAACGCTATTAATTCATGCACTTGAGCCGAGCTAGTGTCCTCTGCACTTGATCTGGGTGGACACTGGGTTTCTTCCATAAGTTTCTGCATTTGATTCTTTACTGCAGATGTTATTCATTCAGGGATTTCTTTTTTTATTTCCAATCTGAGTTCCTCTATACCTTTCTGCAGCTGTTTTTTTTTTTTATTTCAGAAGCCGTTGATTCATTGCTCTCAGCTTTGTGATTCCCAATTTTGTCTGTGTTAGTGTCCTCTGCACTTGTTACGGGTG
>NW_004524593.1:3155059-3158161 GCF_000260255.1 Octodon degus | reverse complement strand
TTTTTTTGGCAGAACCGGGGATTGAACTCAGGCCCTTGTGCTTGCCAGGGAAGCACTTATTCCACTGAGCCATCTCCCCGGCCCCTCAAAATAATATTTAAAAATTAAAATTGAATTGTGAGTCCAACTAAGAGGCCAGAATGTAGTGTATCATATGTATGAATCTGTGATCAATTCAGTGTACTCACACAGTATTTGATTAGGTTAATATATACAAAAATATCAACTGAGAAAAGTGTTTCACACACACACACACACACACACACACACACACACACACAGTTCTCGTAGCAGGACAGTCCCGCAACATTCCTTTTCCTGTCTCCTGCCTTCATCCACCACCCCCTTCTTTTTGAACAGTCATCTACCCGAGAGACCACATGGCAGCAACTGGCATGTCATGACAAGCAGCCCGTATTCAGAAGACCAGAATGACAGGCACTCCAAGCATGAACCTACTATTGCAAATTACCATCTTCAGTGCAGTTGCTTAGTTCACAGGTGTCTGTATATATAGTTAGTCAGGGTGAGAATCATTCCAATGAACTGCTAGACTCAAAAATCTTCTGAAGATTCTCAGGATCATTACCTTACCCATCTTGTACATATAACTGTATGGCTTGCTCGTGTCATGGGAAGACAGTATGCAATGTGTTAATTATTGAAACTGTCCTACCAGTTTGATTTGAAACTGTCTCATTGCTATTTGTCTCTCAACAAAATTATGGAAAAGAGAGAGTGAGAGGGAGAAAGAAAGAAAGAAAGAGTCCTGCTATTTTCCACAATGTGGTAAGTCCTGGAGGAAAGTTCACTAAGTGAAATAAGTCATATACAGAAAGAAAAATACTGTGGGATCCACTTATATATAAAGGGGGAAGAAGTAGAGAGGGACATTTAAATCAAAGGATACAAAGCAGGAGATATGCAGGACCAGGGATATAGCTCATTGGTCGAGTGCTTGTCTAGCATGCTTACGGCCCTCAGTTCTGGATTACATCCATCACACACACACACACACACACACACACACACACACGTATACATGTACATAGAAGATATATGGGATGTAAGACTAGAGATCTAATGAGAACTTAAGTTGGTAAAATTGTATCGTATTAAAGATTTTTAATAAATTAGTAAATTTTAGCTGTGTTATGAATAAAGCACTTATAAGATGAAAGCTACTTTGCCACAGCTGTGGTTTTACTAAATATATGCATCCCATAACATTATGCTGTAAAACTCAAGTGTAAACAATAAAATTTATTCAAAAAAAGTTCTCATGATAGTAAAGAATTACTAAAAATAAAATATAGCATAAATACTAGAATGGCAAATGTATGACCAGCGGGATAGGATATCACACAAAGTTCTAGTATGTTGTGGATATGGACAGTGTCCATGATGCTTACTGGTGGTCAGGTGTCACTTGTGGGACTGAGCTACTGCTCTTGCCTTGATATCTACCCTGTAGACCTGGACAGAATCATGACCCATTGGGTGCAGGAGAAGTCCATTTGTAGAGTGTGCTGATGGAAATATTTTGCTGCTCTATGCAAAAGAATAATGGAAAGACTGCTCTTGTATGCCTCTTTTTCTACTGTGTTTAATTGCCTGCCCTATTTGGTGGGCTATTTCCATTCTCATTCATGGAGTTGTGGTCATTTTGATCCCTCTAGAATATCTTTTGGTAGTCTGTGTAGGGTTGGCTTTGTCGTCATGAAATTCTTTAGTTGCTCTTTGTTATGGAAGTATTTCACTTCGCCATTATACTTGAAAGAGTTTTGCAGGGCATATCAGTCTGGGTTTGAATTGTTTTCCTTGCAAGACTTGTAGTATTTTGCTCCATGCTTTTCTTGACTTGGTGGTTTGTGAAGAGAAATCTGCTGTTATTCTGATGAGTTTTCCTTTAAATGTGATCTGTTTCTTTTCTCTAGTGACTTTTAGTATACTGTTCCTGTGCTGAATTTCTGGGATCTTGATTATTATATGTCTGGGTGTGTTTTTAATTGGGTTGATGTTATTTGGCATTCTGTATGCTTCGGTTACCTGAATGTCAGATTGTTTCCTCATATTTGCGAAGTTTTCTGCTATTACTTTTATCTATATTCTTTTTATATCATTTGTACTGACTCCTTTCTCATTGATGCCTTTTAGTCTTACATTGTTCATCTTTGCATCATCTTGCAGATGTTGAATTGTTTTTTCCTGCATCCCAGTTGTTTTTAAGAGATCTTTTTTTACATTTTCACTAGCTACAATGGTGTCTTCAAGGTCTGAAAGTCTATTTTCACTTTCATTCAAATGGTTTTGCCAGAGGTTTTTAATTTCCTGTATATAACTTTGACTCTGCTTCATGCATTCTATTTCTTTCCCATATTGCTCATTCAAGGATTCCATCATTTTTCTGTTCTCCTCTTATTTTTTAGTGAATGTCTTTTTTACGAGTACTTAGTACTTCTTTCATTATGGTTATTATTTCTTCTTTTACTTCAGAAATTATTTCTGATCTGATTTCCTTTCTGCAGTTATTTCTTAATTCTGATGCTATTATTTCAGAGATTTCAGGTGGGTGATTTCCAATTTCATCTATGCTTTTATCTCCTGCATTTGTTCTGGGTGGGCTCGGGGCCTGACAATACATTTTGCTCCTTCTCTTTGTCATTTTATATATCACTGTTTTCTGACCTTTGGTAGAGAACCCTGGTAGAGTTCTTACCTTAGCACCAGGTCCATATCTACCACGTTCAAACTTGTCCAGGTGGGTGTGGCTGGGGTCTGGCTCCTGTGCTCCACTTCTTCCTGCTGCAGCCCTTGGAAGTGAACCCACTGTGCCACTCAGGCAAAATGTTCTGCTCCTGGATCAGCTGGATGGGTCTTGCCTCTAGCCTCTCTGCAGCGAGTTCTGCCACAGGGTTCTACACCGGGCCTGTTTAATGGATGAAGTTCCACACACTTGCCTGGGCTGGTTGCTGGCTGGAATGAGGATCCAGCAGAACAAATGTGTGTAAGCCTGGGCCCTGGCTAGAGCGAGGATCCTGAGGGCAGGCTGTGGGTGGCCCGACTCACACACACCTGCATTCTGTTTTTTTTTTTTTTTTT
>NW_004524593.1:3153693-3154959 GCF_000260255.1 Octodon degus | reverse complement strand
AGGTGTTCTGTTCCTGGACTAGGTGGCTGGTTCTATCCTCTACACTCTCTGCAGGGATTGCAGCTGCAGGGTTATACCCCAGGCCTATATGCTAGGCCTGAACTTAGCCTGAAGGGGACAAGGTGGGATAGGGGGCAGAGGCAGCTCTCCCACACACTCACTGGGCCTTGGCTAGGACTGGGTCTGGGGGTTCCCGGAATGAGGTAGAAATTCCTACTTGGCGGGCGGGGTTGGGGAGGTGGTGCGGAGTGGTGGGGGGTGGCCCAAGGGGGTGCAAGAGGGTTTCACCCAAGCTGCCCCAGTGCTGGGACCAGTAGTAGGTCCCGCAGGCGCATGGTAGCAGGCAGCTCTCACACACACTCACTGGGCCTGGGCTAGGACTGGGTCTCTTAAATGATATTTTAGCAATAAAACTAAAGTATGACACTAGATGGAATGTTAAATTTTCCTTTGTCTTTTGTACAGAAACTAAGAACAAATCTTACATCAGAGAAATGTTTTAGATTTTCATGTCTCTTCAGAATTGCCTGATCATAATTTGCTCAATAACTTTATAATTATTTCTGTGTCTGTAATCTTTATGCCTTTCCAGTGCTTGTTTTCTCACTTTGCTTCTATAATTTCTAAGTATTGGTGTGTCCTATTTACCCTTTTCTCTTAGATTACTGTCTTTTATCCTCCATATTCAGTTAGATTTAATGCCTGGTATAGGCAAGGTACTTATTAAATGTTGAAGATACAGTTCCTATCCTCAAGGAACTCTATAACCTAGAGATTAAAAGAGATGTGGATAGAAAGGAATGTAAGATAGTAGATAAGATGAAGATAAGTTGAATTCTTTTGTTTAAATTTTGCATGGTTGTCACTTTTAAAGACTATGTACATACCTATGGTCATTCCTAAAGTAAGATTTCTGTTGAATATTTATCATATTGATGCTATCCAACTAAGGGATTAAATCTTTCAGTAAAGTCTGAATTCCACTCTTCCTAATTTTTCTGTAAGGAGGGTGATATGTTATATAAATAAGATATGAGTCTTAATCATAGAATGATATAGAAGATTTCCATTTTTTTCTTCTGGTATTATCATGATCAGATTTTAGAGCAAAGCAGAAGTGTGGGTTGTAGCTTGAATTTAATGACGTGCTTGTTGTTCAATGAAGTCACATTTTGTTTTTTTGTTTTGTTTTATTTTGTTTTATTTTTTTTCTACAGTTTTATGATAAACAGATAGCAATGAGACAGTTTCAAATCAAATCGGAAG
>NW_004524593.1:3117969-3151114 GCF_000260255.1 Octodon degus | reverse complement strand
TTGATAAACATATAGCAATGAGACAGTTTCAAATCAAATCGAAAGTACAGTTTCAACAAATAATACACTGCATATATTCTTCTTAGTGGTTGCATTCTGTTTTAATTGAAGATTTTTATAAGATATATCTGTATATATATGGTAAAAAATATCTTCAAGGACATGTGTGATATCCTGGATGTTTTGTTTTGTATTTTATTATTTATTAATGTTTTTATTAGTGAGAGTTGTTCGTTATAACTATTTTTGACCTTATTTTTGGAGAAGTTTAAAACTATTTTTCATTTTTTAAAAAATTCCATATTGCTTTAGCTTAGATGCTTGGTATAGGTGCTGACAAAGTGAGAGAAGCTTAGATTTCCAACTGAAGGTATCTTTTCCTTCCAACCTTATCCCTTGAGTTTACTGCTCCTATGTCCACTGTGTTCCTTGAGGAAGATAAACTCAAGGGCAGGAAATGTGCTCATTTCACTTATTAAAGCTTGGCCATAATTTGAATATTTAATAAAACCTTGAATGAATGATAGATTTACTGTTTTTAGCTTCATTTTCCTTTTATCTGTTTTTATTTTTTTTAAGTTAAAGTTTTATTTTTTGAGAAAGGATCTCACTGTGTAGCCCAGACTGACCTTGCACTGCGGTTCAAGCCATCCTCTCACTTCAGCTTCCAGAGTTCAATAAAAAATTGCTCTGAGGATGAGGCATTTAAATTGAGATCTCCGCAACAAGAGGAAATTGGAGGGATGCATTGGAGGATGGGGGAAAAGCATTTTAAGACAGTATAATACGTGCCATAATTTAATAAGAGAATAGATGTCTTTAGGGATGGGGTCAAGCAAGGTAGTGGTACAAGACAGGTGTGGATTGGTAGCCAAGGAACATTACTTGAGCCCCAAGGAGGAAGTTTTAATTTTTTGGTTTTTTTCAAGTGCATTGCAAACACTTTGATGAATTTTAAAGTAGAGGAGAAGCAAAGATTTTATTTATGGTTTTAAAATACCACTGTAGCTATCTATATAACTAGAGAAGTATAGCTATAGAATTTCAGTGGAGAAGTGTAGAAGTTCCTACTTATGAAAATGGGTGAAAATCAGGAAAATACAGGTCTGAGAAGATGGAGTTTTGTTTTGTCAAATACTATCATACATAAAAGATCAGATAAATATCAACACAATTATAGTGAGTGACCTCAGCATCCCAGTGTCACAAAATAAATCAACTAGACAAAAAGAAAATCAACAAATATCAGAGTTGAACCACACTTTCTAACAGATGACATAATGTGTATCTATAGAGTATTCACCCAAACAACAGAACACACATTCTTTCTCTGCAGTACATGGAATTTTCTCCAAAACAGACCATATATTAGGTTCACTTTCTTTTATCACTGGGACGAAAGACCTGCAACCTAAAGGAGGAGAGTTTTATTTTGACTCACCCTTGAGATATTTCCCTCTTACCATGCCTGTTCAATATATGTAGTATTTGAAACTTTAGCTAGAGCTATCAGGTAAGAGAAAAAAGAAAAGATATGCATAGATAAGAAAGAAGTCGAATTATCCATATTCACAGACAACATGAATCCTTTACATAGGAGACTCAAAAAAAAATTCCACCAAAAGACTCCTAAAACTAATAAATACAACAAAATAGCGGGATATAAAATCAGTACAGATAGCCAGATAGGTCAATGTATTAAAGCACCTGTTTAGGCAGGCTCAGGGACCGGGATTTGATCCTTGGCATACCATGGTGGCTCTGTCCCCAGGGCATGCTGAATTGGCAATTGAGACTGGGCGTGGTGGTGTGTGCTTGTAATCCCAGTGCTTGGGAGGCTGAAAACAGGAGAATCACTAAGAGTCCAATCTGTGTAGTGAGACCTATAAGACTCTGTACTAAAATACATTAAAAAAAATTCAGTATAGCAAGATCAATAGTGTTCCAGAACACCAACAATGAATACACTGATAAAGAAATAAAAAAGTGGTACACCTGTGGGATGCAGTAGAGCTGCGATCTGTGGGCCCAGTGTGTGCAGGCATGGAGCTTTCCTGGTGTCATTTAAGAACTTGGTGGTGGACTCTGGGCAGCCTGTGGGACCGTGTTTGACCTTCCTTAGCCTCCATTGTGCAGGTGTGGAGCTTCTGCTGCTGCCGGTCCAAACTTTTAGAACTTAGGTGGACTCTGAGTGTCCTGCATGATGCAGGAGAGCTGTGATCTGTAAGCCCAGTGTGAGCAGATCACCTACAATGGAAGGCCCATCAGAATCATGGCAGACTTTGGCCTACGTAAGAACTTTTGCAGACTCTGGGTGGCCTGTTGAACTCTGACTGGGCGATTACTTTCTTGAAGTGATGGACAGAAAACTGAGGATATAATAATAATAATAATAATAATAATAATAATAATAAAGCTTACACTTGTGTACTGCCATGTGTCAGCTTCTGTGTTCCATGTTTCATATCTATATATATTTTAAAATTTTTACAGTGTTATGAGATTGAAGGTATTTTATGAGTCTAAATTGAAGAAGGTAGTACATGTGCTATATGGATCTGACCCTATTTGAAGTACCTTCTTTAGCTTTTCTTTTTGAAGCAGACAAACTGCAGAGATTCTGTAATCAGTCACGAAAATGCTCATGAACAGAATTGAAGTTAT
The DNA here is from genome assembly GCF_000260255.1 of Octodon degus. Taxonomy (NCBI): domain Eukaryota; kingdom Metazoa; phylum Chordata; class Mammalia; order Rodentia; family Octodontidae; genus Octodon; species Octodon degus. The sequence goes on along the minus strand of NW_004524593.1, from coordinate 3,148,450 downwards.
AGAGCATTCTTCACCAAATCCTATTTTCTGATCTAAATATAGTCTGTTAGAGAAGTTTTCTAACTGTAAATATTATAGAAGTTGATACTATTAGCTTCAAATTTCCTTTACTCCCTCTCTTAACATCCTCAAACTTTCCTAAAAGAAACTATATCCAGTCAAAAGATGAAACGCCTATTGATCAGGGAGGGAAACACTTTGATGTCTTTAGAGAATTCACTTGATTCCTTATCTTTCTCTCTTCACTATTTTTTCTTCTCATTTCCTTAAACTCATGAACATGTAAAGATAGTGCAGTCATAAAGAAATCTTTCTACTTATATTCCACATCTGAATATTGTTCTTTAAGGCTACTATATAAACATAAATATGACATAATTCAAACACTGACTGAACTGGGGTTTCAGGAGAGGAGAAAATACATGTGAAACATGAATTTTGTAGATGTTAAATTAAGAATGAAACAGGTATGTTTTCATGAAAATCTTTTAGCCTTAATGGCAGAAATTCTTCCTCTCTCTTGCTGTTTACACTCTTGCTTTCCCTCTTTACGAAGGACTGTCCAGTCTTCTGGGACATGAAATTGGTAAAGGAAATATAATGTTTGAATTGACTCTGTGCTTTCTTTTAGCTCTATTATCTCATTTCCCTATGTTTCACAAGTTTGGGTAAAGAAAAAAATCTGTATTTTATGTACATTTCTTTCTCATTCATTCATTAAATGCACTGTAGCCTCTATGCTGATATTTTGCAATACAAGTATTCATATGTTTCAATAAAAATGTCTTATACTAGCTACTATATGAGCTCTTTTTTTGGGGGGGCTAGGCATTATGATGTGTTTTGCTGATCTTTCTAATTTCCTACAACACATCTATAAATAGAAATTATTCTTTCTCTTTATTTTTTTAAAAATTAAAATATCTTTTTTTAAGTGTGTGTGTGTGTGTGTGTGTGTGTGCCCGCACACATGCAGGGTGTCACTATGTAGCTTGGACTCGTAGTGATCTTCCTGATTTCTGCCTCCCTAGTGCTGGGATTACAGGCATGTGCCACCACACCTGGACTCCATCTCTGGCTCAGTGTGCCTGTGGGTGGAGAAGGCATGGCATGCGGGCCAGGGATCGAACCCTGGCCCCTATGCTTACCTAAGTAAGTGCTCAGTCTGTTAAGCTATATTGCTGGCCCTAAAAAAATCTTTTATTTGTGTATTTATTTGGCACAGGGTCTTCACCATGCAGCTCAGACTTGTAGTGATCCTCCTGTCTTAGCCTCCCCAGTGCTGGTGTTACAGGTGTGCATCACCACACCTGTTTTTGGTGGCCAGTGTAGTGTGCCCTGGATTCTGGAGTGGCATATCACATGGGACTGGGGATTGAATCTGGGTCCTTGTACTTGCCAGGCAGTTGCTTAGATCAGCAAGCTGTCTCCCCAGCCCTAATTCTTTTATTTTAGAGAGAGGCAACTGAAGCACAGAGAATTTAAGTAAAATTTTACCCCAACCACAGCTAGTATGTTGTAGAAGTAGGTTGGAAGTTCATCCACTTTGACGTTAGAATGCAAACATGAATGATTGAATGAACCTACTTTTCTTTACCCATGTTTGTACATAGGTGCCTATATACTGTAGGTATTCCACTTCTAATTCATTTTCCTTCCTTTTTTAAATTTACTTTTTTATGTATTTAGTACAGGGTCTCATTATGCAGATCGGACTCGTAGTGATTCTCCTGTTTTCACCCTCCCAAGCCCTGGGATTACAGGTGTGCGCCACCATGCCCAATCTCAATTTCTGTCTCAGTGCACCCTAGGGGTGGGGCTAGCACAGAACACCGGGGATCAAACCCTGGCTGCTGCGCTCTTCCTAAGCAAACATTTTGATCTGCTGAACTATTTGGCTGGCCCGTTTTTACTTCCTTCATTTATGAAAATTTTTAACATTTTTATGGTCAAGTCCTGATCTTGGTTTGGGAATATAGGAGAAGTAAAGGTTACTTCCAACTGCCAAGAATCTTGGAGTCTGAAATGAGAAGATATAGAGGAAAATAGACAGTTATATGCTTTGATAGGTACTATGTTGAAAGAGACTTAGAGGAGGGGCACTTAGCCTACCCAGAAAAGTTTAACCCCTAACCTGGATTTTGATTGAAAAGTAGAATTTAACCTCATCTCTTTGGCTAGGATAGGATGGAAATCCCAGCTTGCCTGCCTGCTTGCCTATCCACCTTCCCTCCCATCCTCTTTCTTTTTCCTAGGTAAATGGGGAGTAGCTTTTTCAAAATCTTTAGACTTGTCTCTGTGATTGCATTATTTTTAAAGTTATTCTTTGCACTATTCTTTCACTTATCAATTTGTTTGCTGTATTTTATACTGTATTTTGGTTTCAAGTGTCAGTTTTATTATTTTCTTCTCAGTTTGTTTCTTTCGTCTTACACAGGATTTCAATCTTCTCTAATACAGTAAGAAATTTAATTTATTTTCCTTTGGCCCTTTTCTTCTTCTCTAGAAGGTTGACTAATAAGTATTTAAAATAATCATATTGATTTCTGCAGCAAAGAATATAGATCTGGCTCTATATTCTTGAGGCCACTGATTAATTAATTTCATAGTTCTTTCTGGACATCAAGGAGAATTACGTCCCTTGAATCTTGTCAGTTGTTATCTGTTGTCCAAATTTAATGTTTTGTGTATGTGTTACTTTATTTTTTTAAATTTTTTCCCCATAATTTTATTGAGAAATAAATAGGAATGAGACAGTTTCAAACCAAATCGGTAGGACAGTTCAATAACTAACACATTGCATACATTCTTCCTAGTGGTTATTTGCTGTACAAAATGTGGACAGGATATCCTATTTACAAACACTATTAGAACAAATCCCTCTATTCATTAAGAGAATGTAACTATTTATCTATCCTAACCATTTTGAATACACAGATGCAAAATGGACATTCATCTGTATCCCCTTTTTTTGTTTAGTTCCATTATTTGAATATCATAGGTGTGTTAACTCAGCGAAAGAGTCCAGTAGTTCATAATAGTATTGGGTCTTCTGCCTCACTAGCAATGTCAGAAATTGTTGACCTGAGTCCCCTACAGCTGAACATAACAGCATGGCTTTACTTCTTATACTTTGTTTTTATACTTTTCTGCTGGATGTTTAAGACCAAGATAAAGCAAGACCTATGCAACAAGAATTGTAGCTTTTGGGTCTGATAAGGTCAGTGAGGTCCCCTCAAGATTTATCCTGAGATCCTGTACCTCCAATTGTAGAACCTTTGTCAGTGTCAGCCATGTGGATGAGTCACGGCCATTGCTTGGCCAGTGTTCTCTCTGTGAAAGCCTGAGAGAATGTTTTCTCTCCATGTGACTCTCCTTAGGCACATTCTACATCATCGATCACTTTCCTCTTTGGCCTCATAATCTCCTTGATCAGAAAATTTGGGACACTACTGAGTTACTTGACGTTACAGTACAAGTTCTCATATGTCCTGAGTCTTAATTGACCTTGGAAGGGTAGGGCCAAAATGGCTTTCCTTGTGGCCCTCCTTTTTCTCTAATTTTAGTCTGTAAACTGAGGTTGTTAACCCTCCAGAAGAGAAGTTTATTGTTATTACCATACAACCTAGGCTGTTAAGCTTAACCTCACTATCTGTCTGAATATCAAGTGTATGTGTTACTTTAAATGGCTGAGTTTTTTTATTTTTGCTTGTGCTTCATGGCATTTACTAGATGTTGACATTTGGCACACAGACTGATATTGCTAAACACCAAATATAGCCTCCTATTTAAAAAAAAAATACTTGGAAGGGAGAATATAGAAGCAGTAATATTGGATTCTGGACTCCAACCAAAGTTGAATCCTATTTCTCTTTCACTTACTAGAAAGACAGTGGGGCAGATTACTTAAACTCTGCACCTTCCTGTTCTCATTTTTGAAGTGGGCACCTAGTAGTGACTACTACTTTAGCTTGTAGAGGATTAAATGAGCTAATGCCTATAAAATTCAGAAAAGTGTTTACAGTATAAGTTTTGTAAAGGAAGACATAGAAACTTGGGTTTCTGTCCTCTTTGGCTGTGTTCAATTTTTCCTTCCAAATATTTGGCCTCTACTTGTTGTTACTAGTTTCTTAATAATTGTTCATAAGGTAATCTGGTTTTATTTCAATTTGGGCTTATTTTCTCTTCTTACAGTCCTCCTCTGCTGATGTCGGTTTTTACAGTTCTATATCCTTTTAGTGACAGAAAATAACTTGGGAAAATTGTCAGGAAAATAACATATTATCATTATTGTGATAATTTTATGGCTCTGTAGTTGGGTTTTTAAATAATAAAATAGATTTTTGTTGAACATAGCAAGAGAAGTTGTTCAAAAGCTAAAAATTATTTTTCTATGCTTATTTTCATCTATACTTGTTATAAAATATTACACTATTTCAGATGCGTAACACTCAAAAATAAAAGATAGTCTCTAAATATTTACTTACTGCTTAGTTTAAGATAAAACCTTGTTAAGTGTTAAATCAAATTGTGGGTCATATAAGATATCATGTCTTCATCTTGTTGTCTGAATAACTACTAGGAAGACAACAATATGCAATGTATTAATTATTGCAACTGTCATACTATCCTGTCTTGAAACTGTTTCATTGTTATTTTATCTTTTTTCTCGTTAAAATGAAAAAAATAGATATTATAGCAACCATTGTTAATTAGCTATCCCTGTTTTGAAAGTCTATAACATATGCATTGTTTTATGTTACCCTGTTTCTATCATCTTTTTCTATTTGTTTTTGTTTCTTTTCACTCTTCAAATTAAAATAAAATAAAATAAATTGTGGGTCATAAGTTCTTGCATATCCTTATAGACTTTACAAAAAATTTTATGTAATAAAATTAGTGATGTTACTGATGAGAAGAAAGCCAAACTTGAAAGCCATTCTTCTGTTTCTTATTTTTCATCAAATATATTTAACATTTTTTAATGTTAATATGCATGTATCCCTTACATGCAGTGCTTGGAGCAGAGTGTTTCAGATTGTGTGGCGTTTTAGGGTTTGGGAGGATTTGTATAGAGTGTACCAGTTGATCATCCACCATCTGGAAATCAGAAGTGATATGAGATCTGAATGTTTTTGAGTATGATGTTGGCCTTTTGGGACATTTTGGATTGGGGCTTTTGGATTAGGTATTCTTAGTTTGTACAGATATATCCCATTCTTCTATACTACTGGACAGTATTGTCTTGAATGGATACACCATAATTTGTAGATGAATTTCTATATTAGAAGTGATACAATGAAAATAATTTTAATTTATCTTTCTGGTGGACATGTTTCTGGAGAATAAGATTTTAGAAGTGGAACTGCTAGGTTAAAAGTGTATGAATTTAGACTCCTAATGAATTATTTCTCTTATTTAAACACTAACTTTCTTTCCTGTTTATACTTACCAGAAAACTAGCCATTCACACCTTTCCAATTTAATGGGAAAATGTTATTTTAATTTTTATTTTGAGCTGATTAACAGAGGACTTTCTTTACTGTCTTTATAGGCTATTTTTATTTTATATATTTTTACCTCTATCCTTTTCATACTTTGGTTCAGTTTTCTGGATTATTATTTATTTTATTTACTTTTTAAATTTTTAATTTTATGTATTTGGTACAGGGCTCACTACACAGCTCAAACTTATAATGATTCTCTGGTTTGAGCTTCCCAAGCGCTGGGTTACAGGTGTGCACCATCATACCTGGTCTTGGTGGCTGGCTCTTCGTGCACAAGACGGGGCCAGCACCACATGTGGTACCCAGTATTGAACTCCTGTTCTTGCTCTTGCCTAGGCAGGTGCTTAGACCGCTGAACTATCTCCACAGTCTCTGTTGTTTATTTTAGTGAATAAACAACATAGTAGTGAGAAAACAGACATTGTCTGATGTTAGAAACTTCTTTTAGTTTTTGAAAAGATATAGTCTATACCTTACTTCATAGAATTAAATTTATAGGTAGTCAGATTTTTAAGTATTTTGGGATCTTGGTTTTATTTCATTGATCAGTAAGGTAACACCAAGAGTCTGTTTGCTTGTGATGGTCTGAGTTTAACCTATTCTAGTAGTGTAATTTTTAATATTTCCTTTTTTCTAAAGTGACTTACGTAAAAAATTATAGGACTTATGTTGGATAGGTGTTTACATGGCATAGTACTTTAAGATATTGTAATGCTAAATCTAGTTGTTTCTGTTTGCTGTATTCTGATACTAAGACTGCATTTCTTTTGCTTTAACTTTAAAAAGGCTCTTATTCTGTTATATTCATGATATACTTAATAGCTTCATTAGAGTTGCTTATATTAGGTATTTCCATATCAGTCATGCTAGTTGGTCTTCATTGTCTTTGTCTTCATTTTAGTTTTCAGAATGTTGTTTACCTTTTGAGTAAGAGATCCTTCATTATTCTTGTTTATCTGGTATTCTAAAAATGGTGAAGGTTTGTGTGTGCATGTTGTGCACGTGTTTTTGATTATGTATTACTAAATTTGTGATTAAATCTTTTTGTATGCTGTCACCAAATCTGTTAACCTGTCCAAATAAAACCTTAATTTAATAGAAATTTAAGTATTGTGTGTATCCTCAGATGTGAATAACTTTATACTTAGATTGTTGGTTTATTTTATTGTTGTTATTTTATAATACTTGGGATTGAACGTAGGCCCTTTGCATGGAGCTGCATTGCCAGTGCTTTTTAAATTTTTTATTTTGAGAGAGGGTCTTATCAAATTTGATCATTGGATTTTTTTAACATGCTAAATAATACTGTTCAAACTCCTTTGAGAGGTGCTTTATAGCAGTCCCTGTTGTACTGTAATCGTATAACAGCACTGATAAAACCTTGGTAGTGTACTTGCTATCCAGATTTTTGTTTAAGCTGGGTTATTATAGTCAGTATTTGCAATAGAAACAGATGTAATGCAGAACACAGAAATTTCCTACAAGACTAGCTGACAATATCCACTCCTGGAGTAAAATATAGAAGTTGCAAGAGATCTCTGTGTGCTGAGGATCCAAAGAATCCAGCTGAAGGACTGGAGCATATGGTAGTGTCTGTGATGAGTCCCTATCAGGAGGTTGAGGAGCTTGTGGTGGAAGACTGAAGCATCCATACCGACAGGCCCAAGGGCTGGTACTGGTGCTAGAGAGTCTGCACCAAGAACCTGGAGATGATTGCCTAAGAAGGCAAAGACCAGGGAAAATCATCCAGGCCAGGTGCAAGGGCCAGGGGTTCGATCCTTGGGCCTGCTGTGCCAGGCCCACCCCCGGGGTGCACTGAGATGGCAATGGAGACTGGGTGTGGTGGTGCATGCCTGTAATCCCAGCTTTTGGGAGTCTGTAAACAGGCAGATCACTGAGTCTGATCTAGTAGTGAGACCCTGAATACCCTGTAGACCCTTCCCTAAAAAAAAAAAAAAAAAAAAAAAGAAAGAAAGAAAGAAAGAAAATCATCCATAATGAAGCACTTCCAAAGAAGATCGGCTTACATCTTTCTCTCTCATTCACCTTGGTTTTTTTTTTTTTTTTTTAAATGTTTTTAGTACAGGGTCTTGCTGTATAGCTCTGACTTGTAGTGATCCTCCTGTCTCAGCCTTCCCAGTGCTGGGATTACAGGCATGTGCCACCATGTCCATCCAATCTTGGTGTTCAGTTTGGTGCACCCTGGGGTAAGGCTTCCACGATATGTGGTGCAGGAGACCCAACCATCCCTGTGCTTGCCTCAGCAGGTGCTTAGTCCCCTGAACTATCTTTCTGGCCCCTCTCATTCTCTTCTTGTACTTTTCCTGACAACAAGCTTCCTTAAGTGGGTCTTTCATACCAGAACCATGCTGATTTAATTCAGCTGGGCATCCCCACTCAAGTTGACCTTTAGTCAATTAACCACCACGCTTAGTTTAATAATTTTATTTTATTTTACTTTATTTTTTGGTACTAGGAATTGAACTCAGTGTTAGCTATGTACTTGTCATCTGTAGCTTTTCAGCATTTCTTATAGGTCTGGTTATTATTTACTCTCTTAGGTATTATTTATGAAAAATTTTTTCCCCACTGATTCCTTATAACCTTTATGTCCTTTCATTGTTTTATAGACATCGCCTACTTCTGGCCTTTACATGTGTTCTACGGTAGAGGTAGAGCTTTGCTAGTTATCTTTTCTGTGATTTGGGAAGTGCCAACTCATGATGATTGTAGGTAATCATGTTATGAGCTTATTATGAGTTCTCTAATTGACTGGCCCAGTAGCTTTGCCTGGATGCCAAGTGAGACTTCTGGTTGGGCTCTGCCATCTGGTGAGACCACTGGCTGGACTGTGCTCTTTGGCAGACCTGTTGGCAGACCTATGATTACTTCTTCTTAGGTTTGCCACAAAATGTATTTCCTGGCCAGGTAATTCTACTATTTAAGATCTGTTGGTGGATTGGGTGCAGGTTGATCTCTGTGGCTAGGAGTTGATGTGTTGGTCAGGTGAGACCAAAACATATTCCTTGGAAATGGAGGATTGAGGATTCCCACTCTGAGTGGAACTATGGGTTGTGCTTTTGGTTGACTTGAATGGTTGTTTGTCTTTCTGGATTCAGTGCTCCTAGTCTCTGTGCTTCTCTAATCAGCACAAAATTTGGATTATTCCTGGCTGAGTGGATTTTTTTTTTTTGTGTGTGTGTGGGTCTTTTGGCCAAATGGAGCCACTGCTTTCCTTCCTAGTGAAGCTGCTGTAGCCTCCTCACTTCTTTGACATCCATGGAGGTGGAAGTCTCCCTACCTGCACAGAGTTGTTGGCATTTTGGCTGTGTGGCTCTATCTTTTCAGGCCAAGTTATCATAACTTCTTCTCTCAAATCCATAAAGGTGGGAGATTTTGCTTGGGTAAGATTATTGGGGTGATTTGGGGGCTGGGTGTGAAGATCAGTCTCAGGGCTCAACTTAGATTGTTATTCTTACTCTGTTTCTAAATGTGACTAACTTTGCAGGCACCCTCTGAGGTTGGCTGTTATCTCTGAACACCTAAGCTGGTAGGAATGCAGAGGTAACACCAAAATTCATGTAATGTTTATTTTTTTGTTCTTATCCAACCTCTGGGTGGTCCGTCCATGCCATTTGCTATAGCATTCCTTTTAAATTGAAACCAGAGTGGTCTTCCTAGGAAGCATCATAGCATGCTAGGGAAGGTGGATGGTTACCTCACAGAAACTAAGCCTGAGGAATTCCTCTCCATGTGGCCATGAGCCCACTTGGGGAAGGGAAAAAAGTGACATAGTTGGTGACATAAGACTGTTGCTCTTATGCTTCTTATTTGAATTTTGTTCAGTTCTGCGTACTATTTGGGTGCTTCAGGCTCGTTTTCAGATTTTAGTGGTGTTTGGGTCTATGGAGAGTTGATAGTTGAACTTTTTTGGGGGAGAAGTGGGCCTAAGACTTCCTGTTCTGTCATCTTGAAGACATCATAATGTTTTTTCTTTGGCTTTTTATTATAGATATTTTCAGTTTCATGCTTTATGAACTGGATGAGAATTTTCATAAAATTATTTCAAATATTTATTGGGGCACTAATAAGTGGGATTAATGAAAGTTTTGCTGTTATTTTTGCACTGTATAATAATATAAAAAGCAACACTCTTTCACCTTTTACTAGACATATATTCAGTCATGTTTCTTGTTTTATAATATGTAAATGCCGACTATAAAATGTGATGTGTTGGTTTTGTGTTTTTTTTCTGCAGAGAGTGATAATGAACTCTCAAGTGGAACAGGTGATGTGTCTAAAGATTGTCCTGAGAAAATCCTGTATTCTTGGGGAGAGTTGCTAGGAAGATGGTAAAAATTTTTTTCTTATTAAAAACTCTATATTTATGTAGTTGTTAATTTGTTCTGTTATTTAAAATGTACATGTTAAAGTTAAAAGAGTAATATCAAAAACTAAAGGGTTGTGTATTACCCTGTTTCTGTCTTTATGATTTTTGTTCTTGCTTTTGTTTTTACTCTTCAAAGTAAAATAAAATTATAATAAATAAACTAAAGGGATGAGTGGAGGACAGAGGAAGGGAAGGGAAAGAGAATGAAGAAAAGGTATTAAGATTTGTGTATAATGGGGAGAAGACACTCTCTCAGGCTTTCACAGAGAGCACATTGGCCAAGCATTGGCCGTGACTCATCCACATGGCTGACACTGACAAAGGTTCTACAGTCTGAGGTACAGGATCTCAGGATAAATCCTGAGGGCATTTCACTGACCTTCTCAGACCAAAAAGCTACAACTCTTGTTGCACAGGTCCTGCTTTACCTTGGTCTTAACCATCCAGTAGAAAAGTATGAAGACGAAATATAGGAAATAAAGCCATGCTGTTAAGTTGAGCTGTGGGGGACTCAGGTCAATAATTTCTGACATTGCCAGTTAAACAGAAGACCCAATGCTATTATGGGCTACTGGACTCTTTTAGAATATTTTGCTGAGTTTACACACCTATAATATTCAATAACGGAACTTCGAAAAAATGGGGTATACCTATGAATGTCCATTTTGTATCTGTGTATTCAAAGTGGTTGGGATAGATATATAGTTGCATTCTCTTAATGAATAGAATGATTTGTTCTAATGGTGTTTGTAAATAGGTTCACAAGTCTGCATCTTGTACAGCAATTAACCACTAAGAAGAATATATGCGGTGTATTATTTGTTGAAACTGTACTTCCGATTTGATTTGAAACTGTCTCATTGCTGTTTATCAATAAAACTTTGGAAAAAAAAAAGAAGAAAGTTAAGAGACAAAAAAAAAAAAGATTTATGGTATACATGTACCAACCTCACAAGGAAATTATTAACCTAAAACAAAGATTAATAAACAAACATTAATAAAACATAATAATTACAGTAGAATTAATAGCCACTCTTTATGTTTGGCTAGGTCTTCCATATATTCTTAGTTTCAGAAAATACATTTGCCATATTATTCTATTCAGGTATAACATTAGAGTTGTCAGTTTTGTGCTACATTGCAAACAAACTTAAATATCTATTGTTAAAGGGTTATGTTTATTTCTTTTCCATATTTGTTGATACTGAAAGGGACTTTAGAGTTTAGATTTATTCATTTTGCCAGTAACTGTAAACTGTAATTTAGTCTGTTTTAGTCTTTGTGTTTAAATACTATTTTATATTAGGGAATATTTTACTTGGAACTGTAAAAAGATACATTGTTTATATTTATTTATTTATTTTTTGCGGAACCGGGGATTGAACTCAGGCCCTTGTGCTTGCCAGGCAAGCACTTATTCTACTGAGCCATCTCCCTGGCCCCTGTTTATATTTATTGAAATAAATGTTGTTTATATTTATGATATTCAAGTTCTTAAAATTAACTGACTGTTGTTATGTTGCTATAATTTATTATTTTATTTTAGGAAAGGGTCTACAGCGTGTTCAGGGTCTCACTAGTGGATTGGATTTGTAGTGATACACCTGTTTTCAGCTTCTCAAGCTCTGGGATTACAGGCATGCCACCACGCCCAGTCTCAATTACCATCTCAGTGCACCCCTGGAGGCGAGGCTGGCACAGCATGCCAGGGATTGAACCCTGGTTCCTGTGCCTGCCTAAGCAGGCACTTTGATCCACTGAGCTATCTGGCTGGCCTGAGTCTGTTACTTTTTAAGGAACTATCCTGAGTAGATGGAAATGTCAGCTGAATCTTCACAGAAAGTTTTATTTATCCTTGCTAATACAAATATAATATGAACACATTTCAAAGAGTATGTTTAACTCATTAATTAATGGAGAACCAGAAAGATCTTACTACCAATCAAAATGAGGCTTGACTTAGAGATTTATGTACTTTACCTCTTAGTTCATTTACACCTTCATGAACAAGAATCATTTCAACAGCTGTTGATATAAATAATTTGCATTACTGTTATTTTTCTGCATATTGAGGGTTGAAACTAACCTAGTCAAAGAGAAATTACTATCCCAATCAAAAGGAAACCTAATCAATCACAGACTAGCCTTGTCAGAGACAAACATCCAAGCTGGAAAACAGAAATCACACTAGGCTTTTCAGAGGGGTTTTAATGCAAAGAACTACTTTACAGTGTTTTAGGGCTGGAAGGACAGAAACAAGATGGTGAAATAAGTAACATAGTAGAAAACAGCTGTGAGCTTTGAAGGACTAACGGAATGAAATGCAAGAGTTATTTGTAACCAGAATCTAGGAACTCATAGAAGATCAAGGAGCTATTACAGGGACTTCTGAAGATTGCACAACTTGTTGCTTAGAGTCTTGAGGATACTCAGGTCTCTTAGGATTTAGAAGGAACTATCTGGAGAGGAGATACTTGATTAGCTCTTTAATTTAGGAGAATACCTTGACCTCATAATTTAATAGGAGAGTGTTTTATGGTTGGTACTGATGCTTCTGGGAAAGCCTGACTGATATTGTGTTTCTCAAGGATTGGAGTATAGTTTGTGTTGGGAGTGCATTCCCTTCTTCTTTTGTTCTACCTTCGACCTCCATATCACTGTTTAACTGTTATGATGGGTAGAACCCTACCTGAAAGCCAGCTGGCATTGAAGTGTAGGATATATGATATGCAGATTCTTAAGCCTTGTACCACTGAATAGAACATAGAAAAGTAGTTGAGAGGCAGTAGGTAAATAATTGCACAGAGGAAGTAAGTTATCCTAATTTTCATTCAGTCATTTTCTGAATCAGCTGAGTAAGATGTTCTTAGCACTCATGCTTTTTAGGTTAGGTAGGGCTTTATTTATTTATGACAGTAATAAATCAAGAAAACAACAGCACCAACAGCTTTCTCTTTGTCTTGTCACTTCGTTATCACTGAGACACAATTCCTGACTGCTGTAACTTAGAGAAAAAGAGGCTTGTTTTGGTTCACACTTGGTAGATTTCAGTGCATGCTCCTCTGGCTGCAAGTCAAGAAGCATGACAGACAAGTGTAGCAGAAGAGGGTTATTTACAACATGGCAGCAAGAGAGCAGATAGCCAGCCAAGGGAGGAGGGAAGATAAACCCTATTGGCTACACTCACAGTGACTTACCGCTTCTGGCGAGATCTCACTTCCGAAGAGTAAGTCAGCCATAAACTCATCAGTGGATTAATCTACTGATGAGTATCACATGCCCATGTCCAGTCACCTCCCAAAAGCCACACCTGTGAATGCATGAGGCTTTGGGGCATCATTAGATGTAAATTGGAACACCTTCCTGATGTCCTTCACCTTTGATCTGAAGGGATACTTTATGGTCTAACCATATGGATATAATCCGTAATAGGTAGGCACTATGGTAGTACATGTTTAGATACTATAGTTTATAGTATAGTTGTATAATTTCTTTCTTCCCCACTTTTTCTGCTGGTGGAAGCTGTGGAATTTATAGGACCTGAACACATGATAGAATTAAGCAGCTGTTTATTTTGACCAGCTCTGCTTATGGCCAGGAGTTATTTTTCCCTGATTCTCTAGTCAAGAACAAGAATATATTCTTCCATGGTAACTGCTCCAGAAACCAAGGATTTTCTTCTTATTGGATCTGTTACTTCTGAGAATTGGGTATTTACTTTGTGTGACTTAACACATTCCTTCCAGAACAGCAAAGTATAACAGCACCTAATACTAATACCTTACACCTCAATTAAATTAATCACAAAGACATTGAAATATGTATTGTGAAACTAACCTTTTAAAATAATTTTTATCTTTTCTATGACTCACTCTCAATGACTAGAATTTTTTTGATAACACCTTTGGAAAGGGAATTCAATTAAAAGGAAATTTCTGGTGAAACTCAGAAGAATTGCCAGTTATAGTGCTAATCTGGTATGTTGCTTGGGCAAATCGCTTAACCTTTTCAAGTTCTACTTTTGAAGTGTAGTAGTATGTGTTTACTCATACATACAGGCTTTCTCTGTGTCTTAGAGGTAGAATACCTTTTTTTAGAGGTTTTTGTTCCCCCTTGCCCCTTGCTTAAGAAAATAGCCAAATTCATATATATATATATATATATATATATATATGTTTTATGTTTTGGATTACATCAGCAATCCTGTGGATTTATGCATATGTGCTGAGCTTTTCCACTAAAAGGAAGATGAATAAATGCATATGCTTATATTTTTAAAAATTCAGTTAGCAAGTCTTCACAAGTCTCCTTTGATTTTCATTTATTTTTTGAGACAAGTTCTCACTGTGTAGCTCAGGTTGGCCTTGGACTCACTGTATAGCCCAGGCTGGCCTTGAACCCACAGGGATTCTACTGCCTTACTCCCCTGTGCCCTGGGAATACAGCTGTGTGCCACCATGCCTGGGCTGATTTTTTTTTTTTATAACTTTTTTTTTTTTTTTTTTTACATAGCAGTTAATGTACTCAAAAAACTTGAATTTAAACAAAATTTCACTTAGTGAAATCTTTGTTTGCCTTTGGATGCCATTATTTCAATATAGATTTAAAGTTCATAATTTATTAGAAAACAGATTTCAAACCTGTGACTTATGTTTGTACTTCTACTTTAGGGGAAGGGAAAAAGGGATAAACTCAAAGGGAGCAGAAATAAGGAAATAATAACAAAAACCAGAAATGAATGAAATTGATAACAGAAAATCAGTGAAGACAGTAAGTCACTGTTACAATTTCAATCTAAAATGATCCCCAGAGCCTCCTGTGTTTGGAACGTGATTGGATTATGTGGCATTATGGCTGACTCCCTCTTTGGAGATGTGGGATTTGCTTGGGAGAGACAGGTCATGGGCATGACTGGAGGGCGTGTCTCCCTGTCTGGTTTTCATTTTCTCTCCTTCTTGGCTGCTGCCAAAGACTGCTGTTTCCTTCACCATGCCTCTCTACCATGTTGATTCTTTGTTGGAGCCTACTGACCATGGCCTGAAATGTGTCCAAAAAGAAACCTCTCTTGCTTTCTAAAAATTAAAAAAAATTATTAGTACGTGTTTGTAGTACATAATGCTTACATTCATCATGGGTGATTGGTGCATGTACCTAGCACATCTTAAATCTTTTTACTTCCCCATTCCCTCCCTTCATCTGTGGGTTCCTTTCCTTTAAGTTGTGATGGTTGGGTATTTTATACCAGCAGTGAGACTAGTGACTAAGACAGCATATCAATAAACTAAAGAATAAAAACAATATAATTATCTCAGCAGGTATATAAAAACATTTGGTAAAATTAAGCATTCATTCATGATAAAAACTCTCAGGAAGTTAAGAATCAAGCAAGCTTTCTCAGTCTGATAAAAGGTACTCATAAAAAACCAACAGCTAACATTGTACTTCAGAGTGAAACACTTAAGACCAGCAACAAGATAGAGATGTCTACTCCTGAGATCCTAGGCCAACAATGGTAAAACCTTTTTGAATTTTCAATGATAGAGACAGTCTTCTATGGCATGTTTGCCACCGCTGTCCTAGGCAGATCAGTAAAGCATGGAAAAGACATAAAAAGTAAAGAGAGTTGAAAGGTAAATATAAAACGATCTTTATTTGCATTGTTTTATTATAGAAAACAAAAACTAAGCAAAAGACCATTTTAGAAGTAATGAGTTTTGCAAGTTTCTAGGATATAAAGTTAATATGTAAGCATCAATCTTATACTTACATACTAACAGTAAAACACCTGAAAGGGGGGAAAAAAAAAAAAACCACCATACAAAAGCACCAGACCGTATGGCACAGTCCTGTAATCCCAGTACTCAGGAGGCTGAGGCAAGAGGATTACTGCAAGTTTGAGGCCATCCTGAGCTACATAATGAGTATAGGGCCTGCCTAACCTATAAAGCAACTCTGCTGTATGTATGTATATATGTATGTAAGTGGTGGTGCTGGGAGTCAACCCCAGGGCCTTATACATACAAGGAAAGAGCTTTAGCACTGAGTCAATTCCTCTGAGACCATATATTAAAAAAAAAAAGCCAAATCAAAAGATGAAAACTTATGTAGAAGTACAGCAAACTGTGCTAGGTCACACTAGAAAATAGTAATGAAAGAAATCAAAGGAGACATAAATAAATGGAAAAATATACTATGTTCATGGAATGACAGACTCAGTTTAGTATTCTTAAGATTTCAGTTCTTAAAGTGATCTATTTTTGGGAGCCACAGGAATCTAGGAAGTTGATCAAATGTGTGCAGGTAGGATTGGGCTTCAGTGCCTAAAGCAAACAAGCTACCTCAGTCCTGAGAAAAACATCCTGTCTGGTTAAGGCCAGCTAGTAGTCACTAGGCAACCTTGTGTCATTTGTTACAGACCTTGCAAAAGTATAAATAAAGGATTGTTTTGTTGTGCATTGAGTTAGGCTTGCCCATCAGGTGGACTCGGGACCACCTAGCCCAGCTTTTGTCTTCTCATCTGTCTTTCTCATTGCGGTCACCATGTCTCCCTGGATAGAACTGTTTGCAGTAAGACCAGCAGATTCCTACAATCTATATTCTTACTGAAATTTCGGTTAAAATCCCAAATTTTTTGTAGTGACAAAGCTGATTGTAAAACTTGTTTGGAACAGTAAACTAAGAAAATAGAAAAAATAATTTTGATTTTATGAAACAAAGTTAGAGGAGACTGTACTTGACTTCAGTGTTTAGGAAACTTAGTCATCAAGAGAGTACTGATGCAAAGACAGACGCTCAGCTTGATGTAAGGTAGATACTTAGCTCAGTGGCACAAAGTAGAGTTCAGAAATAAAGACACACAACTTTAACATTTTTCAAGTAAGATATAGAAATGGCCAGCTAGCACATTAAATGTGTCTTAACATCATCAGTCATCAGGGAATTAAAATCAAAATTTTGATGAGATACCATTTCATGTCCACTAGCATGTAGTAAAAAATGATATATAATAAGAGTTGGCACAGATATGTAGAAATACAGCAGTTTTGGAAAAAATGTATTTATATGTTGAACTCATATTTGCCATGCTACCTACCAGTTTCCATTGTATCCTTACATATTTATATAAATGAAATTATAATGTATGCACGAATGATTATGACAGCTTTGTTCATAGTTTTGTCAAACTGGAAGCTATGTATATGGCCTTCATGATGTAAAGGGACTTACTAGCTATGATACATTCATTCAGTGAAAGACAACCCAGCAACTAAACAGATGAACTACTGATATCAAGAACAATATAATAGATCTCAAATATATATGATTCAAGTGACTTAATACTGTATTATCTCTTTCATCAGAAATTAAGCTAAAACTTAATGATTGAAAAAAGTACCAGGGGTTACTAAAGAATGCAGGTGTTGGAGTAGTGTTAATTCCAAGTGGGCACAGAGGATTTTTGGAGGATTTGTTGTGATCTGATCATCCTGTAACTTGGTTATGACAGTGGCCACACAATCCTATGCACTTGTTGGAATTTATAGAACTATACACTAAATGATGAATTTTATTCTACATAAAATATTCCTTAAATGATAAAAGAATGGAAGATTGGAACAAGATTAAGGCAGTGTTTCTTAAAAAATATTTTTATTCTTCTTCATTAAAATTATGTCAATTGCACATGACCTCTTTAAAGTTATAACTGATTCAAGGCATCTGTTACTACCTGGATGTGCTCAATAAATTCTGATTGAATATTGATTGTAAATACTTATGAATGAAATAGTACTGTAACAGCTTTTGTCTATTTAACTCTGAACATTTTTATATCCGTATTTTAATTTTTATTTTGAGATTTTTGAAATAAAAAATTGTTATATTTCTTGTTAGATAGTAAGTAGGTTCATTTCTTTTATATCTAGTTCCATCTTGAACCTTAAAAGATTATTGGTCCATCTTGTATCTTCATCATGTGATGACATGGTGGGATGTTTTGCCTTAAATAATAAAAATACATGATTTTGGCTGTAAAGTGAAAAATTAATTATAAAGGAGGGAGGCTTGGAAGCAGACAATAGCTAGAATACAGCTGAAAATAATCTGGGGTAAAGATTTTTTTAACTCAGGCTGGTAGCCGAAGGTGACATGTAGTCAGTATATTTTTGAGAGAGAGCTGATAGTTTGTTTCCTGTGTGGACTGAGAAAGTGAAATAGCTGATCGTTGTTCAAGTTTTTGCCTTGAACTTCAAGAAGACTTGACATTTATTCAAATATGAAAGGAAATGAAGCTCATGTTTGCATGATAACCATATTTTGAAGATGATGAAATGTCTTTGACATCCAGTTGAATGTATTCATTAATTGATTTTATGTAAAATGTATTTAAAAGAAATATAAGGAAGAAAATATGAGTTTGGGAGCCATGTATATTATATATAAATATTTATTTATTTTAATGTATTTTAGTACAGAAACCTGTTGGGAAGTAATACCACGGGCTGATGAAGTCTGTACATAGCTCTGGGTATGCACTCTGTGTATGGAACAGAAGCATCAAGTGGACAAAGATATCTAATATAGAATTGACAAGTTTTTCAGCTAAATTGCAGTATATATCTTACTTCAGAAATAAAATATTACCTTTCTAAATTATACTGTTTTTATTAGTGAACTTTAAGAAATTAAAGTCTGTTCTATAGAGCCCTAAACTTTGTGCCTTGAGAATTTTTTAAAATGAGGATATACTGTATTCTTATTTAAATAAAATCTAGTGAAATACTTTGAATTTGTTAAATAACTAGATCAATCTATTAAAACAAATCTCTATAAAGTTTAGAATTTACATAGCTAAATATGCCATCAGAAAGATATGAAGGAAAGGTACTATTTTAAAATCGGATAATACAGAAAAAACTGAAAACAGACTAAAGTCTTGTAATGGGGAGTTTCTATAAGATATTGCTGTCAAGCTGTAATGAAGAAATAAGTCATGGAAAAAAACCAAGTCAGGGACTGGTGAGATAGCTCAGCAGTCTCAAAGCACCTGCTCAGGCAAGCTTAGGCAAGTGCCAGGACCACCGTTCAATCACTGGCACCACATGCCATGCCAGCCCCACCTCCAGGGCAGGCTGAGCTGGCCACACACACAGACACACACAGAGACACACACACACACACACACACACACACACACACACACAATAGTGAAAGAAAAGAGGAAAATTTCTGATGGGAGAACTTCAGGGGGAAGGGAGGGATACATGGAAAAAGGGACATAAAGGAATGAAGATGTGTTATATACATATACCAACTGCCCATGATGAATGTAATCATTATGTACTACAAACATGTACTGATAAAACTTAAAGTAATTCCTTCTATAAAAGTTGATGTTTATGCCAGTTATGCAAGGTCGGGTCTACTTTTGTTACTAAATTTTGTCAATAGTTTGCCACACATTTTCAAAATCAGAGGCAGTTATCAAAAATTATGCTCTCCAATTCTGTAAGTCCTTTAAATAATCTAATATTTAAGTCACCAAAGCTAGTATTTTGAAAAGATCTAAAATCTTGCTACTGTTTTCAGATTAATTTTTTAACCTTAATATAAATATTTTGCTTTATTTATCAAAATTGTATTGAATGCCTTCAATGGACTAGGTACTGTTAGGTGCTTAGAATATGTAAGTAAAGACACAGAATCTTGTGCTTGTGAAATTTCTATTCATGCTTTTAAAAACTAGCTGATTGCTGTATAGTTAGTATATATTTGCTTCTGCATGACTTTAAATGATTGTATTGGGTATCTGTTGTACTCAGCATTTGAAGGAAAACAGTTTAATATAGGACACATAATTTAGAGGATTATTTTATAATATTTACCCAAGTCAAATGCAAAAGAATGTGGGAGATCTGCCCACACAATGGAGACCCAAAGAATCCAAATGAGGTCTTGGATTCCACACCAATGTGTATGAGTCCACCTAAAGACCTAGAGCCAATAGCAGTCCCTGCCCCCAACCCCATGAGTCCAACTGGAAACCTAGAGCCCACTACCATGTCTCATGCAGCTCCATATCAAGGACCTGTGCTGGGAAGGCTAAAGGTCTGTGATGGAAGCTAGGAAGTGCGCACCAGCGGGATGAAGGATGTGTGCCAGCAGGCTGAGGGATCTGCACTGGTACCAGGAAGTGTCACTCTTAAGTAAAGACCAGAGCTCCCCTGAAGAGAGCCACTGCCATCCTCAGTGATAGTCAGATCCATAGCACCTCAGATGATTGTTCAAATCAGGAAAGCAAGCATGGACAAGCTTCTCCAGAAGAATCAACAACTGGCATCCCCCCTTCTCTTTCAATTCTTTTTTTTATGCTATTGGC
Source organism: Octodon degus (assembly GCF_000260255.1). Classification (NCBI taxonomy): domain Eukaryota; kingdom Metazoa; phylum Chordata; class Mammalia; order Rodentia; family Octodontidae; genus Octodon; species Octodon degus. The sequence goes on along the minus strand of NW_004524593.1, from coordinate 3,128,175 downwards.
AACAATCCTCAAGTGGATCTTCCAAAACCATGCTGATCGAGTTCCACAGGTTTGACCTAGTTATCAGTCCACCCACTTGGTCAATTTGATAACTAGGGACATATCCTTGTCCTACATAAGCCGTAGTTTCCAGTGGCAGATCTGTGAAAAGTAATAATGTCTTGAGCTCTTCATATTTGCATTAATATCACATTCATTCCCATACCAAAAGCAAAATATTTAAAGGGCGATTGAAATTCAAGGTTAAAACCATAAGACTTTGACTAATTCACCTGATTATAAACACATCTAAATACTACATTAGAATCATGTTTAAAAAGCCATTATGACCACAATCCTTGGTTCACGTTAACTTTTTTTTTTTTTTTTTTGAGTGGTACTGGGAATTGAACTCAGTACCTTGTGCTTCCCAGGCAGGCACTGTGCCACTGAGCTATACCCCTGGTCCCTCATTAACTTTTAACAGGGCATGAGAAGGGTAAAAAACAGGATCCCTCGCAGTTCAGGTATACTGTTTCCTTCAGGTGAAAAGCTTCAGTTCATTTTTTCCATTGTCATGTTGTTCTCAACAACCACATTCTCCTCTGTTTCATCCTTGAAATCCATAATTCCACTGGAGCCTCCCCTCTGGTCAGATGCTTCAAATCATGTTGTTGGCTCTTTACTCTTAATTTCAAGCATAGATCTGGCCAAAAGCTCTCAATAGTAATCATACTACCATCCCAACAGTAGACTACATTGAAATTATTTTGCCATCCAAGCACTATCTGTAAACAATCAAAATGCAGACCAGCTTCCTGCCAAAGCACAAATTGTACCATCTGTGATCCAGAATCCAATGCAGTCCTTCTCAATAAAGCCTCCTGAGCTTTATCCTAACTGGAAGCATTTCTATCAGTACTGATTTTTCCAGGCTCTGACCAGAGTCTCCCATATAGTTTACAGCATATAGTGGCTGCCTCTTGGGTTAGTCTATCAAATGCTTTCCCAATTAATTCCCAAGGTCTTAAGCAACATGGCCAGGCAATGTCACAGCAACAATCATACTGTCCTGGTACCAATTTTGTTGTAGTCAGGGTTTGCAAGGGAAAAATATAATACAAGACATAATTTATAGGATTATTTTCTAGTCACCCCAAAAATCAAATGCAAAAGAGTGAGGGAGATCTGTCCATGTAATAGAGACCCAAAAGGGTCTGGATCCATGAGGGCCTGGATCCCATGGCAATTTCCTCCATGAATTTAGCTGAAGACCTAGAGCCCATGATAGTGTCTTCTGTGAGTCCAGCTGGAGGCGTAGAACCCACACCAGTGTCTCATGCACATTTGCAACTAGGTTCTGCACTGGGAAGGCCCAGAGGTCAGTGGTGGAAGGGAAGTCTGCCAGCAGGATGAAGAATCTGTGTCAGCAGACTGAAGAATCTGCACTGGAGCCAGTGAGTGAGAATAAGGTAAGGAGCAGAGCTCCCCAAAAGAGAACCATCATCAGTGGCGGTGAGCTTCTCCAATGGTAGCAGTTGAGTTCATATCAAGAAAGCCAATGTAATAAGCTTCTCCAAGAGATCAACAGCCTGCACCCTCTTCCTCCTGGAGTAAGGAAATGATGCTCAGAGAACCAGAGCTCCCCCAAAGTGAATTTCAGCAATCTTCAGCAACCTCAAGGTCCCAAGCTTCTCTGACAATGAGAACAGCTGAGTGAAAGCCAACATGACAAGCTTCTCCAGGAGAATCAACAGCTCCCACCCTCTTCCTCTGCAGTTCTCTTTTTATGCTTATGATAGCAATCCTCAGATGGGCCCGCTACACCCAGCACCATACTAATTCAGTTTAGTTGAGTGTTACAAGTTGACCACCAGTTATCCACCACAGTATCTGTCTTGTTTCTAGCATGGGATTTGACAAATATAAATATTTGCCTACTTTGCAGTTCCTGATACCTGCAGTTAATGTTCTGTCAAAGCAATGGCCATGTGTACTTATGTGTTTAATAAAATATTGGAAGCAAATAATTATTTTAATAAATTGCTTTTGTCTGTGTCTTTCCTTCTCATGGATGTATACTTGTAGCATTTGGTTTAATATGAATTACCATCTCTGAAGTAATCCAGTGTTGTATGCAATATGATTGATACAAATAATAAACTATGAGTGTTTAACAGTGATTCAGTTTTTAAATTTTTTTATTTTTCTTAATACATATTTGCAGTGAATAATATTATATTCTTTTGGGGAGTTTCATGTATCTTAATTCTTTTTAGATACTCTTTTTCCTCTTTGCATTTGCAAGTGATCTGTCTTCCTGTTTCCTATTTTATTTTACTCTTTATCCTTTGGGTTTTTTGATATAAAGGAAATCATGCCTTTATATTGGCATGATTTATCTCTCTTAATATTATGGTATCAGGGCTGGGGAGATGGCTCAATAGAATAAACACTTCCCTGGCAAGTGCAAGGATCTGAGTTCAAGCCCTGGTTCCACCAAAAAAAAAAAAAAATAATAATATTATAGTGTCAAGGTACATCCATTGTAGGAAAATGGATTCAGTTCTTTTTATTTTTTAAATCTTTAATATTTTAAAATTTTGTGTGCTTGGTACAGGGTCTCACTATGCAGCATGAATTCATAGTGATCCTCCTGTTTTCAGCCTCCCAAGTGCTGGGTGGGATTGTAGGCATGCGCTACCACGCTTGGAATCTGTGGCAGGCACAGCATGCCTGGGGGTGAAGGCCGGCATGGTATGTGGTACCACGGATTGAACCCTGGTCCCTGCACTTGCCTAAGCAGGCACTTAGTCTATTGAGCTACCTTGCTGGTCCCAGTTCTTTTTAAATTCAGTCTATGAAGATAAATAGTGTCTAGGTTTTTAAGCATACTGAAAAGATATTTTCATAATTTCGGGGTAGACAGCCGAGGATCTAGTAAGGCAGAATGTCAATTTAAGTTGAATTATATCATTATAGATAGAATATTTATTTGAGGATTGCTGAATATTAACTTGTAAAGGATATGTATATACATATTTATTTTGTATACAGGTGTGTGATCTGAATTTGAAAAGCGTAGGCAAATCATTATACAAACCCTGATCCAACAGAATATTTAATTAAGCTGATTTGTCTCTTCTTTGTGCCTGTAATGTTGGAAATATATTGTAGTAGGACAAACGGGTGTCAGAAGTTGTTACAGAAGTCCATATAGATAAAATTGGTATCAATTGAGATAGAAGTTCATGGACTTTGGAGAGCTTCTTTTTTTTTTTTTTTTTTGGTATTATTTTAGTTATGGTCTATAGGATCTACAGGGTCTCACTATGTAGATCGGACTCATAGTGATCTGCCTGTGTTCAGCCTCCCAAAGAGCTGAGATTACAGGGGTGTGCCAGCACACCCAGTCTCAATGCATCCTGGGGATGGGGCTGGCACAGCACGCTGGGTGGAGAGGTTCTTTCTAAGACAGGATCTTACTTTGTGTTTCAAGCTGGACTTGAACTCACTGTGTAGCCCAGGCTGGCCTTGATCTTGAGGTGATTCTCTGCCTTAGCCTAGTCTCCCAAGTGCTGGGATTGCTGGCATGTGCCACCATGCACAGTGATGTTCATATTTATACCCATCAGCTAACTAAACTTTTGTATTTTTGGTTATAGAAACTAAGCTGCTAATACTATTGGGCTGGACATAGAATAAGTTAGGAGGAGGTAGAACTTGTATGGTTCAACACTTAAAGAATATGAGTGTGGAACCTCACTCTACTGAGGAGTTGCACTTGGTGCAACTTAGCCTAATCACAGAGAAGGGGACATATAGGTCTGAGGGCACTTTGTCCTTCAGTCGTCTCCTACCTCACACGCTAGCCAACTTGCCATATGTTTATCTCAGGGCACTCAGTTCTCTTTTATGCCCACAAGTATGCAGCTATCACACTTCTTATTATAAATAAATTCATAGGATGGTTTTAACAAGTAAATGAAAGGAAGAAAAAATTTCCTCTTAAGTTAGAGCAATATGGCTCACCAGTAAATAAGATGAAAACAAGAAAAAAATGCCAAAGACATTAAGCTTAAGAACTACTATTGCTTCATGCCCTCTGTCATGTTGGTCTTTGACCCAGGATTATATTTTTGTGTAAACTAATAAATGCACTTTATATAGCAACAAAGAGTTTAAGAGTGGTAAAGAGAGTGTGAATGCTTTGTGTTCTTCTTTTTGCAGGCACAGTAACCTTGGTGCACGACCTAAAGGGCTCTCCACCTTGGTGAAGAGTGGTGTTCCTGAAGCATTGAGGGCAGAAGTATGGCAGTTACTAGCAGGCTGCCATGACAACCAGGCAATGCTGGATAGATACCGAATTCTTATCACAAAGGTAGAAACTCTTTTTCATTTTATTTTCATGTGAGGCAACATATTAAATACTGTTTTCCGTAGCATCCACAAGTCTTAAATGTCTTGAACTTCTTTTAAAAATATTGCTATGGTGTGCTTAATACTGCTGCCTATTGAGCATTCATTGGGTGGACAGTGGTAAACAATGCCTATAATTATCTTTGAGTGCTTTATGCTATCTCATTTTTTTCATGAGCATCTTTATAGTTTCTTTTGCCAAATTGGAATATACAGTTTGCCCTTTGTATCCTGAGATCTGTTTTTATTAGTGCAGTCAATACAACTATAAATTGAAAATACTTGAAAAAATTACATCTCTTCTGAATATGTCCAGACTTTTTTCTTGGCATTATTCTCTAAACAATACAACAACTACTTACATAGTAATTTATGTTGTATTAGGGATTATAAGGACTCTAGAGTTGGTTTAAGGTACATGGGAAGATGCATGTAGGTAAAAAAGTTATGCACACATTTTATGGCAGGACTTCAACACAGATTTTGGTACCTACAAGGAAGTCTGAAACCACAGTCTCCCACAAGTACCAAGGGACAAGCTATATTTGTTTTTTTCTGATTTTCTTTTGGCTGGCTCAGGGAGAGACTGGTACGGCAAGGGGTGCAGGGGATCGAACCAAGGTCCCCTGAACCTGCCTAAGCTTGCCTAAGCAGGTGCTTTAGACCATTGAGCTATTTTGCCAGCCCTTTTCTGACTTTCAACCAGAAGACATGTTTTGTTGGTTAAAATATATAGTTAGAATTTTACCAATTGAATTGTAATTTTAAAATGAAATTAAAAGGATTTTTGTGCTTAGGCAACCTTATACCTAAATGTTGTGGATAGTTGTCCATATTTTTATTGGTAGATGTCCTTTTCCAATGTAAATTCCTTTGCTTGTATCTAAATATCTCATTTCAGGCTGTAGTGAAGGTAAATGTTGGCCTTTTCTCCCTTTACCTCTTAATCTCCTCTAAGTTATGGGACTTTAAATAATAGTAGCTTTTGTTTTTTTTTCAAATTCTGTGTGCTTAAGTGAGATTTTCAGTGATATGACTTTGTTCTTCAGAATAAAGCAACTTAAAGATTTTTTTAATTTTTTATTATTTTTTTAACTTAAAGATTTTTATCCCATGTAATTCCTCCGTTTTTTGCTTCCCTCTTTGCCTGCTTGATTTCTACAAATACCTTCTAAGTGCATGTCATTGCTAAATTCAGGTGAAAAATACAACTTTTATCATTCTTTTAAAAAGTTTAGTGATCTCCACAGTAGGATGTGGCAGAGGAGTCATTGGTATATGTGAAAAAAATTTTCCAAGTTCAATTTGTATTTTTGAAATAATAAACAACCAGGCTATTAAATTAGTCTAGTATTTGCAGTGTCGTGGTCCTTGGGCCTGATGGCTGTGTGTTGTGTTGTGGTTTAGAAGTGGCCTGAGCCTGTGGAACTTGCAGAGTGGAATGATAGTAGTGCATACTTGTATATTCACATTCAGAATGTCACAGTTTTCTTGCAGTTTTCATGTGATAGATTAAAGGGATTTATAAATTATCTACTTACTAATTTTTGTGAAGTGTATGGATGGTTTGAAAAGATTATTGTTACATATGATGATATATGAAAAAATGAAGTTATTTTTTTCTTTCAAGGGAGAATTAATGTCTGGTGATGAGCAACAAAGTAACTACTTTTAGAAATAAACTATTGTTTAAAGAAGGATGCTTTAAAACATTTGGCAATTCAAAAATCACTAAATGACTTTGTCAATGAAAATTGCATGCCATGGCTTACTATACATATAGATCACTTCTTCATCTAAGTAACAAATTATGTGCTTTCTGTGAACATTCAGGGATTAGCAGATACTTCTCTATCCCTTCACTGAAATTGAGAGGCTTTGTTGATTTCATTCTTTTTAAGATTTCAAAGTTTGGGAAAGATATAGAGATTATTATCCACAATATTATTTACTAACTTCTACACTTGATCTTAGCCAAAAGCCTGAGAAGTGATTCTTTTTTTTTTTTTTAATATTTATTTATTTATTTGTTTATTTTGTGTGTGGCCAGCTCAGCCCACCAGGGGGCGGGGCTGGCTGGTATGTGGTGCTGGGGGATTGAACCGTGGTCCCTGTGCTTTGCTTAGCTTAGCTTGTTCTAAGTAGGTGCTTTAGACCACTGAGCCATCTCACCAGCCCCTGAGAAGTGATTCTAACTTCTAATAATAATATATGTTCATAAATGTGTTAAAACTTCAACCAGTTATACTACACACAGTGAAAATTTGAATATACAACTTGCAGAAAAAACTTGGATCAAGTGACAGAACAGGAAAAAAGATTTTTTTTTTCTCCTCACTGAATAAAATACAAGGAATTATGCTGGGAGTGTTAGCACACTGTAATCTCAGCACTTGGGAGGCTGAGGCAAGAGTATTGCTGTGAATTTGAGACAAGCTTGGGCTGCATAGTGAGTTCAAGGCCTGCCTGAACTGCAGAGTAACACCCTGTCTCAAAAACAACAACAACAAAAGATATAAGGAAAATACTTGCAAGGCCAAGAACTATTATTTCCCAGATTCCTTTCTTTCTGGAGTCCTGGCTGTGAATTACTATCTGAAAATGAAGATCGGAAAGAAGCAAAAATCATACTATTGCCTGGCAAGGTGAGCACCACTAGTTGTGAAGTTTTGCATTTGCTCCTGGGTGTTTTATTCTCAATCATTTTACAGTTTCAGTTTCCTAGTTTGCTAACCTGCGTGGAAACAGCAACTTCTGATTCTCTTGACTGTAGCCCCTGTGGTGGCAGACCTATAATCTAGTATCTCCAGTCTTTGGCTCTTCCAGTTCTTCTAGTGGTCAAGTACCTGGGTATGTGAGTTAATTACTTTTTGAAATATCTAAATTCTGAGGGGATTTGACTCACCTTATCAGATACAAGAGTTACATTTCTTGTTATATAGGTCTTGCTTTATCTTGGTGTCATCCAGCAGGAAAGTATAGAAACAAAGTATAAAAAGTAAAACCATATTAATATGCTGAGCTGTAAAATGCTCAAGTCAACAACTTCTGACATTGCCAGTCCTACTGATAACCCACTACTATTATGGACTACTGGCCTCTATTGGAATATTTTGCTGAATTCACGCACCTACAATATTTAAATGACAATGGAATACCCTTCTCTGACAAAACTAAACAAAAAAGGGGAATACAAATGAAGGACCATTTTGTATCTGTATATTCAAATAGGATAGATATATGGCTACTTTCTCTTAATTCAGTGAATAGAGAGATTTGTTCTAATAATATTTGTGGACAGGATATCATGTCTGCATCTTGTAGAATGAATAACCACTAAGACAACAATATGCAATGTATTAATGATTGAAACTGTCCTGTTAATCGGTTTTGAAACTGTCTCATTGCTATTTGTTTCTCAATAAAATTATTTAAAAAAATATTTAAATTCTATCGATTTGGCATATACTTATCACAAGGTAGGTGTGGAAAATAAGGAAAGAAATACACTCTCCACCTTAGCCAAGCTAGAGATAACAGGCACAGTCTTCCAAATTGCTCAGTCATCCAAGATTTGTGACAGCAGCACAAGTTTGAGTTCCCAGGGCTATCCTGACTTCGCACCAGCTGGCACAAATTTGAAGGTCCCACAGACTTCTCAGGTTTGGTATTTGCTAGAATGATTGAGAACTCAGGAAAGAGCTCCACTCATGATTAAAGTTTTATTTTGTATTTTAATAGTGAAAAGGTACAAATCAGAGCCAGCCAAAGGTAGAGTCACACAGAGTAAAATAAAGCACTAAGAGAGTGCCAGATATTATGGTTCTTCCATCATCTGCAGAGACATAATCACCTTGCTGGCATCATCCTCAAGGGTGTACCCTCCTGGATACACCAAGGAACTAACCAAGGAAGCCTACCAAACTTTTCTCTAGAGTTTTTATTAGGATTTCATTACATAGTTTTGATTGGGTGTATCATCCCCCATGTGATTTAACTCAATTTTTGGGCTTTCTTCTTCCCCAGGGATTGGACTGATATCATGTGTCTCTAGCCCCATCCCTCTACTCACAAGATTGGTCTTTGTGGTTTGACCAGTCTCATTCTGAGTCTTCTATTAGTGCAGTACCTGTGAGTTACCTGATTACCATAAACAATTACATGGTATGGGGCCTACATGAATAGCTACTTCTGTTATTTAGGAAATTTCATATATTTAGAGGTCACCTCTTAGGAGATTGAACAATGGTCAAACATCTGTTGAGTTGGTCTAATAAAGTCTGTCACCTTTTGAAAGCATTTTCCCTTGCTAAGAATGCTGGATTATGCCTGTCATCACAGCTCTCAAGATACACTATAAAATATTTTAATATATATTTAGTAATTTATTTCAGAATGACACATGTATACTATTTGCTACTTGAGGTTGAGTAGAAATGTATCACCAAGATTATAATAAATATTTCCACATTCAGTTCCATTCACATTAAGTTTATAAATCTATGATAGCATGAACTTTTAATGTTACTCTTACTGTTAATGGTATAGTTTATCAAAAACATTTTCCGACCAATAGTATAGAAATATGTGGGTCTGATCAAATGCTCTGAAACTCTCAAGTCAATACTTCTGTGACAAGAGGTACACTACAATGGTATATTTAATGTCATAGTCTTGCTTTCATCATAGCCAAGCATAATAAGATGAATAATGTTATTATTTCTAAAATTTTTTTCTATGTTTAGGAGTAGAAATGAGACAGCAAATGTTTGTAGCTAAGAGAATATTCATGTACTTTCGTGGTGAATACATTTGAGCTTCTACCACACAGTAGGAAGAACATGAACACCCATAGAATTTTCAATAAGAAGTGCCCCTACATTTGGCATTTGTCTGTGATGGTTCAGCAGCTGTTAGTCTGTTCTTTCAGTCTAATTTTTTTTGTCTTATTAAGGGAATGTTATGATTTCAAAGTCAGTTAATGAAATGGTTCAGCTTGAACAAACAGAATTGTTTTATAAAAACCCTAGCAGAGAAGATTGAAGATTGCATAGAAAAGAAGCAATCTGAATTATTTACAAAGAAATCTTAAAACTTGGCTTCTGTGAAAAAGTTGACTGTCATTTGACTCTGCAGTCAATGTATGCTAGTCAAAAATCTGTAGGCACAAACCACAGTTTGAAGCATTCTTTTCAGAGGTAGCAAACAGAGCCAGCAGACTAGATCTGGCCTAAAAAGATGCATTGTGTATCAAATAATAATAAAGCTATACTTTGTTTTGCCTTAGGGTTAATATGTTGTCATTCCATATTCTTTATATTTTAATACCAGTGTGATCCTTGTATATCTTTGATTTTGTAACTTTATTACACCAGGATTTACACCATTGCCTTACGAAAGGGGCTATCATAGTGTGATTTGAACTTTTTTTCCCCCAATAAACCTTAAATCTTTTTCTTTCTGTTGCTATTTTTTAACATTTATTTTAAAGAGAGGATTTTAACTTCTTAATGTCTACTTCCCAAGCAGACTGTAAAGTTTAGGAGAGGAAGGAGCACTATTATTTTGTTTCTTAAGACATACTTTATGTCTGACATAATTCTAGCTTATAAATGAAGTTTGCTCTCTCTCTCTCTCTCTCTCTCTCTCTCTCTCTCTCTCTCTCTCTTTTGCTGTCTGTCTCTCTCTGTCTCTCTCTGTCTCTGTCTCCCTCTCTCCTCTCCTCTCCTCTCCTCTCCTCTCCTCTCCTCTCCTCTCCTCTCTTCTCTCTTTTCTCTTCTCTCTTCTCTCTTCTCTCTTCTCTTCCCT
>NW_004524593.1:3096062-3117538 GCF_000260255.1 Octodon degus | reverse complement strand
TCTCTCTCTCTCTCTCTCTCTCTCTCTCTCTCTCTCTCTCTCTCTCTTCCTCTCTTCCTTTTTCTTTCTATAAGCTGTGCTAAGTCCTGGGTAAAGATGGTAAACGATGAAGCAATGATGTTTCCCTACGTATTGTACTTCTTTTCCCACAGAGATCAATAAGCCATACAACAGTGGTTCCTGTTGTAACATTCTTGTTTTTGCTAGGTAGATAGAAACAATTGAGACTATTGGCCCAGAGGGTTTTTCTGTACTTAGTAGGGCTTGTAGATTGAGAGATCCTGGATCAGTAGGTCAAGGCTAGAGAAAAATATTGAACAGAGAAAGGGGCTGGGATTGTAGTGTAAAACAATTATGCTCTATGGTGTATTGGTTTTTGCAATACAATTCCCCCCAAAGATTAGTGTCTATTTTTGATTGAAATGAAATAATTATTGGGACAAATACATTAAAAAGCATGAGGGCTGGCCAGATAGCTCAGCAGACTAAAGTGCCTGCTTAGGCAGAGCACAGCGGCCAATCCCTAGCATGCTGTGCTGGCCACACCACAGGGCAGGCTGAGAGGGTGATCCAGACTGGGTGTGGTGGTGCAGGCCTGTAATCCCAGTGCTTGGGAGGATGAAAACAGGAAAGTCACTATGAGTCTGATCTGTGTAGTGAGACACTGTAGATCCTGTACTAAATATATAAAATAAATATAAAAAATAAAAAGCATGAAAAACTCTGAATTGCATTCAAGTGAGGATGCAGCTATAGGCTTCCAGATCAGAAGCTATAGGCAGATGGTGATGAACCAACAGCACACATACCACAATAGGCTGTTTGTATTATTGAAAGCTGTAAAAGGCTTGCCATCATTGCTATAAACCAGCTGATAACTTCATTCTAGAGCCAAGGGCTAAACATGGGGCAGTCAGAGGAGCTATGATGGAGAATTATAATGAATGTGCTGCTATCCTTAGAAGGAGTGTTTGGGCCTAACTTGCCATGGTTGAAGAGGTAGTAGCTCCACTTTAGATGGGAATGCTGACATTCATTATGGAATTAGAACCTGGATTCAGAACTGAAACTCTGCTACTTACTAGCATATGGCCTTGAATAAATTCCTTAGTTATCCTGTCTCAGTTTGCTTATTGTGAAATGGACATAACAATGTATATGTTACAGAATTTTTTGATGATACAATAAGACAATTCATATGAAGCACTTAATACATGCTTAATACATAGTAAGCACTCACCATTGATAGAAAGTAAGGAAAATTATGAAGGAGCATATTCTTCAATGCTAAATAAGCAGCACAGAGAAGTACTGTAGAAAATATGGAGAAGTTTCAGGATGTCCATCTAAGAAATGGCTTGAAAGCAAGCAAGCAGTGTTTTGTGTAACACTGTTATCTACATGTGCCACTAATTTATTGTATCATGTTCTTTAATTTATCAAACAGTAAGCATCATTTTTTGTGTCAGACAATGTTATAGGCACCATATCCTCTCCTTGAATAAGTTAGTCTACTGGTGGATGCAGCCAAGAAAGTGGCAAGAAGGATAATAAAATGATTGAGTGCTATGGCACAGGTATAAGCAAAGTGGTAAGAACATGAAGGCTGGATCAGGCCACTTTTGCTAGGGACAATTTGAATGAATGAACATGTGAAGTCTGAGCCAGGGCCTTGTATAACAACAAAGAATTGTGAAAAGTCCTGCCATGCCCCTGGGAAGTTCACTGTGACCCATGGGGCATCAGGGATGGAAAGCCCCAGTGAGCAAGGTTGGCACTCGATTTCTGCTCATTGTCATAACCTTACCACTCAACGCTAAATTTAGTAGATGCTAGCTAAATTTCTGCAGAGGGAATTAATGGGATGCATGGTGGGTGTTACATCTAGTGTTTTTATATGTGTCTTTTTTTCAATCCTGAGCCAAAGGACTTGACACACAAGTTAAAGGAGGAGAGGCTTATTTAGTTCATAGTTTGTAAAGGTTTCAGTTCATAATTGGCTAGTTCCCAGGCAAGGTGGTATGGCAGATAGGTGTCATGGAGGAGAAATAGTTTGTGATAGGAAAAGTAGCAAAACAAGCAAGACAGCCACAGCTTTTTCTATCCTTTGTATTTTATCCAGGCTTCTTGGGGGTGAGTAGCACTCAATTCCTTAATTTTAATGCCCTTGAGCCAATCATTGTACCATGAATTAATCCCAGTATCACACACTGTAGATCCAGCCACCTCTGAAAAAGCTGTACTTATGACCGCATGAAGCTTTGAGGAGCCATCTAGTCACAAGTCATAACAATGTACCTTCTCAATGTAATCTTGATGGATTCAGTTGATTCTCATTTCTATCATTAAGGAAATAAGAGGTGTAGAGATATTTAGAAGCAATTATTAAATAACAGAGTCAATATTTGAGCCCATGAAATAGAAATAAAAATGAAATAAAGGATAGATCTTTCCCATTTTTTGTTTTAATGATTCTGAGGCAAAAGCTCTTTATATTTTCCTGATCATTAATCATTTTTTTTTGGTGATCTGAAAGAATGATAGGAGAGTGACCCTGATTTCCCTATGGATAAAAACAAACAGAGCTTCTGAAGTGAAGATTAAATCTTAATTGCTAGCATGCGGAACACTGCAATAACCACATTTTCACATATTCTAAGCCAGTTGATATGGGGGAGGCTGTGTATATTTTAGGGCAGATTGAAGTTTATGTAGCATAACAGAATTGCATGTGCAGTTTTAGTAATTAAAGGCATTTTTGATATAATTTATCAAGTCAGGAGTGCTGATTAATACTTATATAAGACAGCAAACATGAAGTTGTACTGTTTTGCTCTTTTGTAGAAGTGATATATTTTATAATGTATATATTCTATACTTAGAATCAAAATAGGCTTTTAATTGATAAATTCTGAGAAACAACATAATCATGAGTCATTTTCTCCCTGACATTTGAATTTTTATTTCTCAAAATGAATCTTTTCTTCAACATGTATGCATTCTTTTTTATTTAAAGGATATAAGTTTTATTGTTTGATAGGACTATATTTGAGTCTCACTTCTGTCAAGTATTGTGATCTTCTAAGTCTCCATTTTATATTTGTAAAGCAGGAAAAATAATGGTATCTACTGAATTGTGCCAAGTAAATAAATATGAAGTTCTCAATACACAATAAATACTCAAGATTAGCTTCTATTTTTAAAAGTATACTACATCCAGAGTAATAGTAATAGTAATAGCAATATATTGGTAATAATATTTAAAATTCTGCAGTGGTTTTAGTGAAACTGCTGGGTTCATATGCTTACTATGTTTGATATTTTGATGAACTCCCCAGTCTTGTGCCTATTTTTAAAAAATTGGGGTTGTCTTTTTTATTGCTGAGGTTTTCTTTTTTTAAAATGTTCAGGATACCAATCATTAACATTAAGTTATTTGTTTTTTAAGTTTTTGAGATAGGATCTCACTATGTAGTTCAGGCTGGGCTCAAACTCTTGGCACTTTTCCTATCTCCTGAGGTTATAGGCATGTGCCACCATGCTGAACTTCATTCAGTAACGCTAATGGGCCAGACTCTGTGATTTCTGGGGATGCACTGATAGAAAAGATTCACCCCTTTGAGGACTACAGCTAAAGGAAAGCCATGTCTTTATATAAATAGAACAAGCACATTAGGATATAGGTTATAATATCTAAAGAGTGTAGAATACATAGGGACTAGTGACAGCTCTGTTTAGGGTGAGCCTGGGAAAGGTCACAGATGAGACAATGTCTGAAATAGGAACTTAAGGAACATGTCTGAGTAGAACAGGAGAAGAGGCCCTGTAAAACGAGTGTCTTCTGTAAGCATTCTTGTCATTAGTGGCTAGCCTGGATTATACAGAGAGCTTAGAGAGTAAAATCAGTCAATTCTTTTTTTCCCACACTGCCACTCGGTTGACCAGCTACATCCACTGTTCATGGATTAATGCTTGTCCCCTTTTTAAATAGAAAGAATTTTATTCAAGTCTATCTTTCAAAAGAAGCAAACATAATGAAACACCTGAGAAAAAATGCATCATATCAAAATGATACCAGAAGATAATATTTCATTGGTCATCTAGGATTTGTGCAGTAGAATTTTGACCAGTAATACTAGAGTATCTGTTAAAAAAGTTTGAATACCCATAGTATACTGAGTACTGTGCTAGGACGGGGTGGGTATTACTTTTTAAAACTGTTAACTGAAATAATGTTACTGATTGGCTAAAATGAAGCCCTATAAATTTGCAAAGGAGCAACTCACTAGTATAAACTGCAGAGAGCATTTGCTTAAACCTGTATCAGAGAGCAAAATGAGGAATTGTAAGTATTTGGTGTTTGCTGACAAAAATCCTTCCTGGAATAATAAGTAAAAAATAGCCATGAGAGTGGCCTCTGTTCAGATTCTACAAGTTCTCTGCTTTCTTGATTATTGTATGGACAGATAAAGCTTCACTATGTTTATTTCTGTCAGGTTATTGGTACTGCTCAGAGTAAAACCTGTCTTCTTTCTGTTCTCCAGTGTATTAGCATAGCAGATGGCTTTTAATAAAATATCTCACTAAAGAAAAATTTTTACTCTACTCTAGAGGAATGTGCTAAAATTATACTGCTATAAATTCTCAAGAGGAAATGTTTAAATTGGAATTTTTCTTATGATTGAATAACATGTACTAAATATTTAATTATAAAGTCAAGTGCTATCAGTTATATAGTCTTTTATTTGATTGGGTTTCCTAACTGAATAAAAGCCTATACATCATTTAACCAGGTAAGTATTTGCTTCTTTTTTACATAACTTCTACTCTTAAAAAAATTCTGTGCAATGTGTTAGTCAAATAATACTCAGTAATAGAATTCATTGAAAGTCAGAGCATTGCTTAATTACATGACTGCTCTGTTCTGTGTCATCACCCTGTCTAGTTGTGGGAAATGAGCTTCTTGATGGAATGAGGTTATTCCAGCTGGGTCTGTACCACTGGCATTTATAAAAACGACGGGTTTTGTTTACAGGTACATACTGATGTCATAAAATTGTGGCAATTTCTTCAGAAAATTTTTAATTCTTTAAAATGTACTACCATCCCCTAAAAATCAAAGACGGGCAAGGAGAATAAAGTATGCGCCTGTATTATTGTTAATGCCTTGAACATGCATATATTGGAATGTTTTTGTTAAGAGATCCACAATTAGTAAAAGAGGTTCTTTAAGAAAGTATACCTCTTTTCTGTCCTTTTTTTGCTTAATAAGGATAGTAGTTTCTTACTACATAATTATACTTGTGTTTATTGTTATTTTGCCATAGCATACTAGTTATCCAGTTTACTGGGTCATCATTTCCTGGGTCTTTCATTTTCTCATATATACCTATAGTGATATCTACATGTATAAAAGCTTATTCGAGGTGAATTTGAGAGCTCATAGCTTCCTATCAGTTTTCTATCAGTGATATTTGTGTAAAAATTTGGAAATATGTTCTTGGTTATTTTTATGTACTTAAGTGATGTATTTAATTACTAATAGAAAATAAAAATTTTGTCATTTTTTCAACATTAATAGTTTTAAAGTAGATTAAAGAAAATATTTGGGGCCGGCCAGATAGCTCAGTGGATTAAAGCACCTGCTTAGGGATATTCGGGCAGAGGTTTGATCCCTGGTGTGCCTGCTGGCCCTACTCCTGGGGCTCACTGAGACAGAGATTGAGACTGGGCATGGTGGTGTGCACCTGCAGTCTCAGTGCTTGGGAGGCTGAAAACAGGAGAATCACTACAAGTATAATCTGTGTAGTGAGACCCTGTACTATATCTATCTATATCTATATATCTATGTATCACAGTTCAATTAACTTTAAATATATTAACTTTAATATATATATTATATTTATATTTTTTATATATGTAAAAGTTAAAGTACGATATACTTTTTTTAGAAAAATATTTGATATTGTTTTTGAGGATAAATTTTTCTGTGACATAATAAAATTTGTTGTATAACTGTAGTCAACTATATGGTTAATGAATGAAAGATAAAAGGAAATCTTGGATCTGACACATTTTCAAGATCCTGGGATTATAGTCTTGCATCCCACTTTCATACTATCTTCTTTGGCCCTAGAAATATTTGTCTTTTATTGGATAATATGGTGTGCTAAATTTAAGTTTACTGCGGGGCTTTTGCTTTGGCTTTGATTTTATCTTTCCTTTAAAAATTACGTTTAGATATTTTTATTATTATTTAGTGTCAAGGTAAAAAAAAAAAAGGAACTAGTAGAAGATACCTAGTTGCAGGCACCAAAAAAATCTAGTTCCAAGCTTCCACCCCAACGGATTAAACATTTCTAAAATTTAATTTTTATTAATGCATGTTTGCAGTATATATTGATTACATGAAACATGGGGCATTGGTACATGCAAACATTTTTATTTCTAATGATATTGAGGAGACTAGATAAAAAGTCAATCAGAACTTCTGTACTCCTAGGATAAACTACTGCTGGTATGTGTTCTTTTTTTTCAAGAGAGATCTTAAATTGTTACTAATGTCAGAAGGATTCAGTCACTTCTACCCTGGGAGAAGCTGATCTCTGACATGTTTATGAAAACTGCTTAATCTTCTAATAGATGACTAATTTTTTGAAGACAGCATCAAGAAGCTTTTATCTTGATAGTGCAAAAATGATGTGAAAAGGAGCAATTTTCATTTGCCTCTCTAAATCTTCAGTTCCTGCATGTAAAAGTAGAATGGCAGTTCTGGATTGAAAGCTTATTTGAATTCTTCCACCCGTCTGTCAGTTAGTATTTAGGCATTCTAAGTAATAGTCTATTCCTTTATAATAATTAATTAATTGAAGTCACTATAGTTTTCTTACTTTACTTTCAGGGACCTCAGATCATCTTTACTTTGAAATGTCTCAAGTGCTGGCAAGGATGATTTGGGTATATTCATAAAAATTTCAGTCTCATTTGTTTTTATAGATCTGACCCTGTGCTCAAAAGGATAATTATTCTTTATTACATGCTATTTTAGATTTTTTTGAGTAAGCTAAAGCAGAACTTTAAATTAATTAAAGGAATTTCTCTAGGTAATAGACATACTCTGTTTTCCTGTTGGGACTGATGATACATGTCTGTATACTCAGCTGTAAGTTTTCTAACTCATTTCTCCTGTGGAAAGGCCTTTTCCGTTTGAACAATAAATACGCTGACTTAATCCTGGGGGAAAGATGATGTTTAATTAGTACCATGAGGGAAATTATTTCTCAGTCTCAGTGGCATTGTGTAGTCTTTCATTAAGTGTTTTGGGACTAATTAATCAGGAAACAACTCTAATTAAAAGGGAAACTGCTCATCAGCTGCCAGGATAGGCTATTTTACAGAAAGGGAGCTACATTTTCGCTACTTGCGCTTTGGCATCTAGCAACATTCTGTGTGTATATCCCATTGAAGGGAATAATTCAAAGATATTTTTAGGGGGCTAGGGAGTTAGCTTGGCAGTCTAAGCACCTGTCTGGTAAGCTCAAGGCAATGGGTTTGATCTCCGGTACTGCATGCCATGCCCACCCCTAATCCCAGTGCTGGGCAGGCTGATACAGGAGGAGCGCCAAGAGTCTGAGCTGTGTAGTGAGACCCTATACCAAATAAATAAATGAAAGAATGATTTTTAGAAGTAAAATATATTTAGAAAACCTTATTTTCTAGTGATAAAATTTGATACTTCATGGCTTCCTTTCACATATTAATTTATATAAAAGCAATATTTTTAGAATTAAGTGGTCAATCTGTAAGGCTTTTAAGCTTCTAATATTATCATGTCTTTTAAATCCTGGAACAAACTATGCTACTTAGAATGATATGGCTAGACAACCTTTGAGTATGTGAATATATTTAAATATAAACAAACATTTGCCATGCAAAATCAAAATGTAAAAATCTAACATTTTTTTAGTAAATAAATCATAGCAACATTCTGATAGCATAACAGTTTAACTCAAGTCTTAGAATTACTGTATGAGAGTAAGTACAGTCGTACCTTGGTGCCTGAATGTTTTGAAACTCATTGAATTTGGTACCAGACCCACTTTGACATGAACTTCTGTCCTGGTACTCTTCATTTGTTTTGTAATTGATGAACAACCTAGAACTGGAAGCTCTTAATTGTCTCATAACTTACTACCCTTTCTAGCCCAAACTGTTTATTTAGTACTTGTAATTTTTAGTGCTTGTTGTGCTTCTCACAACCAATTAACAATGAGTATTGAGGTACCACTGTATTTATAGGAACTCTCAGATGATATGTCCCCAAAGCTGAAAGTCTTAGGAATGGGACTTTAGCTCAGTGGTCAAGCAATGGCCATGACATGGCTGTCTCTGACAAAGGATCTACAAAGTGCGGTATAGGGTTTTGGGATAAGTCCTGAGGGGACTTGACTGACCTTGTCAGATATAAAAGTTACATTTTTTGTTATATAGGTCTTGCTTTAATTTTGGTCTGAAGTATACAGCAGAAAAGTGTAGAAACAAGGTATGAAAAGTGAAGCCATGTTAATATGCAGAGCTGTGGAAGGCTCAAGTCATCAGATTCGGACATTGCCTGTCCTGTGGATAACCCACTACTATTGTGGAGTACTGGACTATATTGGAATATTTTGCTGAATTTATGCACATACAATATTTGGATGGCAATGGAATATTCATCTCTAACAAAACTGAACAAAAAATAAGTGATATAAATGAAGGACAATTTTATATCTGTATATACAAAATAGTTAGGATAGATACATAGCTACTTTCTCCTAATTTGATAAGAAGAAAGATCTGCACTAATAGTGTTTGGACAGGATATCATGTCTGCATCTTGTGCTATGAATGACTACTACAAAGACAATATGCAATATATTAATTGTTGTAACTCTCCTACCAACCTGTTTTGAAGCTGTCACATTGCAATTTTTTCTCAATCAAATTAATAAAAAAAGAGAACAGAAAGTAATAAAAATTAGAAACTGTAGGATTTCAAAAAACAAGATAATAGGAATTCAGCAAAGTTTGTTATATTGTATATTGTTGTCTTCAAAGTCCTTCAGGTAACCAGATATAAACATGTAAAATTGGTCAAAAAATAAGTATTAACTGTTCTTTTCAATAAACCAATAGAATTAGTAGTACGTTTATCTTAGTTGTAAGAAAGATAGTCTATCACAAATCCAGAATATTTTGAAAGAGAACAGATTTTATGTTACAACTGGCATTCAATCAGACTTGCTCCGTATTCTTTGCTACTCCAGAGCGCTAAGACTTGACTTTCCTAGGCAGCAACAGTGAGTGTGTAAATGGTCTTTATAATTCCATCTTTTCAAATGGACTTCTTTTCTACAGCATGTTCTCCATATTGCAGAGAACATTTTTTTTCTTTTGGTGAGACAAGGATTTGTTGTGTAGCTCAGGCTAGTTTTGAACTCACAGAAATCCTCCTGCCTCAGCTTCCCAAGGGGGATCACAGGTGTTCATCCCCTTGCCCAGCTCAGAGAACTCTTCCTAAAAGTCTTTCAATGATGTATTTAAGATAAAGAACAAGATCAAAATATATTTCATTATTTTTGATGCTTTTCATTAATTTCCAGAGAGCTTTCTTTCAAGTATCATTTCCTTTGATCTTAAAATAATTTCTTTAGCACTTCTTGCGATTCCTGTTTGTTGGTGACTTCTCTTAGCTTTGCTTTACTTAAAAATGTCTTTATTTTGCCCTAATTTTTAAAGGGTATTTTCACTAGGTACAGACTAGTAGGTTAATAGTTTTTGCTTGTAGTCTTTTAAAGATGTTATTTGATACCTGTTCCTTATTGTGCCTAAGATGTTTGAAATGCAGTGAGATAGTGAGGTTAAGCTTGATAGCCTAAATCATTTGATAATAACAATAAGCTTGTCTTCTGGATGGTTAACAACCTAAGTTTGCAGACCAAAATTAGAGAAAAAGGAGGGCTACAAGGAAAGCCAACATTCTGGCCCTAGCCTTCTAAGGTCAATTAAGACTCAGGACATATGAGAACTTGTACTGTAACGTCATGTACCTCCGTAGTGTCCCAAATTTTCTGATCAAGAAGATTATGGGGACAAAGAGGAAAGTGATCGATGATGTAGAGTGTGCCTAAGGAGAGTCACATGGGGAGAAGACACTCTCTCAGGCTTTCACAGAGAGCACATTGGCCAAGCATTGGCCGTGACTCATCCACATGGCTGACACTGACAAAGGTTCTACAATCTGAGGTACAGGATCTCAGGATAAATCCTGAGGGCATTTCACTGACCTTCTCAGACCAAAAAGCTACAACTCTTGTTGCACAGGTCCTGCTTTACCTTGGTCTTAACCATCCAGTAGAAAAGTATGAAGACGAAATATAGGAAGTAAAGCCATGTTGTTATGTTGAGCTGTGGGGGACTCAGGTCAATAATTTCTGACATTGCCAGTTAAACAGAAGACCCAATGCTATTATGGGCTACTGGACTCTTTTAGAATATTTTGCTGAGTTTACACACCTATAATATTCAACAACGGAACTTAAAAAATTGGGGTATACCGATGAATGTCCATTTTGTATCTGTGTAGTCAAAGTGGTTGGGATAGATATATAGTTGCATTCTCTTAATGAATAGAATGATTTGTTCTAATGGTGTTTGTAAGTAGGATCACAAGTCTGCATCTTGTACAGCTATTAACCACTAAGAAGAATATTTGTAGTGTATTATTTGTTGAAACTGTACTTTTGATTTGATTTGAAACTGTCTCATTGCTATATGTTTATCAATAAAACTTTGAAAAGAAAAAAAAATAAATTTTTAAAAAGAAAGAAAAATAAATAAATAAAGATGTTATTTGAGTCTTCTAGGTTCCATAATTCCTGATGAAAGTGTGTCATTATTCCAGATTGGTCTATGAGTATGGGACTTGTATGGATTCACAGAGCTGCATACTTTTACACAGAGCTGCTTTTAGTATGTTTGATTAAATGTTCTCTTGTAATTGCTCTCTTGATACTCTTAATAGTGTTGGAATAGCATCCTTGTGTTTTCATTTTGCAGTTTGTGGTTTCTTCCACAAACTGCAAAATGAAATAAATATAAATATTACCAGCCAGAATATCTTTTCTGTCTATTAGGTAATAATTGTCTTGGGTCTAGGCTACCTGCCACTGATAAATAAGGATCATCCAAATTTAAGCAAATGTTTTCAAATATTTGACCAACTTTCTTGAGATATTTTGAAAAATAGAAAATATAACTCAGAAAACCAAGAATAATAATTTTGACCAATTTTCAATAAATTTTAAGGATACAAAATAAAATTCATAAGTACTCATTTACATTCATAGCTCTTAATATTTATATCATTATTTCCACTTATGTTCAAATTTTATCCTTATAAC
This sequence comes from Octodon degus, assembly GCF_000260255.1. NCBI lineage: Eukaryota > Metazoa > Chordata > Mammalia > Rodentia > Octodontidae > Octodon > Octodon degus. Next base: position 3,106,097 of record NW_004524593.1, on the reverse strand, counting down.
AGCCCTTGAGTTAGGCCAGTAATAATGCTACTTTCCTTCATTAAATGTACAAATACAGACCCATGACTAGTTAAATGAAATAGTCTTCAATCAAATCGCTAAGTATGTGTTTCTGATTAAATTTTGCTTTGACATTTCTTTTCATTACTGTTAAAATAGTGACTTTTAAGCACAACTTACGACTTTTTTCCAAAATGTTTTTATAGTCTTATTTAATTTTCCATTCTTCAAGATTAAATAAGATTAAATATTTAACCTTCTGAGATAAATAAGATAATTAGCCTATCATGATTTTTAAATAATTTTCAGATAAAAAATGTACATTTGCAAAAATTTAATGTCTTACACAAGTGATAATTACATGAAGTATAGACACAGTCACTAACACATAATTTTGTGCCCATTCTTTTATGCCACACTGTCTTCTTTTGTTCATTGCACATGATCATATGCAATATACATTCATCATTATCTCACCAGTGTTTTCCCATCATGTCTTTAGATTGCATCTGACATTGTATGACTCACTCAATACTTTATTGAATCAATACACAGTAAATGTAAATAAATCTTTCCTGTTGTCTTTTTTCTTTTCTAGAAAATGGACTATAGTTAAAACTGCTCTTTCTCAATTTTAAAATGAAATGCATAGTATTTCCAAAGTGCTGGATATTTATACTTTGAATTATGAATTAATAAAAAATTTTAAAGACTTCTGCGCCAAAAAGGCTATTTAAATGCTAAGTAACATGCTTTGGAATGAAAAACATGTCATAAATATTTATATTTAATAATTTTTCTATATAACCTTTTTAGAAGTCTTCTCACGGTTTATTTCTTGATTCCTTCCTCCCTCCCTTTCTCTTTCTCTTCCTTCTAGAAGTGTGCTGTTTTCTAAAGCTGTATTCTCTCTTTTGCTAGATATTCAAATCTAATTTTGGAACAGTTTCTGTAGGTAATTTAAATATGGCAGGTAGATCAAGTGTTCCTTTTCCTTTTGATTTATATACAACATCTATCTGTTACCAAACTTTCTCTCTTTGCAGAAACAAAAAAAATATTTTGGGATATGTAGGCCAAAGACAAATGATCTGAGAAATAGGCTTCTTGTTTCTAAAAGAAGAGCACAGATTAAAAGAAAATAGTGTTTTCAAGTGAGACTAAAGGATTTCAGAAAGAATAAACCTTTTTTTCAAGAAAAAGTTTGATGAATGAAGGAAAATGTGTCTACATGTATTTATGGTCTGTCTAGAATGCAAGATAATCCTTTTCTTTTTCCTGCCCTACCTCTGAAGAACAGATAAAGGTGCTGTCTTCAGCAGTGCTGTCCTAGAGTAAGACTTGGTATGGTGTGAGAGTACTAACCTCTACGTGGTTTACTTTGAGACTTTGTGCCTGTAGGGTACAAAGAGATACTGGCTTACAGCTTTAAGCCTTGCTATTTTTATATCCTCTGTGTGTGTGGCATTTAAAATTAGTGAAATACAGATCTTTATTTCCTCCCATGACAGTAAGTCATTTATGTATTTCTTTAGTTATGCAGTGCTTTTTGATAATATGGTAAAAATATACTTTGCATTACAATTTAAAGGCATTTTTATCATTTTTCAAAATTTAGTACAAGACCTCTCAGCTGTGTGTACTCTAATAATAACTATAATTTTAGTCAGCAATTGGCCTTTTGTTTCCTATAAGAAAACAAAAAGGTGCTGAGTAATTTTAACCACATGCAATGTGATAATTATCTTGAAATCACACTTTTTTTGAGGTGTCTTTTTACTACTATGAAATAAAATTAGGAATAAATTCTAATCTTTAACACATTGCTTTGTATATACGGCAGTATCATTCATGGTACATATTTATGTTCTATCTGTATAATTGGTTAATACTTGCTGGCATTAATATTATTCTAAAACTGCAAAATATAACCGGAAACCAAGTTGTTATGGTATTTAAATAAACCTACAACAGAATTATCATTAAGCAAGTGGAGCAGAATTGTTAGGTCATCTCTTTTGAAAAAAATAGGATTTTGTACATTTTTGTTGCTTATTTTCATTGATATAGAGCGTGCTTATATTTTATGCTATTTAAGATAAATCATGGGGCTGGCCAGATAGCTCAGTGGACTAAAGCCACCAGGGCTCGATCCCTGGAGTGCCATGCTGGCCCCGCCCCTGGAATTCATTGAAATTTGTTGTGAGATATACTGTAAGTGATGTTTGATCTGTCCAGTGAACTATATGGGAGTATATTATTCTGAATCCATAGTTATTTTGCAACTACTATATAGTCCTTGTGTCTCAGCACACGTTTATATATTCAGACCTCTCATTAAGAGACAGGCTTGTGAATTAATGATGTGAGTAGAAACTCCCAAGTAGGGCTTCCAAGAACTTAAGGTAACATTTGGTCTCGCTATCCCATGGTTTAGAGGGTTAGTCCTGTGTCTCATTTTGTAGATGAGACAGATAAGCAATTAGGACTGGGAGAAGTTGTGACTTCTCCTTGTCATCCTGTGAAAAAAAAGTGGACTGGAATTTCTTCCTGTAGTATTTGGCTGAAACATGAAGAATGTATGTAACAAATGTATTCAGAATTCTCTCTCTCTTTTTTTTTTTTTTTTTGGCGGCTCCACATTGACATCCAGCAGCGCTGGTCTGGGTTGCCTTGAGTATCTGGGAATGGAACCACTGCTCCCAGAGACTGACTGCCTCCTTTAAGCAGGCACTTAAACAACTGAGCTAATGGGAGGGCCCCCCAGAATTCTCTTTAAACTTAGATTCTTATAATCACATCCCAAAATGTAAGGAACATATTACATATATGTAATGTTTTTTTATTTATACACATACTAAATAAATGAAACAATAAGAACACCTATTCTGATTATCCTATTACCTTTTTTTGTGATAGGGTTTGGACCAGTGTTTTCCACAAATACAGTACATGCTTATGTCACCTAATGACTATTTACTTGTCTTGACTGTGTTCATAGTACTTAAACCTATTTTGTACGAAGTTAAAATTTATAAAGACATTCCAACCACATTGAATAAATGGCTTCTCTGAACATTTCCAAAACCTTTCTAACACTTATTTTGTGTATAGATGAAAATTGATTTATATTACTACCACACCCCTAGTTTATTAGAAAATGCTAAGGATTAGAGCTATATTTATATTTTTAAGCTTTATCTACTTAGAGGAAGGAAATTTTACTTTTTGAATAACATTTATTTTAGTTGTTATTGTTTGAATGACATAATTTTACTGCATGTTCCAATAAATTAGCCATCATCTTATCATGGAGTTCTATAAGAAATATTGTATGTTTAATACTTCTGCTCTTAAACAACACCAATAATTTTGCTTCCCTTTGGGGCATACAGCTGTTCCCAGCCTACTTAGTGTCATGTCAGGGCATAAAATCATCTTGACAGAAACCTCTAAATTATAAATAGTCCCATAATGACATTCAGCTTGGGCGGTACATTTATAAAAGGAGTTATTAAGCAAAATGTCATTCCAACCCATTACTGTAACTAGAATTCTTCACATTTCTGTAGTCAGCTTTTGGTGCCCAAAAACATTTGGTAAGAATTTAAACAATTACGGTTATCGAATGTACAAGTATAAAGTCATACTAGGTTATTAGATGAATAGTTTCCTAAGATTTTCTGAAACCTTACTCTCACAATATATATATTGTATATCTTGGAAACAATATAATAAATTTATTCTTTCCTTTCTCAATTTATGTTTCTCACAAATGAATCTTATACATGCCTTTGTCCTAGAAGACTGCTAAAAAATTGAAAAGTGAGAACTTTGTCAGAGATAGTTTATAATAAACTCAGTTTTCAATTGTGGTTCCAGATCAGGCAAATTTTCTCTCTATAAAATAGAATGAAAGGGCTGGTGAGATAGCTCAGCAGTATAAGTGCCTTCCTGGCAAGTGGATGGTCCTGAGTTCAGTCCCTAATTGAAAACAAAACAAAACAAACAAACAAAGCAAAACAAAACAAACAGAATGAATATTCTGATGAGTTGAGCTGAGAGGTTGGTGAAAAGGAGTTTGGTTGTTAAGTTAATTTCCTTATAAGTGTTAAGATGGAAGAGACTTCCTTGATAGGACATCTAAAATTTGCCTGTTGGGAGAAATTTGCTATTAACAATCCTTCTCCAGATTTCTGAAAACATCAGAAAAAAAACAAAACAAAGCAAAACAAAACTAACAACAACAATAACAACAAAAAACCAAACCAAAACAAAACATAGTTTGAGTTTGTTAGCCTTTGAAGGTTAGCATGAGTCGGTCTATCTTGGTTTGGACTTTTGGGTTTTGTGCAGGAGCTCAGTACCCCAAAATAGCTTCTTATGAATTTTATTTTGAACCTTCTATAGTTTTGATACTATTCAAAAGGCATAGCGCTGCAAATACTTCATCTATAGTAAAAGAAGAAAAATACCAGAAGTTGATTAGTGTCGTTGATACACATTTATGCTCATTCTTCATAAATAGCTGTTGAGTATTAAATTTTTCTGAACATTTTTTCTATTGTAAATGTTAATTATGTTATGATTAATGCTTTGATTTTTCAGTACTTGTTGATTCTATGTTATTAGGACACATATCCCATGAGAATCTATTTTTAATTTAAGATATTTTTCTTAGAACAAAAATGTAATTTTTCCAGAAAGCCTTAATATTTAAATAACTGCGGCTATATAATGGTTGTATACCTGGTTATCAGGTTTTATGTAATATTTTATCCTTTGATACATGTGATCCTTTTTTAATAAGAGATTTGTTTTTACTGGGCTTCTGTTTATTTAGCAAAGTTCATTCTTCTTTTAGGTATATCTTGGAAACAATATAATAAATTTATTCTTTCCTTTCTCAATTTCTGTCTCTTAAAAGTGATTTTGTCAAGAGTTCAATATTCTAAATTGTTCTGTGTGCTGTCTAATCACTTTAGCCGCTGTACTTTGAAACTGCCTGCTGAAAAAGAAAGTTGTACTGGCAGATATAGGTCAGTTCCTTTGGTTTGTCATTTTTCTCTGTTCCCCATAACTTGACCTAAGAATAATGAGAAAGTAATAGTATTTTTAGCTTTCTTTTAAAAATCTTTATGTTCTGGCTGAGTTTAAGCTACCCATGTCTCTAATATTTTAAGATAATTCTTTCTGTATATGCTATATTAGGCTCCAGCTCTATAAAATAATCACTTGTGTTGATATTTAGCAGGAAATGAACTTGAATTAGTTAACCTAATTTATTATTAGGTTAACCTAATAATATTATCATCTGTTATGTGCTAGGTGCTGTGCTTGCCGCTGAAGATGACAATAACACAAGATATTCTGAGAGGAGCTCATAGCTTAGTGAAGAAGATGGTCAAATATGCTCTAATCTGTGTTAGTTGGTGAATTAAATTACCTAGTAGGTTTCTTTAGGATCCTGCCACAGATTCTTAGTGACCTTCTTGTTAATATAGCCCAGGTCTAAGGGTTAGCAGGTGTTATACTTTAGCTCTGGGTGTCTCCCAAAAGCCTATGTATTTGAAGGTGATTAAATCATGTGAGGTGCTGTAGCTGCCTTGAAGTTGGGATGTGGGACCTGTTGGAAGAGGCAGATCAACTGGGAGCGTGACCTGGAAGTGTATATCTCCTTCCACTTCCTCCTCTTGTTCTCTAGGCTCCTTCCCTAGCATGACATGAGCAGCTTTCCTTGCCTAGGCCCTTACATCATGCCTTCTCTGCCTGGAGCCAGCCAACCAGGGACTGTAACTGTGAGACAAAATGAATCTCTCCTCCATTTTGTGGGCGTGAGTGTTGTATTAGCAATGGGACAGTGACTGAGACAGAAGATTTCATGTTACTCTTTTCTGTTGATATTTCATCTTCCATCGTATATTTAATATGATCTTGAGTCATATAAGTCAATAATATCTATTTTTTAAAGAAATATTTGGGAGAAAGTGCTGGTTAACAGAAACACTGTTCAGCAAGTACATATTGAATATTTATGGTTCAGGCATAAATGTATGTGAGGCTACATGAGTTATTACGAAGGTGAATGAGGCAACTTTCTGGGTATAGGAGTTGACAATGCATCATTTATATGGAGTGGTATAGGGAGGTTTGTGGAGGTGGGTAGGTAACAATTAAGACACTTTTTTAGCCCTTGATGTAATAGAAGTGTATATTTAAAGGAGCATTTGGGGATTATTAACTATATTATCTCATAAAATTCTTTTGTTTCTATTCATAGTGATTTATAATTAGATATTTTACTTATAGTTCCTGGACACTGTAGACTCAAAAATTAGGTTAGTTCCTCATCTAGTTAATGTTTAGTATTGCCTTCGCTATGGATTGCATTGCCAGAATACTTAATTATTATAAAAAATTTTTCTGAATATCAACTATGGTAGATCTGTAGTGGTTTTCAAAGCATTTTGTGGAGAGGGAGAAAGATCCTTGAAGATACTCCTATCAATGTTGACTACTTTGTTCTTTCAGTATTGTCTAAATATGTGGAGACAGAAAATTATCAACTACTTATACTTTCAATTTTCAGGATAATAATAAATCTAGTAGAAGTAAAGTATAAGAATTATAAAGATGCATACTTACCAGATTAATGTTAGGAACAATGTTATTTTCCTGAAACTAAATTACTACTGACTTTGTGAACATGATAGTGACTACTATTGTGTGGGGTGTGTGTGTAATATATATATATATATATATATATATATATATATATATTTCCCTGCCCCCCTAAGCTTGGCATGCTTATTGAGGCTGTGTCTTTAGATGATTCAATTTTTTTTTCCAACACACTTTCAACTCTCTTGAAAAACTTTGTTGTGTGGTGTGGTGATAGATCATACGACTTTCACTTGGTACATCATTTATTTAGTTTCATGTTCTATTTTCTTAGTCTGCAACAAATTAGGACCTACTTGGCTCTAATATAATGGTAAGTACTTCCACTAATACTGGCATCAACATTGCATAACAATACTTTGTTGTGCGATATCAGCCAGATTCCAGAATCTACTTCAAATAAAGCTTTTAAATTGTTTTTTAAATATTTATTTATTTATTTATTTATTTATTTGTGTGTGTGTGTGTGTGTGTGTGTGTGTGTGTGTGTGGCCAGCTCAGCCCACCAGGGGGTGGGGGCTGGCTGGCATGTGGTGCTGGAGGATTGAACCGCGGTCCCTGTGCTTTGCTAAGCTTGTTATAAGTAGGTGCTTTAGACCACTGAGCCATCTCATCAGCCCCCAAGCTTTTAAATTGTTGTAGAAATAAAAATTGAAAATTGAAAAAAATTAAAGGATATTCCTGAACTTCTGATGGTAATAGCCTCAAAGATCCCTTGGACTCAGTTTGAGTATTATTTTTCAATGTATAATGTATGCATGTACAGAGGCACTATATATATGAGACAGAAACAATTATAAAATTAATCACACTTTACATGAATCTGACTTACTCTAGTTAAAATAATCATCAAATTGATTATTGAATAATTCACTTTTGTTTTGGAGGTACACTCTAGTCACTTAATATATTAGTATCAGGTTCTTTGGTGCTTTAAAATGTTTGCATTTTTTTGTAAAAATAAGGAAAAATAATATTTTGTTGGTCAGTACTAATAATGGTTTAAGAAATATAACAACGTGTTGCAAATTATTCATCTGAATTACAATAGTTATTTAATGAATAGATGGAAATTATATTGGATTCAGGACTTCAACAATATGGTTATGACAAGCCATGTTCTTTACTGGGTAAGGTAAAGGAAAGGAGTTTGTCTTTTTGAAGACCTTTTTCCTCTAGTTACAAGATTACACAGGTGCTATCCCTAGTCAGCAAGTACTTAACTCTCCCTGGTAGTCCTGAAGAAAACCATGGCACTTTTTTCCACCAAAACTTGCTCGGTTCTTTTTTACTATCTCACAGTAGTTTTAGGAAACTGAAAGGGAGAAAAAGGGTATAAATAAAGCAGAAGTCAGTCTCTCTATATCTATATCTATATCTATATCTATATCTATATCTATATCTATATCTATATCTATATCTATCTATCTGTTTCTAGCCTTCTCTAGCCCATGAATAATAGAGAAATATGCTGTTCACAGCATATATTACCATTGGCATTGATTCTTGGTTGTTAGTTTGACCAGGGAACATTGAAACTAAACATTTTTCTTGATTTTCTAATGCAAAGTATATAAATCTCTGTGTTTCATTTGCCAATATGACCTTCTCTAAGAAAAAAATTATTACCTAGTTAAAATCCTTCAAAAGCCTTAGCACTGCTAATAGAATCTTTGTGAACTTTGTTCTGTATGAGAATAGCCATCTTGGAGTCTTTAGCAATGTGTAGCAATGTAATAGGCCTTCAGTAAGTATCTTATTCTAGATCGTAAATAGATTAATCTGGTATAGCACTTTGGCAGTCAGTAGATCCTTTTCACCTTTATGGTTTTCTAGAGTAGGGTAATGAAGACTGGAGTTTAAAAGCAATTTAAAAGAGTAGAAAATCCAGAATTCTCACAAACTGAATAGTTAAATTCAACATTTAACAAAAAGACAGACTTGTTAGAGATCAGCAAAGAGATGAGGGAGGAGGCAGGGAGACTAGAAATGATCGTGACATGTTGTATATATGTACCAGTTCCCCAGAATGCCTGAGGCTATGATATACTGCAAAGTTACACTAACTAAAAATAATTTTTTGTTCGTATGGAGTTCTGTCAAAGTCACATTGTCAAATATGTATTGCTTGATGGGGAATATAAGTGATATAAAAGAGATACTCATATTCTTTTGTTGAAGGTTTTGGGATTTGCTTTTTAATTTGGACCTCAGAGATAACTCATAAAGACAAGAACATAAGTATTTCAAGTTTTTTTTTTTGAAAATTGAGTCATGGATGTTGCTTTTCAAGCCAAGTTAAGGTTTGATTATTCTACACTTCGTGGCTTTTTAAAATCCTAGTTGCTATAACAACTTTGATATTTCTTTATTATTTTTAGCACTTCAGTTGCCATAACAATAAGATATCTTAAAAAATAGCAATTTTCACTTATATGGGAAAGTTCCTTTCAATTAAAAATGAATTTGAATTACTATTTCTTTCATATAATGGTTAACTTTTATTTAAAATGGAATTGTGCTCTTCTTTCCATACAATTTTGATAGACTTTTTCAGAAAGTGCTTTATAGTTTAACTTTTACTTCATCTTTTTACTGTATAAAATTTGAAGGGAAATGGCATGTTGAAACTTTTGTGCAGCATTAACTATTGATGGAATTTCATCATTATAAAAATCTTATTAAATAATTTAATTTCCAGATTATTTCATAATGAATGAAAAGGTCTTATATGGGAGATGTAAGAAAGCTTGGAATTTTCTTTTTTCTTTTCTTTTCTTTCCCCTTCCTTCCTTTTTTTTTTTTTTTTTTGCGGTACCAGGAATTGAGCTCAGGACCCTGTGCTTGCCAGGCAAGCGCAAAGCTTGGAATTTCCTTCTCTTTCTGTCTCTCTCATTTTCTGTTCTCCCTCTATTCCCTCTTCTCCCCCTTCTCTTCCCCTCCCCTCTCCTGTCTCTCTTCCGTCTCCTCTCTCTCTACTCACTATATAGTCCAGGCTGCCCTCTACTTTTAGCAATCCTCCTGCTTCAGCTTGCTGAATGCTGGGATTACAGGCATGTGCCCCCTCTTTTTTTTTTTAAGTGTATTTCAGATATTTTTTGTGATATACTAAAATAGTTATAGCCACACTTATCTAGAATAACTAGCAAACTATAACTAGGCTATAATATTTTTACTTAGAGCAGAATTTTTATTTGATAAAAAAGCTTCTACTAAGCTTAGCTTCTGATATTTAGCCTTTAGAAAATTAAAATAGCAAATTAGAATAGGAAGAAGATAATACTATGTGCTATGCAAATAAAGTCCAAAATATATAGATCTTATCTGTGTGTGTGTGTATATATATATATATAT
>NW_004524593.1:3083800-3095834 GCF_000260255.1 Octodon degus | reverse complement strand
ATATATATGTGTGTATCTCCAGCAGCTCCAAAATTTATGAGTGTATTAAAAGGCAGTATTCTAATTTATATTGACAATTATGATGGCAGCCTATTAGCAAACTTTAAATTATGTTCAGAATTCTCAGTTTAGGAGGCAGAGCAGGTAAATTATACATCTTATAGAAATTAAAATAGGAAAATATTAAAAAGTCAAAAAAGTTCCCTATTACTTGGAAAATGTAGGAAGTATATGGCTAAGGATTTTGTACTAAGACTTATTGTTATCTTGTGAAACACAGGATTTTTGTATCATGAATAGTTATGTTCAGGGCTGGCGAGATAGCTCAGTGGACTAAGCGCCTGCTTAGGCAAGTGTAAAGACTGGTGTTCCATCCCTGTCACCACATGCTGTGCCAGACCTGCCCTTGGGTGCACTGAGTTGACTGAGTCTTGGCGTGGTGCCACATGCCTGTAATCCTAGCACTGGTGAGGCTGAAAACAGGAGGATCACTATGAGTCCAACTGCGTAGTGAGACCCTGTACCGAATACATTTTTTTTTTTTAAAAAGTTATGTTTAGACAGTGATATTTCTTTTAAGGATGTGTATTTTTATTTTTATTTATTTTTTTATTTTAGTGAAGGATTTACAGGATGTTCAGGGTCTCACTACTAGATTGGACTCATAGTGATCCACCTGTTTACAGCCTCCCAAGAGCTGGGATTACAGGCACGTGCCACCACACCCAGTCTCAATTGCCATCTCAGTGCACCCTGTGGGCGGGGCCACCTCTGCGGCCTGGGGATCGAACCCTGGCACCTATGCCTGTTTGCAGGTACTTTAATCCACTGAGCTATTTGGCTGGGCTTAGGATGTGTATTTTTAAAAGGAATGTTTATGGAGGGAGTATTGAAAAGAAAAAAATATTGTTATTAATTTCCTGAGCTTTGGAGCTGGTGAGATGGCTCAGTGGTCTAAAGCACCTATTTGGAATAGGCTTGGCAAAGCACAGGGACCGCGGTTCAATCCCCCAGCACCACATGCCAGCCAGCCCTGCCCCCTGGTGGGCTGAGCTGGCCACACACACACAAATAAATAAATAAATAATTAAAAAAAAATTCCTGAGCTTTGATTGAACTGCTAAGCATTTCATCCTTAGTATCTAATTTTCATAACCACTTTTTAAAAGTAGGATTTAGCTCCATTTTGCAGACAGAAGTTGAGATGCTTGGAGAGAATGACATAACCAAAGCCTCATAGTTAGGGAGTGGTGTTGTCATTGTGACAACCCAAATCTGTCCCAATTCCAAAGCCTATTTATATTCTTTTGTCTAAGTCATAGTTTCTTATTTTCAAACTTAACTAAATATTAAGCAAAAATATGTAAGACTTTGTAAATAGGATATCATGTCTGCATCTTGTACAGCAATTAAGCACTAGGAAGAAGGTATACAATGTGTTAATTATTGAAACTGCCCTACCAATTTGGTTTGAAACTGTCTCATTGCTATTTGTTTCTCAATAAAATTATGGGAAAAAAGTAAGAGAAAAATATGGAAAGATCATGTTGTACATGGCTTTATTTCAGTGCTGTGCATATTAACTTGGTCAATTGATTTGATATTTTTGTTTATTTTTTTGAGATAGGCTCTCTCTATTTGATTCCAGCTGATCTTCAATTCACTATGTAGCCCAGGCTGGCTTCGAACACTTGCCTTCATTTCCAGTGTTGGGTTTACAGGCATGTGCCATCATTCAAATATTTTTAACTTGAGGGTTCCTTTATTAATAAAATATCAAATATATTAAATTTTTATTAATTTGATAAATTAAATGTCACATGCAAATTAGCAGTGTATTTCTCCATTTCTCTTTGTAATTGATTCAGATTAATGGGACCTTTCAAACTTTGGCTTACGTGGCCAGTTGTCTTAAATCTTGGTTAATCACAGCAACCTGAAAGTGTTATATAACTGCCCTTTAGTTAGGCTTGTCTCACCCAGTGTCTTACTTGCCTCTGGGTTGTTTTGTGTCTGAGTATAGCACTGAGTTGTGAGTCACGTGTACTTTTTGATTGTGAAAGTATGCAAAGGCTAAATATGCTTTCTTTGTTCGCTAGGTTATGTTTTGTTTAGTCATCATAATAGTTTTAGTTCTTGATAAAACATGGCTTCAGTGAGTTTTGGCATTTCACTTTCAAAAATCAGTATGTGTGGTTTTCTCATTTGTCATAAAATTTGTTCGGGTAATTTGGGGCTCTCATTTTGCAGTTTTACACAGACATGTAGTACTCTACATGCAAATGCAACCATAGGTTTAACATTGTCTTTGGTTATAATGTACACAAGCATTAAATGTTACATTGTTATTAATTTTGACATGGATACATGCATATAACCCACACCTATCAAGATACAGGGTATTTCCTGCATTCCTGAAAGTTCCTTGTGCTTCTTGCCCTTTGGTTCTTGAACCTGTGTGTATGAGTATGCACACCTGTGTGCATACATGCATGTACACACACTGCAAATACTGTCCTGATTTATTTCAGTAAAAATTAGTTTTTCTGTTTCAAAAAGTAATTTAAAATCGCATAGTGTGTACTCTAAGAGATGGCTTGTTTTCTTTAATTGTTTGATTCACCTATATTGCTTATATTTTCAATCTTTTTCCTTTTCCATTGCTGGGTAGCATTCTATTGTATTTTTAATTATATGACTCATATATTTTGGATATAGGTGATTTGTTATATTTTACTAATACTACCTTCCAGTTTTGACTTGCTGATTATCTTTTCTTTCTTTTATTCTTTTTGAGACAGGGTCTCTCCATGTAGTTCAGACCACCAGTCTTGGACTTTCTGTGCATCCGTAGCTTTTGAACTCATGGCAATTCTCCTTCCTCAGCCTCCCAAGTGCTGGGATTATAGGCATGCATCACCATGCTTGGCTTGCTGATTATCTTAATATCTTTTGATAAGAATTTTTATTTTGAGTATTATTTGTTAAATTTTTGTTATCTTAAGGAAATCTTCGTTTACTTTTATGTCATGATGATACTCTCTTTCGAGAATTGATTTTAGGTTGTTTTTTTTTTTTAATCTGTATCTGGGATCACACTCTGACCTCGCGCTTGCCAGGTAGGCGCTTATACCACTGAAGTGTATCCCTGACCCCTAGAATTGATTTTCGAAGTTACGTATTTGTAGTTCCAATTGTATGTTTTGAGAAATGATCCTTTTAACTAAATTTTGGCATGCAATATACAGAAGTTCATTTTTTTCCCAGATGGGGTTCCAGATTTTTCTAGTACCTTTATGAAAAGATTTTCATTTCCCCTTGACATGTTTTACAGTTTTTATTGAAATGCAGTTGACCATATAATTGTTGGTTTATTTTTGGAATCTTATCTATTTGTTTATATCTGTTTCAGTCTTTCTGCTGTGGCTTTATAGTTGTGTGGAAATCAGATTTGGCCAGTCTTCCAAGTTTGTCTATTGTTACTGTCCTAAGGTTGTTTTATCTGTCCTAGACTCATTGTGTTTATGTACTGTGTAGTCATCTTTCTGTGCCTGTGACAAAATATTTGAGAAAACAACTTAAGTGAGAAAAGATTTGTTTTGGATTGTGGTGTCAGTGATTTCAGTCCATGGTCTGCTGACTCCACTGTTTTGACCCATGGAAAGGCAGTGCATCTGGTCAAAAGGGCGGCAGGAGCCGGGGAGATGGCTCAGTGGAATAAGCGCTTCTTTGGCAAGTGCAAGGTCTGAGTTCAATCCCCAGTTCCACCAAAAAAAAAAAAATAAATAAAAAAAAAAAATAAATAAAAAGCGTGCAGACCCATGCTGCTTACCTCAGATAGCATTGGGAGGGAGGGAGGCACAGAGAGAGGAGAAGGGAGGAGGGGGCTCCTGGAATAAGACCCCATATAGTCCGGAAGGGCAGGCGCCATGACCCCTTTCGATCAACTAGACCTTTACTCCTAGTAGTCTATCAGCTGTGGATTTACCAGTGGATTAACCCAGGGATGAAATGAACACCCTGATGATCTAGTCAGTCCTACAAAAATCCGTATGCTAGCAACCACTGCTTCAGTACAGTGTGCCTTTTGGGGACAATTTGGATGTCAACAGTAGCGCATAGATTTACAATCATTAGCTTGTTAGTTCTACAAAAGAAAGAACAAGAAAGAAAGAAAGAAAGAAAGAAAGAAAGAAAGAAAGAAAGAACTGCTTGAATTTTAACAAGAGTAATGAAGTTTGGGGAATACTGATATTTTTAACAATATTGAGTATTTTATTTCATAAAAATAGCCTGTTGTCAGACTGCTTAAGACCTTTTACCTTGTCTTAATGGCATTTTATAGTTTTCAGAATAGAGGTTTTATATATCTTTATTAGATTTATTCCCTTTTATGGCCATTGTAAAATGTTTATTTTATAATTTTACTTCCTTTTTGTTATAATTATATAGAAATGAAATTTTTTTGTATATTGACCTTGTATTTTGATAGAATTTGCTAAGTAGTTCTAATGGATTCTTTAGCAGGCATTTTAATATTTCTTATTATTAGACAGTCATGTCTTTGTTTTCTTGAATATCTTTTGCTTGTTCTCTTTCCTGTTATCCTGGATGGGACTTGTAATACAAGATGTATAGAATGGTGAGAGCAGACAGCCTTTCCATTTTTTCCAGTCTTAGGGAAAAAAAGCATTTAATCTTTCATCAATAAATGTCCTGTAAAAATATTCTTTCTTATAGAATATCTTTATCAGGTTGAAGAGGTATTTTTTGTGGTAGTGGTGTTCTGTCTGTCTTTCTTGTTTTTCTGACACAGGATTTCACTTTATAGTTCTGGCTGGCCTCAAACTCATATTTAACCTTCTGCCTCAGCCTCCCAAGAGCTGTGATTAGAGACATGTGCTAACATTTCTGGTTTGAAAAGTTTTCTTCCTGTAGTGAAACTATCTTAAATTTTGTTAAATATTTTAAGTTGCCAATTAAGTGTTGCATAATGAAACCAAGTTAAGAATATAAACTTGTTTTTGCCCTTACAGATTACTAAGTAAGTAGGTTTTGCTGTGTATTATTTTAGATGGTTTGCTTTCTGGCTCTTAGACCAACTAAATTTAATATTATAATTTGATAATATACTTAAAATGCACTGTTATTACACTTTATAGCATTTTATATCATCAAAATAGCAATCTTTTTTTGCCAAGTACAATTTTCAAAATACTAGGTTAAGTATTCTTATTCACTTGGGTTTAAGTGGATTTTTAGATGACCAGTATTGCTCTTAATTTGGATATATTAGGAGATTAGATTTTGATCATAGGTTTTCTATTTTTTTTTCTTGCAAATCTAGTGTGTTGTTCAAGGGACTGCAAGTAACTATTCTGAACTTCAGAGAAACGGACTGAATTTAGTCCTCATAGATTTTAGACTACATTTTAATATTCCTTATATTAAAAATGCTAAATACTTTTTTGTTGAATTTTTATTCTGTGCCTAGTACTATATAGTATAGATACTTGAGAACTAATGGCAAACAAAACAGATGTTTTCTTCTCTTATGGGGCTTGCAATCTAGTCAAGATAAAGCTGAATAAAATAAATTATAACCTGTGACAAGTGTGGGATCTTGTCTCATACATTGTAGTAACTCAAGGAATTTCCTCAGAGAAAGTATTATTTGGACTGAGACCAAAAGATTATAGCTAAATTAAAGAAGTGTGTTAGCAGAGTAAAAATCAAGAGTACATATCCTGACGTAGTAGTAATGTGACAGATGTATACAGAACTAGGGTGAGGGGGATGGGCTAGGATAGGCAAAGACAGTTTGGGGAATACTAAATAAAAGAAATGAGATTGGACAGATACATGGGGACTAGATTTCATAAGATGTTTTAGGATTTTATATTAAGTGCAGTATAAAACCCATGAAATACTCTAAACAGGGAGTGACATGATCTGGTTTGCATTTTGGAGCGAATATACTGTTTTGTGGATAATGAATTGAGAAGAAGCCATAAACAACTTAGAGACTAGTTTGGAAACCACCTCAGTTGTCCAAGCGTCAGATCATTCTAGCTTGCCTTGGATGAGAGTAAAAATGGAGAAAAGTTAGCAGAGAGGAGGGGTAGTTGAGGAAATTGGTGTAGCTTGAATACATGCACTTTTTTGGTACCTTAAAATGTCTTAAAAATGAAATGATTGCTTTAGTCTCTATGTGTTTGCTTGCTATGATTGCTTTTAAATAAAAAAACCAGATGCTTGTGGTATATCCTCTAGTGATGTTACATACTTTTAGCTGTTAGAAGTAGTTCTGAAGTAATCCCAAGTAATGACTCCTCTTACATATTTTTTGATTAGCATTCATCAGTTTAAAGGACACAGAAATAGTTGGTCATAATTATAAAAAGAATGGTAATAATAAAACACCTAATGACCCTTACAATGAAGAGAATGATGCCTAATGTGAAAACAAAGAATGCTGCATGTAATGAGCTATGTAAATATATGATATCAATGTTCTCTTATTATTAGACCTTCATATTATCAGTTAGTTCCCATTGTAATCATATCAAGGAAAAGCACAGAAAAAAAGCACAGAAAAGAATAAAAGTCAGGGACTAGTACAACCAGTTGCTAGGAAGAAGAACATTTCCTTGTTAGAATTATTGAAACTTTTTTCTTTTAAGTTAGTGGAAAGAAAGAGGCTCCATGGGTCAGAGGCGTAGCTTCTTACAATGTCTCATGTGCATATGTCATTGGAAGCATGTGTAATTTAGATTATATACAGTATTTTTAGATTCAAATCATTGCCAGGATTTTTTTTTTAGAAATATGTGTCAAAACAGCGATCTAGTTTTAATTCTTCAAATGAGTTTTTTTTTTTTCTGTTTCCTTAATTTTAGAAATATTACAACTAAAAACTATTTTTAAATGTGTAAGCCTATACTTTTAAAATGGTACATTTAATTTTTGGTGACTGAGTTAGCTTTAGTAACTGATTGATTTAATTGTAGAATTATTTTGTAGTGAAGCTCATGCTTTTAGGTATCTCCTAAAGTAAAAATGCTTCCCTGTAAAATAGGACTTTCTAATTATTTTTTAAAAAAAATTTATGTATTTGATGCAGGGTCTCACTACACAGCTTGGACTCGTAGTGATCCTCCTGTTTCAGCCTCCCCAGCACTGGGATTACAGGTGTACGCCACCATCCTGGGTTTGGTGGCTAGCTCTGCACACCTGGGACGTGGCTGGCCCAGGATATGGTACTGGGGATCAAACCTGGTCCTTGCTCTTTGTGCTTGCCTAGGCAGGCGCTTAGACAGCTGAACTATCTCTGCAGCCCTTTTCTAGTTCTTTTATATTAATTTTAAATATCTTCTTTTAAACTGAGAGTATTTATTACAATTTTTTTTTATTCTAACTGGTCTTATAAATATTTCTGGTAAGGAGGAGTATACTTACCATTCTATATTTTACCTAAACCTTCAAAGATTTTAGCAATATCATAGTATTTCTGAAAGAAAGTTACATATGCAGGAAGGAATGGAACTTTGTGTACTTGAGATATTATTTTTATGAAATTTGAAGTAATTGTCCTGAAACATTTTCTGACAGCCATCAGTAAGAACAAGAAGATGAGGTTTATCAAAAATGCTGTTAAGAGTAAAAATTTTGACTGGGTTCACACCTCTGTAATTGAAGGTGATCTGCACTGATTTTGCTTAGTGCCCACTTTGTTTATTTGGCAAATGACAATTATGGAACTCCATAAAGAGTTAACAGTTTTATAGAGAAAATATGCACATAATGCCATGTTTGACACGTAGAATGTGCTCTGAAAAAATATCAGTTATCTTGTACTTTCACCTTAATTTCTCTGATTTATCTTAATTCCGAAATAAATTTTAAATCAGTTCAAATCAGTTTTTTAAAAAGTGCTGACATCATGAAAAATATGTTTAGAATAGGTAAGTGGTTATCTGTAGTACATAAAAAATTAATGTCTTTAATATTTAGCAAATATTTGAGCAAATATCTAATTTGTCTTATAACTTGGCTCTTGTGTAGCTCAAGCATTGTATGATAAATGTTTTGATCCTTTGATCTTTTCCACATATTAGGATAAAAGTGGACTGCACAGTGTTTCTATTTATTCTGATGTGTATATTCATCTGAGATCATAATTGAGCTTAAGGATTTCTCTGAACAGATTTTAACATACTAGTATTATG
Organism: Octodon degus; assembly: GCF_000260255.1. Taxonomy (NCBI): domain Eukaryota; kingdom Metazoa; phylum Chordata; class Mammalia; order Rodentia; family Octodontidae; genus Octodon; species Octodon degus. The sequence continues at coordinate 3,087,606 of NW_004524593.1, read as the reverse complement.
TCTAGTGTTTTGTTTGTACAGTTAAATATATTAAACTCATCAATATTGTGTGGGTGTGGCTAAGATTTGATAGATGAGTAAATGGCTTTTAACTTCTAATCAAAATTTGACTATGTATTATATAGAAAAAATAGTCATATCACTTCAGGTCATGAAGACTTGGCTGATTTTTAATAATTAATAAGTTTTTCCTGCCAATGAGCATTAGGTTACTGCTGACTTTTTAGTGTCACAGTACCTTGTGGTAGTTTTTCCACAGAGTTTAAAGGTGTATTCCAGTTCTTTATTTTTTTTTTTGTACTGTTCACAGGATATAATATGTACAAAAAGTATCGGGAAAATTCCTCTAGAAGTTCCTAAATGCGATTAGCATATTATAAGGATTGGTCAGTTCCATTGTCTCCTTTTGTCAGTCTTCATCGGAGCTTGCTGAGAAGTCTATAAGCCTGCATGTGCCTGGCAACTGTTACCTAGTGACAGTTTCAGCTGCAGTAGCCATTGGCTGTGTTGTTGATTGGGGCAGGAGGACCGAGTCACCTTTCTGATGGTGAGTTCTGCATCAGCTTAGGATGAGGAGGAGGAGCAGGGCTTGGGCTCAGGTGGAAGCAGGCAGTGATACTGAGAGATTGTGAAGAATCTACCGACAGCATCCTGGTAACTGCATCACAGTAAATCGGACTTCTGAATCAAGCAGCTTAGTCTAGCAGCTGATAAGAGTGAATGTAGGTGAGAAGCATTACCTTATTCCTGTAACAAGAGAACTATTTTGTGATAAATGAAACTAAGAATGTAAAAGGAATATCCTGTGATTATCACAGAAGAAGGATTTCCCTGAATGATGTGGTGGTGCACCAGAAAATAACTTTCTGAAGAATGCTTTCTACTAAGCTGCTGCATTGTTCCTGAAGGAAAATGTTTTTATTTCTAGTGTATGCCTTTTCCTCAAGAGCTATAGAAAGGACTGACAAGAGACTCTTGGAAATGCCTGTACTGTAAGGGGTGGGGGAGACTTTGGTAAATGTAAACCTGATACAGGAATGACCTTGGAAGCCTTTTGGATGGATTTTATCCTGTCAGCCTTTCAGTATTTCAAGTTCGAGGATTTAAATTCATCTTGATGTTTTGAGGTATTTTAAAGCAAGTCTATCTCAAACCCTACCTAATGGTCCTGGTATTAATTGAGCACTTGTTCAAAATAGAATTCAGAAATAGAAGAGGCATTTTCTTAACGTGTGGCTACATAATTCCAAATGTAATAAACAAGGTAATTTTCCACTTTCAGAAGACTTAATTGAAATAATGATTTAATGTGTCAATAATATAATGGAAATATAAAAGTATAATAGTATATGAAAGCATTAGAAATAAGTAATGGTAGTATTTGTAGTCATATAAGCTCAATGTATAGGAAACTCTGTTTTCTCAGTTTCATCTATATTTGAATATATGTGGCATATGGGTGTAAGGTTATAAGAAAAAGAATTAACATTAAGCAAAAATTTAACTGTAATGCTCATTATAAGGAAAAAGTTATTCAGTTATAAATGCTGAGTTTAATGGCTAAAAAGATTTTATTTTGAAAGAGAAGAGGTATAAATTACATTGCTGTTAGTAGCACCCAAAACTGTAATTGACTAAACCTGTTTTCCTCAAAAAATGCTTTAAAAATGCCTGCAGAATTAAAACTTTAGAAATTTATACTATATTGTTTTCAGATGTTAATCTTTTAGCTCATTGTATGTTATCTTCTCTACTAGACATATACATTGCTTGCTTTCTAATGAGAGTTACATGGCAGTCTGGAGTTCGTTACCTGTATTTTACTCCTTTGTGCCTAAATAGAGATAATTCTTAGAATTAACCATAATAGAATTTTTCTTACGAGAGAGAGAGAGAGAGAGAGAGAGAGAGAGAGAGAGAGAGAGAGAGAGAAAGAACTGGATCACAAAGTTGACCTGTCAGCATCAAACCTGAACTGAGCCCGAGGACACTCTTTGCCACAATGAACTTTCTCTCTTAGCTTTCCAAGCAAATCTGAGGTCTTAATTGTTTAAATTTTAAAATATAAATGCATTTTCCATCGTAGATGAAGCAGGAAGTCTGAGACAATTTAAGATTTTCTTTTCTCTTTTTTTCCTAGTTGATCCCTAAGAAACTACCTCTCTTAGGAGAGAAAAACAGCCTACACACAGAAGCTTTCCTTTTCTTGGAAGTTTTTTCTTTTTACAGATTTATTTTTTTATAGCACAAGGTAACCGATCTACAGTATTTTCTTTAGAAGTGCCTTGTGTCTGCAAAAAGTTACTTGAGAGTACCTGAAGAAGCCAATCAGAAACTTTTTCACCTTCTAGCTTACCCTCCTGTCTTATTCCCCAAAGCTGAGATGTCTCAGTGGTGAACTAAGGCTGATGAAGAGACCTGAGCACTCTGGGGCGCTCAGCTGTAACAGAAGCACCGGCACTGTCTGCTGAAGCAGGTTGTGAGGCACTTGTGTGCTGACTTTAACAGATGCTGGAAAGGGTACCTGCTTGCTGGAGCCAACACTGCAAGTCCTTTTAATTCCAAGCCATGAATGAATCCAGGTGGACTGAATGGAAGATTCTGAACATGAGCAGTGACATTGTGAATGTGTCTGAGCATCACTCTTGCCCACTTGGATTTGGTCATTACAGTGCAGTGGATGTCTGCATCCTTGAGACAGTTGTTATTGTCTTGCTGACCTTTCTAATCATTGCTGGGAATTTAACCGTTATCTTTGTCTTTCATTGTGCTCCACTCTTACATCATTATACTACCAGCTATTTTATACAGACAATGGCATATGCTGATCTCTTCGTTGGAGTTAGCTGCTTGGTTCCTACTCTGTCACTTCTTCACTACTCCACAGGTGTCCACGAGTCACTGACTTGCCAGGTTTTTGGATATATTATCTCTGTTCTAAAAAGTGTTTCTATGGCCTGTCTTGCTTGCATCAGTGTGGATCGCTATCTTGCAATCACCAAGCCTCTTTCCTACAATCAACTGGTCACCCCTTGTCGCCTGAGAATTTGCATTATTTTGATCTGGATCTATTCCTGCCTAATTTTTTTGCCTTCATTTTTTGGCTGGGGGAAACCTGGTTACCATGGTGACATTTTTGAATGGTGTGCCACCTCTTGGCTCACGAATGCCTATTTTACTGGGTTTATTGTTTGTTTACTTTATGCTCCTGCTGCTTTTGTTGTCTGCTTCACTTACTTTCACATTTTCAGAATTTGCCGGCAGCACACCAAAGAGATAAATGACCGAAGGGCCCGATTCCCCAGTCATGAAGTAGATACTTCCAGAGACACAGGACACAGCCCTGACCGACGCTATGCCATGGTTTTATTTAGAATAACCAGTGTATTTTATATGCTGTGGCTCCCCTATATTATTTACTTTCTTCTAGAAAGCTCCAGAGTCTTGGACAATCCAACACTGTCCTTTTTAACAACCTGGCTGGCTATAAGTAATAGCTTTTGTAACTGTGTGATATACAGCCTCTCCAACAGTGTTTTCCGGCTAGGCCTCCGAAGACTTTCTGAGACAATGTGCACGTCTTGTATATGTGTGAAAGATCAGGAAGCCCGAGACCCCAAACCTAAGAAACGGGCAAATTCCTGCTCCATTTGAAGAGACTTAGGCAGTAAATCAAATGTAATCTGACAGTAGGTTTGGATTATATTCTTGATTCATCTGGAAGGTTGCTACCAGAGAAATATTTACTTGAATAGTTCACAATGAAATGAAGGATGACAGTAAAGATTCTCCTCTCCTCTCCTCTC
>NW_004524593.1:3079806-3083700 GCF_000260255.1 Octodon degus | reverse complement strand
CTCCTCTCCTCTCCTCTCCTCTCCTCTCCTCTCCTCCCTCCTCCCTCCTCCCTCCTCCCTCCTCCTTCCTCCCTTCTCTACCATTTTCATGGAGAAAGCTGAAGGAAAGGATGTATACAGGGTAATCTCATGAGCAAATTGGTTTATGAATATAAATGTGCAGTGATAATACAAGTTCATTACTGAGGATGAAAAAAGTGTCTCAAGTCTCCTACAGGACATAAGCAAGCCGTTTGGCTGGCGCTTCTCTTTTTCTCTCTGTGTTTTCTGCCTCTTTGTTTCTCATTTTGTTTCTTTCCATGTCTCTCTTTGTGTTTGTGGAAATTATTTGTATAAATTGTTCTTTACAAAAAATGCTACATATTATATATGTGGCCAAATATAACTTTTTTATCCAAGTATACTTTTAAAACACACTAATTTACAAAACATAAATGATTTATTTGTGGAAGATGCACAGTAAGCATTGCATTTTATGGTTTGTCACACAACTTTTTTGTTTGTGTTTTTATAATTTTCTGTGAACTAAAGTAAGAAACTAATATATAAAGTAATCATAATGTTAAATAATTTATTCCTTCCAATGAAGCAGTGTAGTCACTTATTGGGGAGACTAGGTCAAATATTTTTAATGTATTTCTGAAACAGTTTTCTCTTGTTTCTTTGGTGTTACTTCATGTGCCTAATGTGGTGTCATTTTTTTCTTTTTTGAGAAAACACACAAGTAATTCTAATTGAGATACAGGATACTCAGTAGTGGTGTATCACTTTTAATGCTACATGGAATGTTCTTTGTAAAAAGTAAAACATTAATTTTTTGTGCAAGGTTATAATTGCTTACTGTTGTATCCACTAGTCATTTATGTGATATTCATTTGCACATACTATATATTTAACATAGTATTTCTGAATATTTCTTCTCTCGGCATTATAATTTCCTTGTTTTATAAAATGCATTTAATGAAATGTGCCTATAAGTTTTTTATTTAGAAGCCAATGTAAGTCATATTATGTGATCTGTGCCTAATGTTTTCTTAGCACAATATAGAAGTCAATGTTGTTTAAGTTGTCAACATTGAGAAAAGTATATATAAGAACTTATTTTAGAAAGAAAATACTTTTGTGTAGTTGTTATTCACGTATTTATATTAGATGAAGGTACATTCTTAGTGCTGTTGAGATTATATGATATACTTAATTAAATTATCAAATACAACCAAGCGCTATCAGTATTGTATTTTATAAAGAGCTGTTTTCAGATGTAGAGATTTATTTTTCAGTGTGCTGATATTATGTAATAAAGAGTCAGGGGTTTAGATGTAGTAAAGTGGCATTAAAGGAATTAATAATGAAGCAGGTATAAGCAGTAGAACATTTATACCTTATTTTTTTCTTACGTTGCAAATTTTATATAGCACTACTGAGTATTTCTTCTCTCGGCATTATAACTTCCTTGTTTTATGACATGCATTTAATGAAATGTGCCTGTGGGTCTTTAATTTTGAAGCCAACCATGTTTGCACACTGGTGGTTGGACTTCAGAGATCATTAAGAATGTTGTCATTTTATTGAGGTTGTTCTGAACCCCCGTGTATTTTTTAAGCAGAAGAGTTTAAAATGAATAATAAAATAGTATTCTATATATCAAAATTAAACTTTGCTTCAATTTAATAAATGCAAGGATCAGAAGTTTACTTGTTTGTGAATCAAAACCTAATTTTTTCACACTTCTTTCATAGGGGTTTATTTTTATTCTTTTTCCCTGTTTTCCAGTGCATCCTAGAATGAGTGGAAGTGTACTTTTCAAGTTCAAACCAGTTCAAGGAGAATATGAAGTTCAAGACAACACAGCATTGCTAATTTTTCAGATAACATAAACAAAACCTTCAACATTTCATATATTATTTGGGAATCAAATTTTGATTCCTTTATTATACAGATTAAATATAGTTAGAAGAGACTCTGAAGATACTCAGGAAGCTTGAAACCCTGCTATTATGTTCTGCTCTTGCTTTTTCTCATGATAATGAGGAACAATTGTGTGCCAGGCATAGTGTTAAATTGTATGTGTATTACCACACTTAATCCTCTCTACGGATGGTAGTAGTGTTATTCATAATCTAGAAATAAGGAAATGAGAGAAAAGTTGTGTGCCAAGATCACTCAGCTGATCATGACAGTGGTTCTTGCACACTGAGGTGGCCTGGAGCTAACCCTGCACACCTACATTATGCTGCATTGCTTTCTTTTCAAAAGCAAGCCTTTTGACTGATCTCTGTATTTTCTTCCTTACAAAATTCTCTTGAGTTTTATTTATTTTATAAGAAAACAAATTCTACAAGTCTTGTGATATCTTTTTTTATCTGATCTTGTAAGTTTCCTTTATTAAAATAGGAATCTGAGAACCTCAAACCTACCAGTTTAGTTTTTAATCAAACTGAAACTCTAAGACATGGCATCTCTCTGATATTATTTCTTTTTTCATTTTTGTTAAGTTTTCCTTGATTAACTTTTTCTTCTTTTTAAATTTTTTTTATTTTTAAATTTTTATTAATTTTAATGAGAAAAAAGATAAAACAGCACTGAAAGAGTTTTAAAACAGGTTAGTAGGACTTTTATAGTAATTAATACATTGCATATTGTCTTCATAGTAGTTATTCAGAGGACAAGATGCACACATGATACCTAGCCAAAACAGTATTAGTATAAACTTTTATTCTCAGTGAACTAAGAGAAAGTAGCTGTATATCTATCCTAACTGTCTTGTGTATACATATATATGAATATATATATTTTCCTTCCCTTTTATTTTTCACAAAAAATACTGTCCTTTATTTACACTTTTCTGAAGTTAGTAACCCATGACACTAGGTTGCCTAGCAGCTGATAGCTAACATTAACCAGACAGGACGTTCATCTCAGGAGTGAGGTAGTTTGTTTGCTTTTCACATCTCTGAATTTCTTCTTGAAAAAGTCTTTTGAAGGTGAAAAATGGAAAAGAAAGGCTTTATTGCCCTGAAAGGAGATTGAGTCAGGCAATGTCTGCTTTGGGTTCTTTGTCTGCTGTCGTGGTTTATGTGCTGCTCTTATACAGGTAGCAGCTTTCTTATGACATTTTACTGTGTTTACAGAATAAAGTAATACTTATTTTGAAAGTACTCTCATTTAGATTGTTTTAAAAATAGGTAGCATAACTGCTTTTGCTATCTGTTATGTTCTATAGTAGCTGTTCAGTTTGATTATAAGTGATGGTAAAAAATAATGCTGTGTTCCATCACTTAAGGATTCTATGGTTTCTACAGTTATGCAGTATTTTAAGAGCTCTATAACTTGATCAGGGGCTGAAATCCTGGCCCTCATAGGCTGCTTGGCCTTAGGTAAGATACTGAATGTCCAAACATCAGTTTTCTTATTGATAAGCAGAGTCAGAGATTTGTTCCTCCCTGTTCAGATGGATTTGAAGACTAACAGATTTTGTAGCTTGTGTGTTCAGCATAGCTCCCTACACACAGAAAGTGCTCAGAATGTGGTAGCTGCATTTTCATCTTTGTGTGTTCCATATTTATTACTGTCACAACTTAAAGATTATTAATTCGTTGATCATCAATGTTTCCTAAAATACCACTTTTTTTCCACTTTCAAATTTGTTAAACATAGATGTTTTTAAATATAGAAAAGTTCTATAATTTCTCAAACTCATATTTGCCTTTCAGTTTATTAATTTTGATTCCACTTATTTTGTGCTTAAGTATAGGTAAGGTTGATGTAAGTTTAAAAAGGTCAAAACACTAATGCTATTTCCTGTGTAAATTCAGGGTTGTAACATTATCTTAATTTTGAAGCACAAAAATAGTCCACAGTTTAGTTTCTACTCTAAAATTTGTTGTGTTTTTG
>NW_004524593.1:3078395-3079160 GCF_000260255.1 Octodon degus | reverse complement strand
TTCTTGAACTTTTAACAACTCTTTTAAGGTGTTGAGAATTAGAATTTAAATGTCATTGTCATGTATCTAATTTGCAGAATCTGGTGATGTCTCAACTTTCACAAGAGTGCAAATCAGTGGTTAAAATGGTTAAAGTGTAGGTGAGTTGTGAGGTAGATTCCAGAGTCTGTATTTCTGACAAACTTCTAGGTAAAGTTTGTGCTATAGGGTGGAGATTACACTTGGAGGAGCAGGCACCACAGTATTCAAGAATCCCATGTGTATTTTTTCTTTTACATGTGTTGATTTGGATAATTTCTGTACTGTCTGATATAAAGACTTCTTTGTAAGGTAATTAGCAGTAGTTTTGGAGTTGTACATTATTAGTTTAGAAAATCTTCTTATAAAATGTCAAGAGTTCTTTTTTAATAACTTGTAGTGGTGTATATTAGACATTTATGAGCAAATACTATAGGTAAACAGGAATATCCTGTCTTTTAGCAGTTTCATGGCTTTATTAAGTTAGAAGGGGTATTACATAGGGATTCATGGCACATCAAGACTGATCAGTTCTCCAGCCATTTTCTCTGATTATACACAAATGATGGATAGGCTAAAAGTTACAACTGCAAGCCTAAATATTCAATGTAAAATGAACTGTATAAATCTTTGTAAATTGAAATTCAAAGAGTCTAGACTAACAGGAGTTATGAACCTTGGTTTTGGTTCTCCTGAATGAGAGTGACCTTGGAAATGTAAGAGTTAACTGTAGCTTTTTTTTCTTTT
>NW_004524593.1:3069560-3078295 GCF_000260255.1 Octodon degus | reverse complement strand
TTAAAATTTAAAATAGGTATTACTAGATCACACATATTGTGCTACTATCGCTGTCACACTTTTTTGATTTACTCTATCAGTGTATTTTATAATTTATATTAAACTTATAAAATTGATACTATAGGGGCTGGGGAGATGGCTCAGTGGAATAGGTGCTTCCCTGGCAAGCACAAGGACCTGAGTTCAATCCCTGGTTCTGCCAAAAAAAAAAAAGAAAAAAAAAGAGAAAAAAAATTGATACTATAAGCAATAAATTTGGAGAACATTAAAATATAATTTGGTAAAAAACAGGTAGAAAAATCCTGCTTTTAATATAATAATACAAATTATATTTGGCTTTTAAAATTTTATTTTGGCAAAGAAAAAAATCAAACTTCTACTTAGAGCCGGACATGGTGGTACATAATTGTGACCTTAGCACTTGGAAGGCTCAGACAGAAGACAGAATGGTCACTGTGAGGTCCAGGCAGCTTGTGCTACAGAGGGAGTTCAAGGACAGTCTGAACTACGTAGTGAGGCCTTGTCTCAAAAAAGCCCCAAACCTCATGAAAACCAAAATTCTGTATCAAATTGTTAAAGTAACCAGTTTCAAAATAGGGTATAATTTCTTTTGTATAAGAAAATAACTTCAGTATACTTTGTATCATGGTTTATGTGGAATGTTCTTGCCATTATTTTAAAATCTAATTTATATAGTAATCAAAAGTATAAAAAGCTACACATTCCTCTTTTTTAGATTTGAAGAAAAACTTAATATCCTCCATACTGAGTGAGATTTTATTTCACTCCATATTTGTGTTGTCCTAAGCCAGTTAAAAAAAAAAAAACTTAGGAAGTGCCTGAAATCTTAAGACTACTGAATTTTTGGGTATATTTATTTGGAAGTAAGTCAGGAAAAGTAAATTTTGAAGATTCATATTTAGAATGTGATACTTCGAAGTGATTTTGTGATAGCTTCTGTTATTTTAATTATTAACTTCACATCTAGCTCTGCTTTCTCTGTTTTTGAATGTGATTTAATAATTATATTTGGACAAACCATTAATGATTATCAGAAGGCTTTAACTTGACTTAATTTTTTAGTTTTGGAATCAAGAGGTCACATAGGCCAAATAAACTTGTGTGCATGTATGTGGGTATTTGTTTTAATGCTTCACTTATACCCAAATAACAAACTTGGATTACATTCTCAATTGTAGCCATCGTTGAGGTTTAATTACTTTTCATCTCACTTGTTATAAATTTTTAAAGGAAACATATTAGTAGATAAATTACTGGAATTGCAGAGGAGATATCAATATTTAGGTCTTTACCTATATGTCAGAGATTTTCCTAATGGCTGGAATTACCATACATTGCAGGCATATACCAGATAAATAGATGGATAGATTGATGGATAGATAGATAGATAGATAGATAGATAAAATATATTAGGTTTTGAAGTACCATTCTTGGGTGGAATTATCCGTGATGTTTTGGAATCATGGTAGAGAATATTTAAGTAATTCAGTATACCATGAGGAAAATGGAGACAGGACTAGAAGAATGTTGCACTTTTATAATTACTAAAGGATTTTTAAAATAAGGGTGGTTATTAATGGTAGCCTGATTCATTTAGTCATCAGGAAGATTTTTGACATAGAGATAAAAACCTATATATTGATGCCTTCTCTTTGACTGCAGCAGTTTGTCAACTGAATGCTGTAAATGAATCACAGATCTATTTAAGTAGTTTTAACCTCTATGTAGTTAGTTATCTACACATTTACACTTAGTTCCTTTTTTATTTGGGTAAATTTCTTTGCATGTAAAACTTGTTGTCTTTATTCAACTATTAATGTCATGTTTTACTTTTAAATATGGAATCAATAATAACTTTGGATGTAATCATGAAACATTAGAAAGATTTGTTAAACTTCTTGTCAGTAAATGAGTTGATTGACTTATAAAGCAAAAAACATCTGTTGTGGTATTCCAAGAAACAGCAATAAAACAAAACTGTAAGAACTGAAGATCCAGTAGCATTGAGTAAATTATGTATGTAGTTGTAAAGTGTATATGACTGAGGAAATTTTATAATTTGACATTGATGTATATGACGTTGTCTTGGTAATTGGTAAGGTAGAATATGAATAGATGTAGTCATATTCATGGCTAAGATATAGTACAGCAGTAGGAGTTTTATGTTTTGATGTTGGCAACTAGTACATGAGAATATAAAGCAGCTTCAAATGAGTCACAATTGATTTTTACCCCAAATTAAACAGTTTGTTTTGCTTTTGTATTTTTGGGATCGGATTTCAGTATGCAGTAAGGCTGGCCATGAACTCAGTGTGTAGCCCAAGATGGCCTCAAACTCACAATGATCCTCCTGCTTCACATCTGTAGTGCTGGGATTACAGGCAGCACCACCACATTCAGCCCAATTTTTTTTTTTTTTTTTTTTTTTTTTTTTTTTCAGAACTGGGGATTGAACTCAGGTCCTAGTGCTTGCCATTTCCCTGGCCTCATTCAGCCCTAATTAAGCAGTTTAAAAAACTTTGATGATTCACTTAATCCCAAGAGTTCATTACATTATATACTAATGATTGAATTGGTGATTACTTGTATTTTAAACTAATTCATCAGGAAATTTTTCCTTCAAGTTTAGTAAATGCATGAGAAAATGAATGACCTTGACATTTATCTTGACCATTCACTTCAATATTGTGTTAGAATAAAAGCAAAAATTATTCCATTGGAATAAAAGCAAATGCTTATATGTATTTTTATGCAATAAATACTATTTGAAAGCACTGAAGTAGAGACATGGTTTAAACCTACTCATTCTCAGTATATACTGTAATAATTTGTGGACCATCTATTTTTCTAAAAAATGAATAGCATAACATGAGGTAAAATAGCATAGATATATACACACATTTATACACACACATATGATAGTAAATGGTGATATTCCATTAGTTTGGTTTTTAAATGAAGGATTTCAAACATTCATTAGGAACTACTGCCCTTTCAGAACATCACTGTAGGGGCTTAAGACTAGAGGTATTTCATGTAGAGATCATTTGAGTAGAAAGATAATATCTTCCCAGTATATACCCATCAACTTCGTATTTCCTATTTAGCACCTTCTAATTTCTGACTACCCTTGAAAGGATTAATTGTAGCTAATCCTCTAAATTTGTTTCTAAATTCTGCTTCTCCTAATTTCTTTTTCATATAGCTAGCATCCTCTTGTTTTCTTCAATCATGATTCTTTTTTGTTATCTTTAGTTTTAATTTTTAAAGAAATATTGGTCCTGAAGGAAATTAGAGGGCCATTTAAAAGACAAAGCAGTAAGTCATGCATAGTTCCTTTACCCACATATAATTAGTTATGATAAGAGTTGTTGACTTTGTTTTTCTTCCATCTTCCCCCTATGGTGTAGGACTTTCCTGAATGTGTATGTGTGTGTGTTGGGGGGAGGGAGGGCTAAAATGTATTTATTTATATTTTTCTTAAATTATTCCATGCTGCTGTAGATCATTGTTGTAAAACTTTATATATAGTAGTATTTTCTTACAATTTTTTAGAATAATACTGAGTCACATTCTATGAAAGTATTTTTAAGATTATTCATACACTTTGCCAAATTGCTTTACAAAGGAGCAAGTCATTTTATCTTTATACCAATAATGTATCAAACTACAGTGCTCTTTAAAAAAAGTCTTTTATTTATTTATTTATTTGGTACAGGCCTATGTCCTTGAAGATTTTGTCAGTATAAGAATTTAGTGGCTAATGACTGAGGAGAACTATGCAGCTCAGAGTTGTAGTGATCCACCTGTCTCAGCCTCCCCAGCCCTAGGATTACAAACTTGATCCACCATACCTTGCTCTAGGGCCAGCACAGCATGTGGTACCAGGGATCAAACCTGGGCCCTTGTGCTTGCCAGGCAGGCGCTTAGGCCACCGAGCTATCTCCCCAGCTCCAAAACTACAGTGTTTTACAGCAAACTTGCCAAAAGAAATTCTACATTAATAAATAGAGTTAGTTTTTTACGTTAGCTTTGATTCATGTTTTTCTTCTCTGCACTACAATTTAAAAATAAAATTGAAGATATATTAAATAGGATGGATCTTGGGACCTCTTTTAAACAAAATTGTCCCAAATTCTTTATTCAGAATTCTTTGAGTTTAGATCATCTCATTTTTATGACCTTACTCTGTTCTACATTTTTTGTTAAGTCTATGTATTAATTTGAGAATGATGCATTCTGTCAGTACTGTTCTCCATTAGTGCTGTCTTTTGCATCACTTATTTCATTGTATCTTGTGTGTGCTATTCTTTGAGAAAAGCTTAGATTTTTTTTTTTTGCATGTTTTTTTCCCATCTGTTGTAACAGTGAAATTCATCCTGCCCCTGCAGTTAAAGTAGGGTCTTTTTGTAAGAGAGGAATATATGTTGAGGCCTATGTCCTTGAAGAATTTGTCAAAATAAGAATTTAGCTGCTAATGACTGAGGAGGACTCCAGGCCTAAATTTAGTACTTACTGTTCCTGTAGCCTTCAGAACCATGAGTATAGTTCTTACAGTGATGACAGGAGCATAGTAAACAGATGAGAGGTTTTACCACTTCATAGAAGTCATACCTGATGTGAAAGTCTAAGAAGCAGGCATTTATGTGGGTCTTTGTGTTTTCTTCTCAGTGTATCTTTTTCATCTCTTTAGTTTTACCTCAGGATGCTTTGTATATTGTGATTGCTCCATTATTTGTTGAACCGAGTGCCAAATGCTTGGTGTATATGCAGCTATGTATTTCGAGCTAACTGAATTTAATTGTTAGGATTAATCATGTTTCTTCAGTTTCTTCCTAGCCATCTCTTTCCCTCCAACTCAGTGGAAGGTGAGGTTAGGTTGAAAAATCCTTTTCTCTATCATTTAGTTATGGTATCAATGGAGAAAAAACATTTTGACAGAATTGAAAGATTATTTAGTGGTCTACAGCCATAGTCCCCTGAACGTGCCTGATCTTGTTTGATTATTTAATGTAGCTATCATTTAATATATCTATCCACTTTAATTGAATTCTTCCTTCAATAACCTGCATTCATAAAACTGTAAAGTATTCTCCAACGCATGTGTAAAAAAGTGAGTTCTTTTTTTGGTATATCTCTGGCTTTTAGGTAATATTTTTTTATATTCAGTTGAAATCTTCAGTGTCTTCCTGACTTCTTGTAAGTGTGATTAATATGAAAAAAATTAAAATTTCTTTTTTTGTTGTTGAGCAGAAATGGGGATTGAACTCAGGCCTTTGTGCTTGCCAGGGAAGCACTTATCCCACTGAGCCATTTCCCTGGCCTGTAAAATTTCTTTTTTACCTAAGAACCACATTATTTTTAATCATGTCTTCTCTTAATCTTGAACTGTTCTTATAAAATGTGAGTTTGAAGCTCATCATCAGCTTTTCCTTGAGAAAGTTATAACGCAGCCTTCTATAAATCATGCTCAAAGCTGGACATAATGCTTTATGTGTAGTATTACCAGTGATGAGTAAAAGTGAGGATATCATTTTCCCTTCTTTATATACTGTAGTGCTGTTTATTCAACTAAGAAGAAATTAATTGGCTATTGTGCTAGTTATATTTTAAGACAATAAAATGTAAACTCAAATCTTCTCCACAGCTGCTAATTATATATTTATTCTTCCTATATGTTTAATAGTTTGCATTTTAGATATAATTTTATCAAGGCATAATGGTGGATGTCTGTGATCCCTGCCCTTGGGAGGCTGTGGCAGGAGCATGGCTGTGAATTCAAGGCCACCTTGGGCTACATAGAGAATTCGAAGCCAGCCTGAAATACATAGTGAGACCTTGTCTTAGAAACAAAAACAAAGCAATTTTACACATTACTATAGTTTGGATCAGGAGTGTCTCACAAAGGACCACATTTAAAAGGCTTGTTCTTCAGTGTTCTGGGAGATAGTAGAAACTTTAAGAGATGGGGTCCAGTGGAAGATCATAAATGACTAGGTGCATACTCTGCAAAGGGCCTGTGTGTGGGGCCCTGCCCCTCCTCTACCTGTCTTGTTGCTTGTATAGAGTGAATGGCCTCCTCCACAGGACCTGTGTTTTCCTGTTATGGTGTCCTGTTTTTCCACAGGACCTAAAACAATAGAACCGACTGACCATGGACTTAAACCTCCCAAGCTTTAAGCCACAATAAAACATTTCTCCTTATAAGTTGATTTTCTCAGGTATTTGTCATAGTAATAGAAAACTGACTAACACATGTTTTATCTTTTCTCCCTAAAATTGTCCTTTTCTCCCTAAACTTGTTTTGAGTCAGCTCCATCATTCCAGTCTTTTTGAAATCTTTTGCCATATGCAAATGTGATAAATATATTTATTATAAATCTAGATAAATGGCTTAGATACTTTAACAATCCCATACTCTTTGTTTTATGTTTCAAAACTGACCCCATTTTGGAACGGCTCATAATATTTAGCATATAATCATCATAGCTAAGATTTATTACAGCAAAAAGATATAAAGCCCAATTAGCAAAGGGAATCAGGTGGAAGTATTTTAGTTCTCTTCCAGTAGAGTCCCATGGTACCCACTTATTTCTTCCAGTAGTAAATTGTGACAGCATGTGCAAAGTGTTGTATAGCAGGGAAGCTCAGTAGAGACTTGGCCCAATACTAAAAAACCCAACGTTTTTATTCAGACTTGGTCACACAGGCCTCCTCTTCCTAGCACCTACCAAAATTCATATGTAAGGAAATCAAATGCTTAACATAATCCATGTTTTGCATAAATGGACACGGCACAGTGAGTCACCCTTTTCCTTTCAAGGAAGTTTTACATCAGTGTAGGGAACCACTTAATGGCTATGTTCCCAATGGTAGCTAAGGAAGAACCTTCTGTGTGGGCTGTCCTAAGGAGAGGTGGACTTAGCCTGCTCTGTCGAGTGTTTTCTGTGCATTATCTTCTGTTGACATTTACTAGAATTTATGTATAGTAAGCCTTTTAGGACATTGGTGAGATATAATTTCATATGGTACACACCATAATGAGACTTTTCAGTTTGCTTTATGTTCATAGAAATAACTTCAAAGGCCTTTTGATGAGATTAACCTTTCATTTGTAATATGCCTTACCTTACCACTCAATCTCCAGAACTGTTCTTCACACCTGTAATCATTCAAAGTATTTAAGATTAAGATATTGAGCAAAAAAGAACATACTGTAATTTCAGGTTATGATAAATTCCATGAAGAAAATAATATGATTATAAAATACGACTGGGAAGATACTTCTCCTTGTGCTTAATATAGAAGTATCTCAGCATTGTTTAACCCACCACCACAGCAACATGCATGGCATTTTCAAATCCCCATAAGAACAGACTTCTCATATGTTAATGTCTCTGTGTACATAGGACGGTGGGAGCTCTTTCATTATATGTGATATGTTGTTTGGATTGCCACATTAGTAAGACCACTATTTGAAAAGTAAGACACAGTGTTAGATGTTTGGAATGATGGTTGGTCTTAGAAACAGTGTTCTCCAATGTGCATTCATGGACTAGTAACTGTCATGTGAGACAGTGTACTTTCCTGCCACATTTTACAGAGTAGAAGGAGGTGGTCCTTAAGTCAGCTCAGATGTAGTTAGCTGATATAAAGTCAAGGTCACTCTACCATTTCCCACCAGGCTTGCCATATATGAACTATTCTTTAGCAAGACCTTATTTACTTTAAATTTATAAAAGCAAATTTTTCAACATAATTATTTAATTCCTCCCTTATTTACTTAACTCTCCTTCTGGTTTTACTTTTCTTTCTGAATGTTACAGATTTGAAAAGCTATGTGCTCCATCCCCCCAGGTCAGCAATGATGTAAAGAGGAGAGTGATGCAAAATAACTTCACAAAAAGCTTTCTTCTAGGGCTGGGGAGATGGCTCAGTGGAATAAGCGCTTCCCTGGCAAGGGCCTGAGTTCAATCCCCAGTTCCAAAAAAAAAAAAAAAAAAAAAAAGAAAGCTTTCTTCTAATTTGATTTTGTTTTATTTACTTAGCACATTTTCAAGTTTGACCATATGTTTACCTCTAAATCTACTGAATGTGTTAAAATCGAGTTTTCATTTTACCTCTTATTTTCAGCTATTTTGTGAGGTGTTTGTCAGAGACAATGAGACATAGTGGTTCAGCCTGCACTCCACAGTCAAATTGTTTTGGGTTATAATTTTTATTTTGTGTGTGGTCACCTATGTAATACTGAGGGTGTTACCTAGACTCTCTTATCCTTGCTTTTTAAGTAATGGTACCTGCTTCATAAAGGCATGCGAAGGAATGAATATAAATCACCTGTCACAGGGGCTTGGCATATAGAAGAGCCCAATAAATGTTAGGAATGGTAGTAATAGTAGTTGTTGGCCCTGCAGAAATTAAATAAACTCTCATTTAGAGTTTTCTGACTAAAATGCTTGAATATAGATCCACACACATAAGCAGATACATTAGTGACTTTTTGTGATTTATTCTTTTTTTTTTTTGTATATAGTAAATACTTTATTTTTTTTTATACTCTATTTTATTTTTTTTTTCAAAGTTTTATTGACAGATAGCAATGAGACAGTTTCAAATCATATCGGAAGGACAGTTTCAACAAATAATACACTGCATATATTCTTCTTAGTGGTTAATTGCTGTACAAGATGCGGACTTGTGATCCTATTTACAAA
>NW_004524593.1:3063234-3069460 GCF_000260255.1 Octodon degus | reverse complement strand
GAAGTTTAGTGAACTTCCATGTGGAAGTTGAAGCGAAGTTCCAGGCTGAACCTCCCAGTACTTTCTAGGAAAAATGGAAACATTTTTTTTTTTTTTTTTTTTTTCCTTTTCACTCTTCATGACACCATTGCATTTTCATGTCTTCTGGTACTCTCTTACCTTATCCCATTTGGTTTTATGGTCCTTTTTTGTGTTTTAGGACTTATTCTCTCCTTTTGTTCCCCAGCTCTTTCTAGTATACTAATTCCTGGTTCTCTAATCTTTTTCCTTGAGCTTCTTTTTCCCTCCTTCTCTTGCCCTTTTGTCATTGGCAGCTTTTGCTGAATCAAGACTGTTTAGAAAGGGGTGGAGCTTTGTCATTTGAACAGACTATTCCAGAATCCTTTGTAGGTTAGCTTTGATTTGCTTAACTAAGAAAATAGAACAGCCATTTCATGTGCTGCTGAGTATCTGTATTAATGTCAGAAAATTAGGAGCTTCAATGTCAGCATCTCTGACAATGTCTGACATTAAATTAACTTTACTTACTGATATCCTTCCCAGGGGTCTTTAACTCTACAGAGATTCCTCAAATATCATTTAGAAGGGAAGATAAAATCCCTGAAAGGGTGTTACTGTACAGGATTGATTTATTTCAAGACCATCTTATTTTGTATCATCATGTATAGAAAATAAATATTTTTGTTTTATATTATTCAAGTTCTAAATTGTGCTTGGAAAAATTATATAATTTAGCTTCTTAAAAGTTTTTTCAGCTTTTAACTAGGATTTTTATTATTTTCATTTAGTTTTGAAATACAGGGAAATACTTCAGTGGCTTAAGTGCCTGCCTGGCAAGCACAAGGTTCAAAATTCAATACCCAGTACAAAAAAATATATATAGTAATTAAGAAAGAATCTAGTCATTCAACTGAAAAAATGAAGTAGTATATAAGGGTGTATGAAAACGTAAGTATGCAAACTATGGAAATATACATGTACAGTATTTTTTAAATATGAGTTATATGTGCCTGTGTATGTAATATTCAATGTTATTTGATTATTTTATTGAAATCAGATGTATTTTATAAACTTCCTTTTTAATGATTTCCTGTTATTATTGGGTAGACTCCACATCTGATCAGTAAGAATCATTGTATTTGTGGATTTGTAGAATGTGTGTACTTTAAACAGAATTTTAAATAACAAAGCCTGCTATCTATTATCTATTTATTGTTATTTTTTTTCTAACTTCCATCACTGTGGTAGAGAACATCTTTTTAACATGGTTTTATACAGTGACCTATTGTCATTTTGAAACATGTTTAGTAAATACGTTATTTACCTTTGTTTCATAATTCTTTGCTTTTTCTCTGAACTGATAGTTTAGTTTGCTGTTGAATCCCAGTTTTTTAATAGTATAATTTTTCATCATTCCTGCCATGTTCTTTAGTAAGAATATTGATTGTTTTTCAGCCAAATGGTACCACAGGGAGAGAAAAAGTGGTTAAGATCTGTGACATTTGATGATTTGACATGTCATTTGCAGTTGTGTGTTCTATCCAGTTCTCTGTTTGAGAGAGATGTTTTCCCATGAGCGCTAGAGAAGTTGTTACAGCATCATTCCTTGCTGAAAAAAGGGAAATGCATGTGGTCTCAGAACAACTTTCAAATTAAAAACATAAATCTTTTTCAACTTTATGATTTGTGTGTGTGCATATATAAATATATACACATATATGTATGTATAGTTTTTATTTCTACCATTATACTGTGTAATCACTCTCAAATGTGTACTGTACTATATTTTGATTTTTCAAGTTTCTTGCATTCCAAAGCTACACTTGTAGATATTGTCTGCATTTCTGTACTGGAAGTATAATGACACCTAAACTGGCTTCAAGTCCAGAAGCATTCTGTACTCTCTCTAAACTTCCCACTTCTACTACACATGTTTACTATTTGAGTTCATAGCATCATCACTCACTTTTGATAACTTGCAAAATTTTATATTTTCAATTAAAGTCATGCCTGTTCTACTTATGTAAGATCAAATTTAGTTCTATTTCATTCTCACTGCCAGGTGCTAGGGTTGAGGCCTCCATTTCTTATTAGGATATGAGACTTGTTGCCATTGATCTTCATGTACTACTTCTGTTTAGTCCTTTTCATTCACCAGTCATAGATCTGCTTCCATGAGAACTGGTCTCATGATTCCATTACCTCATTTAAAAGCTTGTGTTGGCTTACCTTGCCTCTTAATGTCAGAACATAATTCAGCCTCATTTGTAAAGCCCTTCTTAGTCTAGCTCCTTGACCTTTTCTTTATTGATATGCCATACTCTAGACAAATGGAGTATTTTTTCACCTCAAATATTTTTTTTTTCTATCCATATGTCTTTTCTGTTGCTATATAAGCTTCCTAAAGGCAGTTATTTTAATCTACTATGTTCACTGTTCTGTCCCTAGCATTTTTTTTTTTGAGATAGGGTCTCATTATATAGTTCAGGCTGGCCTTGAATTCACTATGTAGCCTAGGCTGGCCTTGAGCTCATAGTCATCCTCCTGCTTCAACTATCCAAGTGCTGGGATTACAGATATATGTCACTATGCCTGGAATGTCCCCAGAAATTTTAAGCATTGTTTAGCATATAGCAGGTACTCAAGAAATATTCCTTTAATGAATGGATAAGTAAATGAATAAAGGAAGGAATTGGAAAATACATTTAACATATAACATGATACTGTCATAGGAATGATATAGGACCTTCAAATGACATAGACAGGGAAATATTAAACTCCCCATCTACTAGATGTCCAATTTCAGAGTTGGTATTCCCAGAAAGTGAAGAATGAATTCTAAGGAACAGCACAGGTTAAACGAGTAGGAAATATTCATTAAGGAAAAGATCACTCCTCCCTAAGAGAAATAGTAGGGGGAACCCAGGAAATGGGTTACTCACAGCCCACTTCTCAAAGGAAATTCCTTCCTTTATTCTCAGAGCAAAATCACAAGATGAATGCAAGGTGGGATTAACTTATGTCCAACAATAAGGTTATAAGTATAGTGACTTAGGTAATACTGATACAGTGGGAGTGCAGGTCATATAACAAGTATACTTGGAAGGAGCAAGGACCTTTTCTGGAAGGGATGGGTGAAGGAGGTGTTGTTCTCCCACCTGGGTGACTGTTGCCTATTTAGAACATTGGTGATTAGATCATTACCACCTATCCCTCAGGGAAGTATGTAGGCATAGTCATTCCATCTTTGTTTTGAGGATTGGCCTTCAGTGGATGGGCCTATACCTGCAGTTGTAATGTGTTCCTATCTTCTGCACTGGCTTCTTCCAGGGCCTTCCCTTTTGACTGCCTGTAATATTTTTACCTGACTTAGCTGTTGCTAATAATATGTTGATTGTTGAACATCTCCAAGCTCAAGTTTTAACTTTCCACTAATTGAGCAGCAAATATTGAAAAAAAAAAAAAATCTGCTCAGTGTATGTAACTTTGTTTGACAGTCAAATTGAAAATCCGACTTGAAAAAACCTGTAGGGGCTTAAAGTGAATCACATGCCCCAGACACAAAGGCAAGCCTCTTAAGTCTAACTGCTGCTCTGGCCCAGACAACATATAGTGATTGTGTTAGTGCATTCAAGCATTCATCATTGTGCTTTTGTGAGTGTGCTTTATTTGTGTAAAATATCATAACCATGGTTCCAAAGAAGAGTAGTGATTTTCACTAAAAAAATAGAAAAAAAAACTGCTAACTACAATAGAATTAAATAAATCTTCAAGAAATTTGTTAAAGTCCTGAGAAAAAATGAATTCATAATTGTGATTATTGGGCCTCAGTACCAATTATTTGTTTTTCTACTGTTTCTTATGGGAAAACATGTTTTAATTCTCAAACTTTTCAGTATTGAAACATGGATTCAGGATGAATTGAGTTTGACAACTGAGATATCACTGTAGTTCACAAGAATCAAGTTGTTCCTTGCTGACTTGTTTCTGAGTAAGAGTCCTATATCATCTCAGTAAATTCTCTTCACTTGTCCTAATGTAAGTAGGTTCTGTTCATTCTTATCAAATGATCCAAGACTGAGAAAGCATTGAAAAGATTCCATGGCAGCTTTGACAAAGGTTTTTGGTTTTAGAGACTTATTTCATTTTAAGTCACAAAGCATAAACAAACAAACCCCACCCTAAGTTTAAGGTGTCTTACATCCAGATATTTGATGAATGAGAAACATCCTGATTTGAAAGGAACATCAAGTGTGCTGCAGCAATTTTGGTTTTCACTGGCAGTGTTGGAAACATGAATGGAACTCCAGAGAAGTGGAGGGAGACATGCTTTATTAAGCTGGCTGGACCAGAGGAATTAAGCACTCCAGATTTTGAGCATGGAGTCTGGATTAGGAGAGGATCTGTATAGAGCTTGTGCTGGAAAAGACAAACAGGAGAAAGGCAGTCACTTGGATGTGACAAATTTACAATTCTATGCATTTGGGTGGTTTTGGCTAGCAGGGAGTGAGATAAGGGACTGTGAAGCTGTTTGATGTTATTACCCCAAAGGGCAGCTGGTATGTGACAAGGCAGCTGGTCCAGGATAGGCAGGGAGGAGGGCAGCAAGGGACAGAGACTGCTGTAATATTGTGGTTAAATGATAGAACAAAGTAAGAACATAACATCTGATGGGAAGGGTTCAGAATTGAGCCTTTGGAGGGAAGATGGGGTCCCAGGTTGGTTTATTGTTGTGTCTCAAGTAGAGGTATTGCTCTGATACCATGGATGTTTGGGTTGAGGGGCAGATTTCCAGGTTCTTGTGTACAATGCATGAAGAATTGAATGTTGCATGCAATGGTAAAGGAAGAACAGCTAAGTTTAAAGAAGTTTAAAGGGTGTCTGTGTGCTCAGAGTAAGCAGAATTATGCAGGCTCAATATTAAGGATTTGAAAATGTGCACTGGACCCAAACTGCCTACTGTTGTGTCTTTCAGAGCATGATTGACAGAGTTCTCAGTCCTATTGATACAGGGAGAAAAACTGATCTTGGGTGGGTGACCTCCAAATGATACTGGGAACCTCCAAATGACAGGGGAAAAATGATCTTCTGACCTGACCTGGATGAGTTCGTGTTCTCTAAAACTGAAGAATGAATTTTAGGAACAAATGGAGGTTATGAGCAGAATATATTCATTGAGGGAAAGAAAGCTCCTGTCCAAGAGAGGGACAGGACCAGGACCTGAGTGGGTTGTCCCCTGGGAAGCTATCTCTTCCAGGGACTTTTATAGAGGAAAACCATGCTGTGAAGCGGGTCTAAGGTGGTGAAGACATGGGAACTCACTTAGTTGGGCATGAGGTGGCCAACTAAGTGACAAAACTTTTGTCAACCAATGAGATTACAAGCACCATTGCTCAGGTAAAATTGATTAAATCCAGGACCAAATGAAGAAGCGAGTCATGTAGCAAGCAGGCTTGAATATGGGACAGGGTCTCTTCCTATTGGGGGTTGGGCTAGTGACTCATTTGGGCTCTTTCAAGGTGATACCTACTTAGGATATCAATCTCTAATGCCCATCCCTAGGGAAGTATGTAGCTGTGTTTCCTCTTTTTGTCTTGGTCTTGAGGTGTGGCTCATATGGGAGTGTCTGTCTCTTCTAAGTTGCAGGGTCACCTTGTCTTTCATCTTGTCTCCTTGAGGGCCTGGCCCTGTCTGACTGCTTAAAATATTTCTGTCTAACTCTACTGCCTGCAACACTATCTACTATACCTGTAGATATAATTCCTTTCCCATAATTCACGCTGTTGTAACTATATATGAATTGCAGTCCATATATGTGAACCTGTAACAAGTTCCAAGTAAAGAAAGGTCATTGTAGGTTACTTGCACCCATTTATCCTGATTTGGAATTTTGGAATTTCCAGGGAACTTTTTTTTTTTTTTCAAAATTTTATTGATAAATAGTAATGAGTCAGTTTCAAATCAAATCGGAAGTACAGTTTCAACAAATAACACACCACATATATTCTTCTTAGTGGTTAATTGCTGTACAAGATGCGGACTTGAGATTCCTATTTACAAACACCACTAGAAAAAATCATTCTATTCATTAAGAGAATGCAACTATACATCCATCCTAAGCACTTTGAATACACAGATACAAAATGGACATTCATCTGTATACCCCATTTTTTCTAAGTTCCGTTATTGAATATTATAGGTGTGTAAACTCAGCAAAATATTCTAA
>NW_004524593.1:3053314-3063134 GCF_000260255.1 Octodon degus | reverse complement strand
TAAATTTAATTTTATTTTGAAGAGTAAAAACAAAAGTAAAAATAAATAGAAAAAAGACAGAAACAGTAATATACAACAATAGATATGTTACAGATTTTCAAAACAAGAATAGCAAGTTAACAATGATTGTTATATTACTTATTTTTATCATCAAATCTGTTGCTCAGATTAACAGATATAGCTATGTGAGATGGGATGAATAATTGAATACTAATGCTTGCCTTTAATAGACCTTAATTTTTTTTTTTTTTTTTTGTGGTACAAGGGATCAAACTTAGGACCTGGTGCTTGCCAGGCAAGCACTTATTCCACTGAACTATCTCCCAGGCCCCAATAAACCTTCATTTTTTTGTTGTCTTTTTACTTTTTAAAAATTATTTTAAAGAGTATAATAATAATTGACAGGATATTATAAATGGTACATATTTAGAAGACTAAAATAAGAGGTATTGTAACTTTTCTATACATTCATGATACTTTGTGAAAAGAATTTTTCAATGAAGTCTCAGTCTTCTATTTAAGAAGAAAATGACAGTTTTCTCATCTTTAGGATTCTGAATTTAAATTAAAAGTGTTAAATTCTCAAAAATTACGTTTTTTCATATTTTACATTTTGATTATATATTTTTAAAAACATCCGTTAATTAATTAATTAATTTGGTACAGTGTCTTGGTATGTAGTCTGGACTCCTAGAGCCTCCTGTCTCAGCCTACCCAGTGCTGGGATTACAGACGTGCACCACTGTGCCTGGCTTTGGTGGCTGGCATGGTGCTCCCGGGGTTCTGGGGCTGGGACAGCATAAGTATTAGGGATTGAACCCAGGTCCTTGTGCTTGCCAGGCAGGTGCTTAGACTTCTGGGCTATCTCTCTAGCCCATATTTTGATTATGTTTTGTTTTGAGATTTTACTACTAAATTTTGGAGCAATTTATTGACCAGATGAATATTTTATTCAAAATATTTTTTTTCAAAATTTTATTTTACAAAATAAATTGTAAATTGTATTTTACAAAAATACAATTTAATTGTTTAAAAACTTAAACTATAGTTTCAGATTATTTTGTTTTTAACATTATGCAAAATTACCTATTAAAGTGAAAGACAAAACATAAAAAATGTATAAATGCCTTTGTAGTAAGGAATACTTGTTTAGCATAATATGCTGGTATTTACTTGCTTATCTGCTGTTGTAACTCTTGCATAATAGGACTTTAATTTGTGAACCACAAGTTTGTACAGCAACAAGCAAAAAGAATGTTTGGCTAATGGGAAATGATACTTGGTCAAGCAGGGATTTATTGCTTTCATGATATCTAGAGGATGGGTTTGGTACATTGATTAATTTGTCTTTTGTCTAAGTGCTTTCATCACTCAAATACACTGGAAGCTCCAGTACATTATCTATCTCTGTCTCCAGTGGCACAATCTCTGATCCTCTTATTGAAGACATAGAGCAAAAGATATGAGGAAACATTTCCTTCAGGTTTGAAGAATGTACTGTGATAGTAGATATATAGGTTTTCAGGTAAGACTGAGGGCCAGATCCCAGGAGCAGAAGGCATGTATAAGTTCATGAAATCCATTTAATTTGGGTTGTTTTTGATGATAAACAATAGTCTGTGGTAGTATCCTCTCTTTCCTGAACCTCTTGGTTTGTTCTGCTTGGAGTCCTGTTTGCAGAAATTGAAC
This sequence comes from Octodon degus, assembly GCF_000260255.1. Classification (NCBI taxonomy): domain Eukaryota; kingdom Metazoa; phylum Chordata; class Mammalia; order Rodentia; family Octodontidae; genus Octodon; species Octodon degus. Next base: position 3,061,445 of record NW_004524593.1, on the reverse strand, counting down.
TGGGTTTGTTCAGATGTCGGAGCTATGTATATAATCTCAGTCAGACTATTAAATTACTATTTTGAGTATGAGAAAATGCCAAAAGATGTGTAGTTAATATATATGTTTGAATGACAGCTAAAATATTAAAGTATAAATATGAACAAACAACATTGCAAACTAAAATTGTGCTACTGAAAAGCAAATAATCATTGTGCTTCTGAGCATCTTGGAGTTACTCTCATTTTGGTTGTAGCCACTGTTGTGATATTTATATATGTTAATCATCATTGTTTAGTGTTTAGAACTTCTGAGCAATGAACTAAATGTTGTATGTTCATATAATTTCTTATATAAATACTCTAAAAGTCAAATAAGTTTTCAGTTAAGTATTGGTTCAAAGTCAAAGATGGATGTGTGTTAGCCATTTTACATAATATGCTGGTACTTGCTTTTACCCTTCCAGGCAGGCGCTTATTCTACTGAGCAATCTCCCCAGCCCAACTTACTTGTTTTCTTTGTTTTGGTTTGGTTTTGATTTTTGGGAAGGCTCTTGCTTTGTTGGTTGGTCTTGAACTCACTATGCTGGATTCAAACTTATGGCAGTTCTCCTGCCCCTGCCTCCCAAGTCCTGGGATTATAGGCCTGCATCACCACACCTAGCCTGGTATTTACTTCTGATAGTTATTTTCAAACTCTGTTCTCAAGGTCCTAGGATAAGTGAGAGGAACTTACATGTGGGCAAATTTTTTTCTCTGACAATTGTTGTCAGAAGATGTGACATATTTTGTGTTTGGAACTATGAATAATCAAATAATATATAGCATAAAACATAAATGAAATTATTCAGGAGGATATTGATGTTTTATACTTGCCTCTATGAAAAATTGTTTCTTATAGCTCCATTAATAAGATATCCAGTAAGTGCATCGAGATCAGTTAGGGCTTAATAACCCTTTATAATGTAATTCTTTAAAAAGATTTTTGTACTGTTTATATATAAGCTGCATGATTTATTCTACAAACATGGTACTTATATAAATAGGAGCCCTATTGCTGAGTAATACTAATTTCTTTAAATAGTAACAAATTTTATAACTAATTTAGTATGCTTCTGTGATTAAGAAAATAAATTTGTCAAAAAAGATAATAAATTTGTCATTTCTTCATAAAGCAGTATTTATGAGGCAGCATAATATTTTGTCAACATACAACATTTACCTATGATATGCATATTTCTTTTTATTTTAGCTGACTAGTATTCAGATGTATCTTTTGAATGCTTTGATTGATTTGTGCCTCAGTCTTTTCTTTTTTTAAATTCAAGGTGACTGTGAACATTTTTCCCTCATTTTGGCTTATGAATCTATAACATTTTTACTGAATGTTAAACTATATTGAAACCATAAATGTATTCATACATGAGATGTTACTTTTAAAATGTATTGAATAAGTAAGTGAATACAATCTTGGTTATTATTTGTCTCCAGTCTTGAATTAGGAATCAAAGCAGGTCATAAAAAATAGCTATCTAAGAAACTTTTATTTTTAAATTTTTGTTCATTTTGAATTGCATATTAATGACTTATTTCTTCCACCATTAATGCAGTGCTTGGTAGAGTAAAATGGAAATGATACCACCACGAATGTTTTTATACTTACCAAAAAAAGATGTTTAGAATCTTCTCTTTAATACGGACTTTACTTTGGTTGCCTATTTTACTATAGTGTGTATTTCAGGTGTTTGTTACAATATTCGTAATATATTGTGTTGTTTGACTGATATAAGATCATACCCCAGAAACATGTACATCCGAGAATAACTGCTCTACATTAGTATGTTTCAGTCTTTAGTGGAAATATACATCACCAGAGACCTTGTTAAAATACGACTTCTGATTCAGTAGGGTTGAGATGAGCCTGAGATTTACATTTTTAATGCATGCCCTCTTGATGGCACTGTTCTGGGTCTAGGGACATTATCTTGGATAGAAAGTGTAGGCTGTATGTCTGTCAAGTGTTTCTTAATGCATTTACCAAGTGTTACAGGTCTAGCTTGTATCTGAGCAGTGATTTTCAAACTTTAGCAGTCATGAAATTTTTAATGGGAGAAAGTCTGCCAAAACTGCACGGATCTAGAATCCATTCCTTGGGACTATTTTGGTGGGCTTGGGAACATAGGAATCTACACTTTTCAAAACTCCTCAAAAAAACAAAAACAAAAAATAGAAAGACCTTCACTTTTTGATGCAAGTGCAGTAACATTTTAAAGAAAAGATACAGTACTTTAAAGTTTGGAGTTATTATGTAAATGCAAATGAAATGACACTTTTGAAAGGCAAGAATACAGTCAAATGCCTGTCTGAAAAGTGAATGCTTTGAATGCTAGTATTTGATTAGTAGGAAAGTGTGGCATAATTTTCCATGTTTTTTTTCTATCCAGTTACCTCAGGCAGAAAGGGCATATTTATTGAAATGTATTGATGTTGAAAAACATAGTTTCATTCACTAATTTTAAAGAGTTTTAACAAGTTAATTGGTTGGAAATAAGAGAGGAGTAGGTGTATGTTGTTGAATAGTTGATCAGTATTGATTCTCTTCTTGAATGTTGTGAAAAGTATTGTTTGCTTTTTTCTATGAGGATCTCAATCTCTAATATTACTTAGCATTATACTTATCAAGTATCATAAGACTATCCCATTCTATATATAAACTACAAAGTTGGTTCTTACATTTAAAAAATTAGGAATTTTGCTAACTAATAAGTTCCTTATTATTTTAGCTCAAGACAGTTCAATTCTAAAAGTATGTCACTCAGAGAATTTTTTTAAACAATTGTATCTTTTAATTTTCAAACTGATTTTTCATTTGCTGAATCTTTTTCTATTTTAAGGATGTGGGTGGTATTTATATAAAATCTAATTGATTCCACACAAATTATTTAAAATAAAAGTTATACAGAGGTTGTAGTTATTAGATTATATTACTAGGAGCACTAGGTGCTATTTGGAATACTTGGTTCAGCAAGCTGTGTAATGTCAGCTGAAGTGATTTAAAAACTTTATTTAGGATTATTCCATCATTTGTTTAAACTTATTATCACTTATTTGCTAATGTGCCTATGATTTTGTAATTCAAAAATGTAAAGCAAACAGTGCTCTACCCAAAATAGAATACAAAATGAATTGAATTACAGCAGATTTTTACCAAAATCAGCACAAAAGAGAAATGTGAGATTAGTGATCTGTAATTTCACTACTGTTCTGCCTTCTGCCCTTAAGAACAGGTTTCTTTGTGCTTCTCTGGATGGTTTTGTCCCTGTGGTACAATGCCTCTGAGGGTTTCAAGGTGTGTAGCAGAGACAGTTTCAAAGACCATCATGACCCAGTGTACTGTGTGAGGATGTCTGTTATACAATAGGCTTTAGGATCACAGAAAGATTAGTTCTGCCTTTGAAAGTAAATGGAAGAGGATAATAAACATGTCACGGAGCAATTACTCTATAACATAATCCCCCCTTGAGTAAGAATACTGAATCGAATGACCTTTTTCAGGTGACTCTTGTGAATTTTCTAATTTACTATATCAATAACCTGAAAACTGCACTTCCCAATCTGTGGTATTCATACCTCTTTAGAATTGAGGGAAGAGTTTTATAATTGTATATAGTTTGCATTGCATATTAGAAGATAGTTGTATTAAAATGTGCAGTCAAATGCTCTACCACTGAGCTATACCCCCTAAAATGTGAAGAGTTGGCTTTGATATTCTCCAGAATATTAGATCATTTTTAACAAATTAAACAGTTACAACATTTTTCTAGATATTATTATATTATTATTACATTACTAGTATATTATTCTAGTTGCTTTAAGAGAATCCATGAATGGAATTGTAAAAATTACTCAAATTCTGTTAGCATTTTTAAAAGCCACGTATTTCTAATTAAAAAGAAAATTGGATAGGTTTTTATATCAAATTAGAAAGTCTTTATTATAGACCCCCTGTCAAATTACATTTAACTTCAAAATTAAAAACTAACATTTTTTTTGAGTATGTGAAGGTTTGACTAGATGTCTGCTTTTTTTTTTGTGGAACCGAGGATTGAATTCAGGCCCTTTCACTTGCCAGGCAAGCACTTATTCTACTGAGCTATCTCCCTGGCCCACATTGATGTCCACTTTTAATAAAATTACTTAAAAAAATTTAATTACTGGCATACCTTATGAAAATGAAAGTAATGTCAATATTTCCTTCTTACTCATTAACCTCTTTTTCTTTTAGTTTGAAAAACTTCATTTAACATTTCTTGGAGGACAATTGTGGTGATAATAACTTCTCTTAATTTTTGTTTTGGAATGTTTTGATTTCTTTATCTAAATAGTAGTTTAGCTGGGTATGGTGTTCTTTATTGACAGGTTTTTTTTTTAATTTTTCTTTTGTACTGTGAAAATCAAGTCATACTCTGTTCTGGCCTGTAAGGTTTCTGCTGGAAAGTTTGTTGTCAGGTGAATTGGGACATTCTTGTGTGTCATTTATTTTATCTTGCTGCCTTCAGATCTTTTAATTTTCAACCTTTGAGAGCTTTATTTTAGTATAAATTGGCATAAATTTGGTTGGGTTGTACCTGACTGGTGACCCTTGATCTTCCCTACTTGGATCTTTCTTTAGTGTTGGGAATTACTTTGTTACTATCTATTTGCATAAGCTCTCTACCACCTTGGCATTCTCAAGCTGCTCTGGAACTCCAGAACCTCTGATATTTTCATGGCTTCCCAAAGTTCCTAAAAGTGCTGTTTACTACTCTTTATTCTTTTGCCTTCTGATATTTTCAAGTATCCTGATATTTGAAGTAAGAAATTATTTGTCATTTCATGTTCTTTTATTAATACCTTTTCTTGTGTTTTTAACTTGTATCAATTTTCCTAAATTTGTTTTTCAGTGTTACTAGCCTTTTTATCAGGCCTTCACATTTAGTAAGTTTAAAGAGTATGAAAAAATGTTATGGCCAAGAGAATACATTTAGCTGTTTTTTTCATCATTTATTCCTCCTGGGCAGAACTTTATCACAGTTGTCTAAAATTCCTTTGGTAGTAGTATTGTTTCATATCTCATAGGAGATGTTACAACAGCTACGAGTGGTCTTGGAATATGTAATAGACTTAAGTTTAGTCCTGTGTAGTTTCTTAGTGTCACACATTTAGACCTTTAATTACATGCTTAGTGGTAACTGAAATAAAAGCATGAACAGGAGAACCAAAACAGAAGAACCAAAACAGAAGGAAAAAAGGAGACAAAGAACCCCTGTAACTTTCACTTTGGTATATTTCATTGCAACCTGTGTCAAGAAAGAGGTAATTATACTGAAGAAACATCCAGGACTTGTGAGTCCTATTTAACAACCTGTGATTTTAGATTGTTGGATTATTCTAATGCCCTCCAAACACATTGTTTTATTATCTGAAATTTAGCAGAGGTATCATTTTATTTATGACATATTTATTTATGTATTTGGCACAGGGGCTCACTACATAGCTTGGATTGATAGTGATCCTCCTGTTTTCAGCCTCCCCAGTGCTGGGATTATACGCATGAGCTACCATGCCCAGTTTTGGGCCAGCTTGGCATGCTGAAGCTCCAGGGCCAGCAAGGCTTGAGGTGCAGGGGATTGAACTCAGGGCTTTGTGCTTGCCAGGCAAGTGCTTAGACTGCCGAGCTATCTCTCCAGCCCTACCTCCCTTTTAATTTTATTTCGAAAATTTCATAGGAAATCTCATATGTAGATCTGTTAAGAACCCACATAGTATTTTGAATGGATATAGCTCAGAAGTCCATTTGCAAGTGAAGTTAGTGGATTAAAATCCATTGTACTATTTGTTCCTTGAATTAAAACTTAAGAAAGTAGATTTTAAAATTGATTTTGTCTGTAATTTTGGGTTTCAAATTTGCTTCTTTGTTTGGCACTGGCCTTTTTATTTTTTATTTTGAGACTTGCTAAGTTGCTCAAGCTGATCTTTAACCTGTAGTCCTTGTGTCTCAGCCCCCTTGAGTGCTGGAATTATAGGGATGGGTCACCGTGCCCAGTTTGTCAGCAACTTTAGTAGAAACTTCTTCATCCTTAGGTATTGGCTGTAAGGGTAGCAGTAGTTGTCTTTGTTTAGTTTTTTTTTTCCTTATTCTTGTTATCTGTGTAGTTGCATTTCCATATCTGTGAACCTTTTATGTTACTATCATCTCAAACTTTTTATGGTGCTTTCTATACACATTTAGCAAGACTCACTTTCACTTCTTGTTGCCAGTGCATTCTGTAAGAGTTGCAGTCTGGTGGCTGTCAGCAAAACTTTACTGTAATGTTCCACTAATTAAAACACCAGTGATTCTTTAAAAAATTTTCTTCATTTCTGTCACAGTTTGAATCATTCACATTGTTTTCCTTGAAATTCTCAGTGTCCACTCCTTCCCATTGAGTATTCTTCATCCCTCCTGAATAGTATTTGTTAAAAATCTTTTCCTTGTTTTAAAAATATTCTGTTTAGTCATACAAAGTATTCTCCTGAAATGTCATCTTATAGCCTTCTCAACTTCTTATAGATCCTACCTATGCTTTATGGCTTGTTTTATAATCCTGCTTCATGTACCATCTTTCCTTTAAGGTTTTATATTAAAAATATTCTCGCCTTTCTTTACTCATCTAATTCCTAATAAAAATACAAAGGGGCCGAGAAGATGGCTCAGTGGAATAAGCACTTCCCTGGCAAGTGCAAGGGCCTGAGTTCAATCCCTAGTTCTGCACCCCCCCAAAAAAGAACAAGATGCATGTGTTTTTTATATAGCATGGTTTTATGCACATTTCTGTCTACTCTAGCAGATTTAAATCACAGGAGAAAAAGCCACCACTAATGCTTCTTCACTGTTTTCCACAGTGAGTAATCTTTAAATGTTTAACATATTTTGGTAAGGAGAATAATGACTCCTCAATGATGTTCATGTAGTAATCTCTGGAACCTCTAAGTATGTTGTATTCATAACAGTGGGAGTTGAGGTAGCTGAAGAAATCAAGGTTACTAATTGTCTATAAAATAATGAAATTATCCTGGATTCTTCAGGTGTGCCCTTTGTAGTCACAAAAATTCTTCAAAATGGAGGAAGATGGGCAGAAGAGAGATTCAGAGTAATGTCAGATGGGTTAACGCAATTATCCCTTGCTTTAAAGGTGGAGAAAAAGGGCCATGAGCAAGTAGTGTTGCCAGCACTTATTAGCTAGCAGAGACAAGAAAAGAGATTCTCCTCTTTGGCTTCCCGAATGAAGGCAGCTCTGCTCACACCTTGATTTTTCTTTAGCAAGACCCATATCACAATTCACACCTAAAAATCTACATCTTGAAATATCAGAGACAGTAGGAGAAAAAAAATGATAGAAAAATAAATTAATAAACCAAATTATTCCAAAGCCTTTAATTTATCTTCCAAGATAATTTGTTTTTATCCAGATTTATTTTCTGGTTGTTTGTGTGTGGATTTTTTTAAAACCAGGAATCAAACTCAGGACCTTGCACTTGCCATGCAAGCCCTTATGCCACTGAGCTATCTCTCCAGCCTTTCTGGTTGTTTTGGAAAGGAATTCGAATTGAGCTGTATGGTTAAAAAAGATACAGATGTTTCCATTGTTGAACAAAGCTGCAATATAATAGGTGCTCAGTAAATATTAAATGAATGAGCAAAGAATTTCCAAGTGAAGTAAATGTTTTATGTATTCTCCTAAGAATTCAGGTACTTTTAATTCTTTCTTTTTTATTTTTTAATTTTTTTCCATAAATTTATTGAGAAACAAATAGCAATGAGACAGTTTCAAACCAAATCAGTAGGACAGTTTCAATAATTAACACATTGTATACATTCTTCCTAGTGGTTAATTGCTATACAAGATGCAGACATGATATCCTATTTGCAAACACCTTTAGAACAAATCCCTCTATTCATTAAGAGAATGTAACTATATCTATCCTAGCCATTTGAATACACAGAAAATGGACATTCATCTGCATCCCCTTTTTGTTGTTAAGTTCTGTTATTTGAATATTATAGGTGTGTGCACTCAGCAAAATATTCTAAAAGAGTTCAGTAGCCCATAATAGTATTGGGTCTTCCGCTT
>NW_004524593.1:3044376-3047604 GCF_000260255.1 Octodon degus | reverse complement strand
CTTTGTCATCACGAAATTCTTTAGCTGTTCTTTGCCATGAAAGTATTTCACTTCTCCATCCAACTTGAAAGAGAGTTTTGCAGGGTATAGTAGTCTGGGCTGGAATTGGTTTTTGTAGAGTACTTGAAGTTCTCTGCTCCATGCTCTTCTTGCCTGCATGGTTTGTGAAGAGAAGTCGGCCATAATTCTGATGGGTTTTTCTTTGAATGTGATCTGCTTCTTTTCTCTAGCAGCTTTCAGTATATTCTTCTTGTGCTGAATTTATGGGATCTTGACTGTGATATGTCTCGGTGTACTTTTCATTGGATTGAGGTTAATTGGCATTCTGTTTGCTTCGGTTACCTGAATGTTAGATTGTTTCCTCATATTTGGGAAGTTTTCTGCTATTTCTTTTGCCCATATTTTTTCAATGTCATTTGTATTGACTCCTTTCTCATTGATGCCTATTAGTCTCACATTGTTCATCTTTGCATCCTCTTGCAGGTGATGGATTTTTTCCTGCATCCTTGTTGTTTTTAGAGATCGTTTCTTACCTTTTCACTAGCTGCCCCAGTATCTTCAAGATCTGAAACTCTGTCTTCACTTTCACTTAAATGGTTTTTTAAGCTTGTGATTGAGATTTTAATTTCCTGTGTATCTCCTTGACTGTGCTTCATGCGATCTATTTCTTTCCTGTATTGCTCATTCAAGGAATCCATCATTTTTCTAATCTCCTCTATTTTTTTTTATCAATGTCTTCTTTAGAAGCAGTTATAAATTGTTTTACTGCAGTATTTTTTTCAGATTGGGTTTTCTCCCTATGTTTCTGTAGTTGCTTCTTTACTTCAGATGCTATGAGTTCTGAGAATTCTTTTTTTATTTTAGAAAAGAATTGTGCTCTGAGTTACTGTATACCTTTCTGCTGTTGGTTATTTACTATCGACCCTCTTAATTTATTCATTTGAGCCGAGCTAGTGTCCTCTGCACTTGTTTTGTGTGGGCATAGTGTTTCTTCCATATGTTTCTGCATTTGATTCTTTACTGCAGATGTTATCAATTGAGGGATTTCTTTTTTTATTTCCAATGTGAGTTCCTCTATACCTTTCTGGAGCTGTTTTTTTATTTCGGAAGCCGTTGATTCATTGCTTTCAGCTTTGTGATTCCCAATTTGGTTTGTGTTTGTGTCCTCTGCACTTGTTTCGGTTGGGTTTGGGATCTGAAGTTGCATTTTGTTCCTTCTCGTCATTTTGTGTAGCACTGTCTTCTGACCTTTGTTGTAGATCTTCGTTGTAGTTATAACCTTAGCATGTACTAAAGTTCAAGTGCAGCTCTACAAAGTTTGGATTTATCCAGTTGTGCCTGGCTTGGGTCTGGCTGCTGTACTCAGCTCCTTCCTGCTCCAGCCCTTGATGGTGAACCTGTTGTGCCCCTCTGGTAAAATTTTCTGCTCCTGGACTAGCTGGGTCATTCTATCCTCTACACTCTCTGCAGGGGTTACAGCTTCATGATTACACCTCAGGCATGTATTCCAGCCCTGAGCTGACCCTGGAGGGCACAAGGTGGAATAGGGGAGAGACAGTTCTCCCACACACTCAGTGGGTCTGGGCTATGACTGGGTCTGGGGGTTCCTGGAACGTGGCAGAAATTCCTACTCAGTGGGTGGGGTTGGGCAGGTGCTGCAGAGTGGTGTGGGGCATCCCAAGGGTATGAAAGAGCGTCTCACCTGTGCCGCGCTTGGGCTGGGACCAGTAGTAGGTCCCGTATGCACAGGGTAGCCTGGAAGCTCTCCCACACACTCACCGGACCAATTCTAGGACTGGGTCTCTAATTCTTTCTTTTTCAGATAACTTTCTTTATTGAAATTTACATTTTGCCATGAAAATGTTCATACATGATGGAATATGCTAATTAAATATCAGGAAAAAATGTCTTAATGGTGTTGTTATATAGAGTAATGGCTAATTTCAGTGGATCCTCATCTCTTACTGCTGCTGTTATTTCCAGTATTTGAATTATATGACATGGTTCATTTCTATCTTTTAAACAATACCCATTTTTACAATTCTTGATAGGAAATGGTGTTTTTATATATTTTGCCCCAGCATGTGTACTTTTATCTCCACACCAATGCACAGTCTCAATCATTAATTTTTCACTAGGTATGTACTTCAAAGCTTCCAAATTTGCCTCAGTTTTCAGTGGGCAACCATTAAACCCTATATAAAGATCCCAGTTGGTCAAAGCAGCTGCTGCTTCCTGCTTCCCTTGTACCATCAAATGAGTGTACGACTCCACCTACACACCGATCTCTGTTTCTTTTCAATATATTGAGTCCACACTCCTCTATTGCCACAATTTTCTCCGTATTATTTTCAGCAAGATGTAGCAACTCCCTTAAGTAAAGATCAAGATTATTCTTTTCAAATTCACCACATCTTGTTAGTGGCAACCAATGGTGGTTAAAAGAAAAACATGTCTTTTGTGCCAACTCTAGAACCTCTTTACTGTCTTGTAGATCTCCACGTGTAATCATGAATGTTTTGATGTCAATCTGGACATCTCTCTCTTTCACCTCCTACAAGTCATCTTGATGCTTCTGAACCCCTCTATAAATTCCTCTGAACATAGGATCTGTCAAGTTGATGCCAATATCAGCAAACTTGTAGTGACTCATCTTACTTTTAATTTTTGAAGTACACTGTAGTCTAGTCCTTACCCACTGTACCACAATCCTCTTCCTCCCACCTCTCTTATACAAATAATTCTTGTATTCTGGATCTTCTTTCTCCTTTCCTTTGAATACTTATTCAAATATTCCTGATAATTCTTAAAAGTTTTGGTTTAATGAACTTTTTGTGAGGGATTTTTTTCTTTCAGTACTTACTACCCCTCCTTTTCATCTTCCACACTCCTCACGTATACCTGCTTTGTGTTCACTTAGTACCTTGCACTTCTGTTTCAGCCTAAATACATAGTAGTATATTGCCCATTTAATTGTTTTGTTTATTAAAGATCAGGGACTATGTTGCTTTTTGCTGACAATTGAATTGCCGGAGGTTGACCATGATGTATATTTATTTAATAAATATTCATTGAATACTTATGAAATTTAGTAGTAATTTGAGATGTGTCAAAATGATACATTCAATTTATTTATTTATATTTTAAAATTATTTATTTATTTATTTATTTGTGTGTGTGTGTGTGTGTGTGGCCAGCTCAGCCCACCAGGGGGCGGGGCTGGCTGGC
>NW_004524593.1:3039778-3044276 GCF_000260255.1 Octodon degus | reverse complement strand
TGTTGAACTTTAAGTCCCTACATAATATGATAAAAAACATTTAAAAATTAGATTATATTTTAAAAATAGGATAAAGAATTCTATACTTCTCATGTTTTGTTGTTCTTATCTCTGCCTCCAAGTAGTAGTCCTTGGGACAGAGGTGGGGAGTTAAACCTGGGCATTGCCCGTGTTCAGGGGAGTGGTGGGGACTGGACCTATGGCCTCTAATTATACCATTTATTATTATTATTTGTGACTGCAATACCATGTTTTTTATTCTATATAACAACTTTATTAAGAGAGCTTGTTTTATATATCTTATCATATGGAACTAAATCATTTATTGTAAGATACTAACTTCTCAATTGGTTTGCAATGTGCAGTAATTTGGTTGATTGTCAAGCTACAATAGAAATACCCTTATGTCTGTATCTATATTTATTTTATTTTTTTAAATTTTTATGTATCTTAGCACAGAGTCTATAGGGTCTCACTACACATATCAGACTCTTAGTGATCTTCCTGTTTTCAGCCTCCCAAGAGCTGGGATTATAGGCATGCACCACCATGCCCAATCTCAATCTCTGTCTCAGTGCACTCTGGGGGTGGGGCCAGCATGGCATGCTTTAGGTGGAACCCTGGTCCCTGTGTCTGCTTAAGCAGGTGCTTTAGTTTGCTGAGCTATCTAGCTAGCCCTCTTTTATTTGTTTTCTTAATTAATAGAGGTGGAAACTTCAGGCAGTAAAGAAAATCAGAAGTATAATGAAAATGTAGTACCGAAATTCTGCATTTTTCTCAATTAGATACGTTTCTTAAGGACCTAAGATGGTATACTCAATGCATTTGTAACCTGGTAGATTATTTCAAATTTATCATTTATAGATGATTTCTGATAGATGCTTTAGACACTAGTAAAAGTCAATCAGTCATGTGACTTCAATTATATGAACATTATGATAGACAAAGGACAGCTTAGATTTTGATCATAAAGTCAAGAAGTGTATTTGTAAGTATATAAGGCTACACAGGAGGAAGATGGGACCTTTTTATCAATAAAATGTTTAGGCAGAGGTTTATGCTTTTCATTGAAAAATAAGTATGATTTCTTTGGTGCTGGGATGATTTAGGAGGCTCATGTGTGACACTAAATGTTTACAGTTAAATAAGCCTCCTATAACAAGCAGAGATTTGAAACACAAAGGCTGAAGTAAATTAAGTGCTAACTTCTACCCAGGAGAAATTAAAATTACATGCTTTTTTCCCAGGTCTACTGAAGTAAATGCTTTTTTCCATTTGATTAAATTTTCTGATTTTCCATCCATGAAGTCCTCTGGTTACGTTCTCTCATGGTGGGCTTTTCAATAGTGTATGATTTCTTTACACAAGTAATTATATTGTGGAGTATTACACATGATTTTTAATGAACAGTAAACCAATCTTAAGATTAATTAGAAAAACAAAAAAATTCTTAATGATATTTATTCACAGCACAGGTGTGTTCATTAGAATATAAGACTTGTTATTTGAGATGCAAAATATCTGGCCTGGTATTTTGTTCACAGTGGTAGCTAACAGCTGGCATTATATTCAGGGGTGGTGATAATGGTAGGAATACCATTTTTATGGCTTCTATTCTAGTCACTGGCTTCGAGAAAACTTCTTAAACTAACAGTTTTCATATTTTCTGAAATGTATGATGACAGGTGTTTTAGCCTATTTTACTCTAAATTAGAGACACGTAGAGAATAAATGCATATGGAAAAAGCCAGCATGTAAGATTGTAATAAAAATGACATGTTATGCTTTAACACATAACTTGCTTGAAATTTCAAGAAACAACTGAAATTCACCATCTTGCCATGTGTAAAAAGCTATGTGTTTTCAGAGCATAATGACTCCATTATAAGCTTTTAGTCTTTCTCTAATTTTTTTTTTTTTAAACTCCAGTCTTTTATTTTTCATTTATTTATTTTTTGGTACCAGGGATTGAACTCAGGACCTTGGGCTTGCTAGCAGGCACTTAAGCCCCTGAGCTATCTCCCTGGCCCTTTTCTCTAATATTTTTTTCATAATTTTATTGATAAACAAATAGCAATGAGACAGTTTCAAATCAAATTGGTAGGACACTTTTCTCTAATTTTTAAATTTGCACATAACTAGCAAGTCAAGAATTTGGGATGGTTTATCCTGATAAGTGAAAATTTCAATTACCTGATTCTAAAGGGCTCACATTATAAATCCAGGGTGTGAGTGGCAATGGGACAGCATTATTAAAAGTCTTCTTTATCATAGAGCCCCAAATCCAAGGCATAACTTTAGTATATGGCCTGCTGAAGGGAGCACTAAAGGCATTCCTTAGAGATACATTGTTTTCCTCAGAGAAGAACAAATATTTAGACATGTGCAATGGTCCCTTGATCCACAAATGCTTCTGTGTGCAGACAGTTTGGTTTGCAAACAGAACTGTTTAGCACATTTTTTTTTTTTTTTGTTTGCACCATGTAACAGACACAACCATGGCCACCTTTCTTACACAAATACAGATGTGACAATCTTTTGCAAAATCAAGAACAAATCAAGTTTGTGAATTGATACCTAACACACACACACACACACACACACACACACACACTGAAGGCTGATCAGACTCTTGAATACTTGCAGTGGGGATGACCAAGAATAAAGAAAGGCAAAGAGACGAATTTCAGTATACGGAGGGACAGGGAGGAGTTTGTCTGGAGTAGACCCATTGGGCTGCCTCCAAGGTTGATGCACTGTTATTGGCTACCAACAAGCACAGGAGAAAGATTAATGTGTTTAATGGAACAGCAACTGTAGAAAGTTGGTGGATAAGGATTAAGTTAATGAGGATCCACATTTTCTCTAGTCCCAAATGCCTGCATTTTGATAATTGTCCTCCTCAGATGCTATCTACCTCAGGAGTGGAGTTATTAGCATTCAGCCTGTAGCCAGGGGCAGGGCCTTCCTTATATCTCTCTATTCCTGAAGCAAGGTCACCCTGATCTTGGGACTGGTCAGGTCACAGAGTCGAATACCCCCATAATTTATTCTATAGCCTGGTTCCCAACATATATACATAAATGTCATGTAATGCTCAGGTCAGTTAAGTGTCCTGGCTCATCTATACATTCTCATCTGTGTTGTCATAGTGCTGCACTGCAGTGGAATTAAGCCTCCCAGAGAGTCTCAGTTCTTCTTGAGTATGTTCTAAGCATTCCATTGTCATGCTGGGTGGTCTTACATATTTATTAAGGAAAGACTTCATGACAGTTTTTATTCTTATAACCAAACTATATGCTTATATTAGTTTAGTCACTCGTATGAGACTCAGATCATTAGTACCCATTAAGCTCTTTTATTTATTTTTAGTTGTTTTTTTTCTTTTTCTTTTATTTGAGGTTTTATTAGTTGCTTGTGGATGTGGGAGATGGATGATTTATTTTTTCACAGTGTATTCTCTTTTATTTTTTAATTTTTAAATTCATTTTAATGAGAGAAAATAGCAATGAAACACTTTCAAACAGGTTAGTGTATTAATAATTAATACATTGCATATTGTTGTCTTCCTACTAGTTATTCAGAGGACAAGAGGCAGACATGATATCTTAGCTAAACAATATAGGTACAAACCTTTCTTCTCATTGAACTAATAGAAGGTAACTGTGTTTCTATCTTAACTATTTTGTATATACATATATATTTCTTTCGCTACAAATGCTCTTTTATTTATATCCCCCTTTTTTGTTTTGTTTTGTCAGAGATGGATTTTCCATTGTTCTTAGAGAAGCTATATTTGGATGGTTCAACATACACAAATCTTTAAATGTAATACACTATATCAATAGAGCCAAATCCAAAAATTACATGATTATCTCAATTGATGCAGAAAAGGCTTTTGACAAAGTCCAACACACTCATTTTCAAAGTCCTACAGAAAATTGGAATAGATGGCCTCTACCTCAATCTGATAAAAGCCATCTATGACAATCCAACTCTGAAAAAAGATCATAGAAGATTTCACAAAATGGAAAAATATTCCTTGTTTGTGGATAGGAAGAACCAACATTGTGAAGATGGCCATACTCCCAAAGTTGTTATACAGATTTAATGCAGTGCCTATCAAAATACCACAATATACCTCACAGACCTAGAGAAATCATTCCTAAAATGTATTTGGAACGTAGAAAACCTAGAATAGCAAAGGCAATCCTGGGCAACAAAGGCAAGGCAGGAGGCATTACAATTCCTGGCTTGAAATTGTACTACAAAGCTACATTGATAAAATCAGCTTGGTATTGGCAAAAAAATAGACCTGAGGACTACTGAAATAGATGAGGAGATGAAGATGCAACTGCAAGCACACTCAGCCATCTTACCTTCAGTAAAGGGGCCAAACATGCTTACTGAAAGAAAGATAGCCTCTTTAACAAATGGTGCTGGAAAAACTGGCTCTCTACATGCCAAAAACTAAAACTTAACCCAGGTCTATCACCAT
>NW_004524593.1:3038526-3039678 GCF_000260255.1 Octodon degus | reverse complement strand
TATGCAACAAGAGTTGTAGCTTTTGGGTCTGATAAGGTCAGTGAAATCCCCTCAGGATTTATCCTGAGATCCTGTACCTCAGATTGTAGAACCATTGTCAGTGTCAGCTTCATGGATGAGTCACGGCCATTGCATGGGCAATGTGCTCTCTGTGAAAGCTTGGGAGAATGGTTTCTCTCCATGTGACTCTCCTTAGGAACATTCTACATCATCGATCACTTTCCTCTTTGGCCCCATTATCTCCTTGATCAGAAAATTTGGGACACTGCGGAGTTACATGATGTTACAGTACAAGTTCTCATATGTCCTGAGTCTTAATTGACCTTAGAAGGCTAGGGCCAAAATGTTGGCTTTTCTTGCAGCCCTCCTTTTTCTCTAATTTTGGTCTGCAAACATAGGTTGTTAACCATCCAGAAGACAAGCTTATTGTTATTACCGTACAACTTAGGCTGTTAAGCTTAACCTCACTATCTGTTTGCATATCAAACATCTTAGGCATAATATGGAACAGGTATTTTTCATCAAGTATTGATATGTTGAACTTTAAGTCCCTGCAGAATATAAAAAACCCATTTAAAAATTAGAATATATTTTAAAAAATAGGCATAAAGAATTATATACTTCTTATGTTTACACATAAGTGCAAAAATCTCAGCATATACAACCTTGAAGTAGGACAGTCCCCAGTATTCCTTTTCCTGTCTCTAGCTTTCATTCGCCACCCCCTACTTTTTGAACCCGAGAGACATCATAGCAGCAAGTGTCATGTCATGACAAGCAGCCCATATTCAGAATACCAGAATGACAGACACTCCAAGCATGAAACTACTATTACAAATTACCATCTGCAGTGCAGTAGCTTAGTTCACAGATATCAGTACATATAGTTAGTCAGGGTGAGAATTTTTCCAATTAACTGCTAGATTCAAAAGTCTTCTGGAGATTCTCAGGATCACTGCCTTGCCCATCTTCTACATATAACTGTATGACTTGACTTATTCATGTTTCCTAGCTCTTCTCCTTTCCCTCTCTTGGTTAGTTAGTCCTTTTTCTTTTTTTTAACAAACCTCTGTTTTTTTTTTTTAAAGTCAAAAGAAAATGGAGATATATTTTTTAAAGTTTCTAATACTAGGAGAAGATATCATACAATGT
>NW_004524593.1:3023114-3031456 GCF_000260255.1 Octodon degus | reverse complement strand
AGCTCAGCCCACCAGGGGGCGGGGCTGGCTGGCTTGTGGTGCTGGGGGATTGAACCGCAGTCCCTGTGCTTTGCTAAGCTTGTTTTAAGTAGGTGCTTTAGACCACTGAGCCATCTCACCAGCCCGATACATTCAATTTAAACAGATACAAACTATTATTTTCAGATTATTTCTCTGTTTATCTCTTGAAGTTTGTAATCCTATCCAGTATTAAGCCCTAATCCAATATTAAACTCAGTATTTAATTCAGTGTTAAACCGTAGCCCCATATTAAACCCTAACTCAGTATTAAGCAGTAGTCTTAGTGGCAAAATATAGTCTTTAATAGTAAAATGTATTTTTATTTTTGAGCAAATTATTTCAAATTTAGAGTTTAATGTTGATGTTTAATTTCAAGATTTAATATTTCACCTCTATAATTAGTCTTAGGTCCTTCTTGGCAGTTGGTATTTTACAGTAAGATTATTTTTAAAGAACATAATTTTCTTTTTCTTCATTGGAGTCTAGTATTTGGGAGAATGTATACTTAGAAAATAGTAACTTTTTAAAGAGAGAAAATGGCATCGATCTGTTTCTTGCCTTTTGAAAATAATACTCTGTTGGTGGCTTGGAAGGGTTTATGTAGAATTAAGTGGGCTTATGTCTATTGATGGACTCCTACAGATAAAGCCACAGCCACCTTCAGCCAGGCAGCTTTTGTGGTGATGTTCTGTTTTTCCCTGGGGCCAATAGATTCTGTTTCTTCTAAGATAAAAAACATTGGAGGGAAGAAAATTTGTTCTGTTTGTTGCTATTTAAAGCCCTGCAAAACTGTTTCATAAACCTTGACACTCTGTTCATCTCATTCTCAATTGAATTATTGTTGTTGTTTTATTAGGGGAAAAAAGTTGCCCTAAGATAATTTTTCACAAAGTAGCTATAGTTTACAGGAGGTTTCATGGTTTTTTGGTGTGAAATGAACTAATTCTTTAGAGATTTTTGCCTATTAATGTTAGGTTTCAGAATCTTAATTACTAGATTATTTTCCCTCCTGCTTAGATTATTAAAGTTAATGAAACTAATTTAGTTCCTCTGTTTTTAATGTTAGATTTTAAGTTGGTCAGTGAAAGAGTTTTTTCTTCTGTATTTTAGGGAAGGGTCTACAGGGTGTTCAGGGTCTCACTACTAGATTGCACTTATAGTGATTCTCCTGTTTACAGCCTCTCAGGTGCTGGGATTACAGGTGCATGCCACCATGCCCAGTCTCAATTGCCCTCTCAGCACACTCCAGGGGCAGGGCCAGCAGCAGGGAACTGATCCCCTTCTCCCGTGCGGAGCTATTTGGCTGGCCATGTAAAAGAGTTTGTAATAGCCAAAATTTTGAGCTTTTAGAATATTATCATAAACTATTTTTCTCTTTATTTGTACTTATTCCCACTCTATTTTTCAAAGCTTTATTTATCATAGGCCACAGGTTGCTGGTAGGTACAAGTGATAGTACCTTCCCCCGTTGTTCCATTGCCATGGAAGGAGAAAGAGGATTTCCTTTAGTCCAGTGTTACATGTTTTGCCAAGTTCTGATGGATGCTTATTCATAAGAATATATCCTAGCGTCTCCCATTTTTCACTGTATTTATCATTTGTTCTTCTGATTAGAAGAGTTGAATGCCTTAGAAAAGCTCCTAACTTCCCCCAACCATATGATATGTAGTAGCCTGTGTTATAAGGCTGTTAGTGAATATTTGCCTTCATTCATGGGCTCTCTCCATGTTATGTTTGATGGAAACTGCCTGTTTCCTTGGAAGATGTATACTATGAAATATCACGCTTTAGCTTTTTTGGGGTTGAGTTACCGGGAATCAAATTCACGACCTCCAACTTCCCAGTTCAACTTCCTTTAGTCTCATAATTCCATGGAGTAGACATATGTCAGACAGTGAAGGTTTGCTTAGTTTTATTGATGTGAGTAATCTTTGGGGGGGATATTAAAATAGTAAGCTTTGTTCTAAATATTCTTTTGTTGCTGCTGTTTCATGATGTCCCCTTACACATCCGTGGAATCATTGACATTCATTATTTCACAGTTAGCATAAGTATAGGCTCGATTGTAGGACTCATTGCTCAGTTCTGAAGTTTTATTGTATTTTTAAAAATAAATTGCTCTTCTACGGAAAAGTACATATACAGGAACAAAATTGAAAAGATACAAAAGGATATACAGTAACTGTCCAAAAATCCCCCCCTTTTTTTCTCCTCAACCGCCTACAATAATTTCATTCAGTTCTATGTCCAGAAAATATACACCAGGGCTAGGCTATGGGGTCTGAGGTATTGTTCAGTGGTACAGCATTTGCCAGACATGCCTAATGAAGCCCTTGTTTGGATCCCTAGCACTCATTTCTTTTACCAGTGGTAGTAACCATGTCCTGTTGGTGAGTATATAAATTCCTAATCTTATGACTTAACACATAATGATGATGTATAAGCCTGACTATGTTATTGTATACACCAGAGTTGGTCAGTAGGATAAACTCTTATGATTAAATTTCTGGGTCGAATACTAATGTATTTACCAAAGAAATTTAAATTAGTTTTGTTTTTTGTAGTTGGTCAATGAAAATTATAGCATGAGAGATTATATTTTCTAAGATAAATTATTTTTTAGTTTAAAATTTTCTCAATGTATATTAAGGGGGGCCGGGGAGATGGCTCAGTGGAATAAGTGCTCCCCTGGCAAGCGCAAGGGCCTGAGTTCAATCCCCGGTTCCACCAAAAGAAAAAAAAAATCAATGTATTTTAAGCATAAAATTTAAAAGTCTATGTACTTATCATACCTTGATACTCAACTGATGTACCTGATGTATTTTTGGTACCTGATGTATTTTGATGCAAGAATTATGTCCTCTTGTTTGATGCTTGGTGTGCAAGCTAAAATGTATTGGTGTTGATTGTTCTGTGACTCACTGCCCTTTCTAGCTATATTTGTTTGGTACTCACTGCTACTCGCAGAACCAATTAACGTTGAGTACCAAGATATCAGTGTACATCATTTTACTATAAACCATGGTGTAGAGAGGACTCAGCATGATATACAGGCAATTTCTGCAACACAGAAGGAATGCTTTCTAATAACAAAGAAAAGAGCCATTGGTCATTGTCTTTGTGTCTTACATATTTTCTTAAGGGAAAGATGAGGTATTGGTAAAGTTAGTGGTGATGTAAAACAGTTTGGTTCAGGAGAAAATCTGAGAACAGTAGGATTGTCTGAGGAAGCTGATTGGCTTTTTTTTTAATGCAGCTATAACAGAATACCACAGACCGGGTAAGTTATAAAAAGTAGAAGTGTATTTGGCTTATGGTTCTAGTTGCTAGGATGTCAAGATCCAAGGATTTCATCTAATAAGAGAATTCTTGCTATGCCATAACATGACAAAAGGGATCACATGATAGAAGGAAAGCAAGGGAGAAAGGATGGCTGATCCTTTTATCAGGAGTCCACTCCAGTGATAACTAGCCAACTTGTAGAATAATGACGTTAAGCCTTTTATGAGGGACCTAACCTAGTAAGTTTTAAAGGTCGCACCTCAGTGCACTTAAATTTTGACATGAGTTTTAGGTGGAAAATTAGAACTTTATCACTGACCTTCTGTGATTAGAGAAATTCTAAGAGCACTGGTAAACTTGCCAGAATCTACAGAGCTAGAGATTGCAAAATATCTGGACCTCAAAACCAGAATCTATAGCAAGAGTCAAGGTCATTAATAGTGGTTACCAAAAATACCAGCCAAATTTCAGTGGGCACAAGCACAGGCTACCTAATTTAAATGGCAACTGTCTCTGGTGAACCTAATTACTTGGTTTTTAGTGAGTGAAGCAGCACCCTTCTTGTTCCACAATGAGATGGTGCTTACTAAAGGCTGATCAGACCCTTAGATACCTGTCAAGAAATGACAGGGAATAAAGAAAAAGAGACTAATTTCAGGATACAAGAGTTACTGGGAGGAGTTTGCCTGTAGTGGGCTGGCTTTTCTACCTCTGAGGATGGCTCAGTTTTATTGGCTAGCATGAAGTACATAGAGAGGGGTAGCATGCCTTTCATGGAACAGTAACTACAGAAAATAGGTGGATAAGTATTAAATTAATTAGGATCCAGATTTTCTCTAATCCCAAATGCCTGTGTTGACAGCCATTCTTAACAGATGCTATGTCAGCTCAGGAGTGGGATTATTAGCATTTAGCCCATAGACTGGGGTCATGGGACCTTCCCTGTACCTCCCTGTCCCTGGAGCAAGGTCACACTGAGCTTGGGTCTGGGGGTCTGAGGGGGAGTATAGCCTATCACATAGCCTGGTCCCCAACAGATGCAATCTTCTCCTTGTGCCTAGTTGTCACACTAAGAAACAGGGAGTGGAGAGTCCTTAGAGAGGTTGGACTTTTAACTGAAAGACAGCTTACCCGTAAGAGATTGATTTAATGTAGATAAGAATGTGTTATCTTTAGTTGATAAAGTTGAAAGAACTCTCAACCCTACCCATATCCACCAGTGTTAAAAGAAATGATGGCTGAAGATCAAATGACAGAAATTATAGGAAAAGATGAAATTATATGCTATTTGCATATCTCAGTCACTGTGTATAAATTTTATCACCCCCTCCAACATGTATACACATGTCTTCATCTATACACTATCCAAGCTTATCTTTGGGGTTATTTTTATCTACTTGTAAGATATACCGAAGGGATATATGAACCATGGATCATAACAAACACAAATTTCTGAATTGTTTTCATTATATTTAATAGAATTCTGCTTGAGTCTGAATACTGCATAATATAGTTGAGTTCTAATTACCTGTAGTTATATTTATTATTATAGTATATGAGGGACCTAGCCCAAGGAAGTTTAGTGAACTTCCATGTGGAAGTTGAAGCTAAAATTAATTTTCTCACAGAGAAACTATTCTCATTCCACTGCTTTCCTTTTTTTTTTTTTTTTTTTTTTTTTTTTTTCTCTTCATGACACCATTGCATTTTCATGTCTTCTGGTACTCTCTTACCTTATCCCATTTGGTTTTATGGTCCTTTTTTGTGTTTTAGGACTTATTCTCTCCTTTTGTTCCCCAGCTCTTTCTAGTATACTAATTCCTGGTTCTCTAATCTTTTTCCTTGAGCTTCTTTTTCCCTCCTTCTCTTGCCCTTTTGTCATTGGCAGCTTTTGCTGAATCAAGACTGTTTAGAAAGGGGTGGAGCTTTGTCATTTGAACAGACTATTCCAGAATCCTTTGTAGGTTAGCTTTGATTTGCTTAACTAAGAAAATAGAACAGCCATTTCATGTGCTGCTGAGTATCTGTATTAATGTCAGAAAATTAGGAGCTTCAATGTCAGCATCTCTGACAATGTCTGACATTAAATTAACTTTACTTACTGATATCCTTCCCAGGGGTCTTTAACTCTACAGAGATTCCTCAAATATCATTTAGAAGGGAAGATAAAATCCCTGAAAGGGTGTTACTGTACAGGATTGATTTATTTCAAGACCATCTTATTTTGTATCATCATGTATAGAAAATAAATATTTTTGTTTTATATTATTCAAGTTCTAAATTGTGCTTGGAAAAATTATATAATTTAGCTTCTTAAAAGTTTTTTCAGCTTTTAACTAGGATTTTTATTATTTTCATTTAGTTTTGAAATACAGGGAAATACTTCAGTGGCTTAAGTGCCTGCCTGGCAAGCACAAGGTTCAAAATTCAATACCCAGTACAAAAAAATATATATAGTAATTAAGAAAGAATCTAGTCATTCAACTGAAAAAATGAAGTAGTATATAAGGGTGTATGAAAACGTAAGTATGCAAACTATGGAAATATACATGTACAGTATTTTTTAAATATGAGTTATATGTGCCTGTGTATGTAATATTCAATGTTATTTGATTATTTTATTGAAATCAGATGTATTTTATAAACTTCCTTTTTAATGATTTCCTGTTATTATTGGGTAGACTCCACATCTGATCAGTAAGAATCATTGTATTTGTGGATTTGTAGAATGTGTGTACTTTAAACAGAATTTTAAATAACAAAGCCTGCTATCTATTATCTATTTATTGTTATTTTTTTTCTAACTTCCATCACTGTGGTAGAGAACATCTTTTTAACATGGTTTTATACAGTGACCTATTGTCATTTTGAAACATGTTTAGTAAATACGTTATTTACCTTTGTTTCATAATTCTTTGCTTTTTCTCTGAACTGATAGTTTAGTTTGCTGTTGAATCCCAGTTTTTTAATAGTATAATTTTTCATCATTCCTGCCATGTTCTTTAGTAAGAATATTGATTGTTTTTCAGCCAAATGGTACCACAGGGAGAGAAAAAGTGGTTAAGATCTGTGACATTTGATGATTTGACATGTCATTTGCAGTTGTGTGTTCTATCCAGTTCTCTGTTTGAGAGAGATGTTTTCCCATGAGCGCTAGAGAAGTTGTTACAGCATCATTCCTTGCTGAAAAAAGGGAAATGCATGTGGTCTCAGAACAACTTTCAAATTAAAAACATAAATCTTTTTCAACTTTATGATTTGTGTGTGTGCATATATAAATATATACACATATATGTATGTATAGTTTTTATTTCTACCATTATACTGTGTAATCACTCTCAAATGTGTACTGTACTATATTTTGATTTTTCAAGTTTCTTGCATTCCAAAGCTACACTTGTAGATATTGTCTGCATTTCTGTACTGGAAGTATAATGACACCTAAACTGGCTTCAAGTCCAGAAGCATTCTGTACTCTCTCTAAACTTCCCACTTCTACTACACATGTTTACTATTTGAGTTCATAGCATCATCACTCACTTTTGATAACTTGCAAAATTTTATATTTTCAATTAAAGTCATGCCTGTTCTACTTATGTAAGATCAAATTTAGTTCTATTTCATTCTCACTGCCAGGTGCTAGGGTTGAGGCCTCCATTTCTTATTAGGATATGAGACTTGTTGCCATTGATCTTCATGTACTACTTCTGTTTAGTCCTTTTCATTCACCAGTCATAGATCTGCTTCCATGAGAACTGGTCTCATGATTCCATTACCTCATTTAAAAGCTTGTGTTGGCTTACCTTGCCTCTTAATGTCAGAACATAATTCAGCCTCATTTGTAAAGCCCTTCTTAGTCTAGCTCCTTGACCTTTTCTTTATTGATATGCCATACTCTAGACAAATGGAGTATTTTTTCACCTCAAATATTTTTTTTTTCTATCCATATGTCTTTTCTGTTGCTATATAAGCTTCCTAAAGGCAGTTATTTTAATCTACTATGTTCACTGTTCTGTCCCTAGCATTTTTTTTTTTGAGATAGGGTCTCATTATATAGTTCAGGCTGGCCTTGAATTCACTATGTAGCCTAGGCTGGCCTTGAGCTCATAGTCATCCTCCTGCTTCAACTATCCAAGTGCTGGGATTACAGATATATGTCACTATGCCTGGAATGTCCCCAGAAATTTTAAGCATTGTTTAGCATATAGCAGGTACTCAAGAAATATTCCTTTAATGAATGGATAAGTAAATGAATAAAGGAAGGAATTGGAAAATACATTTAACATATAACATGATACTGTCATAGGAATGATATAGGACCTTCAAATGACATAGACAGGGAAATATTAAACTCCCCATCTACTAGATGTCCAATTTCAGAGTTGGTATTCCCAGAAAGTGAAGAATGAATTCTAAGGAACAGCACAGGTTAAACGAGTAGGAAATATTCATTAAGGAAAAGATCACTCCTCCCTAAGAGAAATAGTAGGGGGAACCCAGGAAATGGGTTACTCACAGCCCACTTCTCAAAGGAAATTCCTTCCTTTATTCTCAGAGCAAAATCACAAGATGAATGCAAGGTGGGATTAACTTATGTCCAACAATAAGGTTATAAGTATAGTGACTTAGGTAATACTGATACAGTGGGAGTGCAGGTCATATAACAAGTATACTTGGAAGGAGCAAGGACCTTTTCTGGAAGGGATGGGTGAAGGAGGTGTTGTTCTCCCACCTGGGTGACTGTTGCCTATTTAGAACATTGGTGATTAGATCATTACCACCTATCCCTCAGGGAAGTATGTAGGCATAGTCATTCCATCTTTGTTTTGAGGATTGGCCTTCAGTGGATGGGCCTATACCTGCAGTTGTAATGTGTTCCTATCTTCTGCACTGGCTTCTTCCAGGGCCTTCCCTTTTGACTGCCTGTAATATTTTTACCTGACTTAGCTGTTGCTAATAATATGTTGATTGTTGAACATCTCCAAGCTCAAGTTTTAACTTTCCACTAATTGAGCAGCAAATATTGAAAAAAAAAAAAA
>NW_004524593.1:3012652-3023014 GCF_000260255.1 Octodon degus | reverse complement strand
TAATGAGCAGAATATATTTATTTATTTTTTTCTTATGAGCAGAATATATTTATTGAGAGAAAGAAAGCTCCTGTCCCAAGAGAGGGACAGGAGGTGGGGGGGGCGAGCAGGTAGTTTCCCCCCCGGAAGTTGTCTCTTGCAGGGACTTTTATAGAGGAAAATCATGTGGTGAGGTGGGTCTAAGGTGGTGAAGACATGGGAACTTGCTTAGTTGGGCATGAGGTGGGACCAAACTATGGTCAGCCAATGAGACTACAAGCACCATTGCTCAGGTAAAATTGATTAAATCTAGTATCAAATGGGAAATTGAGTCAAGTAGCAAGCAGGCACGAATACAGAACAGGGTCTCTTCCTGTTGGGGGTTGGGCTAGTGACTCATTTGGGAACAATTATGAGCAATGGGCAAAGACATTAACACTTGAAACATAAATTTGTTACCTAAGCAAGTCCCAATTCAGAATTTATGAAAGAAAGGCAAACTCATACCTCCGTCCAATGATCTTGGTGGGAAACTCCAAAATGATACAGGGAAGAAAAAACTGGTCTCGGGTGAGTGACCTCCAAACCATATAGGGAACCTCCAAATGACATAGGGAAAAATGATCTCTGGACCTGACCTGCACCAGTTCATGTTCTCTAAAACTGAAGAATGAATTTTAGGAACAAACGGAGGTTATGAGCAGAATATATTTATTGAGAGAAAGAAAACTGTCCAAGAGAGGGACAAGAGGGGGGCCCGAGTGGGTAGTTTCCACTTATAATTTTTAAATGCACTCAAAACTCATTTTATAGCACTTCTCAATAATATTTTCAGTATAATTTTAAAGTATTATTTAACTTTTATTTGGTTTGAAATAGGATGTTTGCTATTCAACAAATATTTACTAGCAGTAGAAATAAACTTCGAGGCTAAAAGCTACTGTCAACTACTACTCTTCTGGGAAATCAGTGTATTCATGTTACTGACATCATGTTTTCACTAACAGAGAAGATTTAAAAAAAAAAAAAAAGAACATTTACTTACAGGTGTGGAGTTTCCTAATAATATAGTGAAATTAACTAAAATTATTCATTTATTCAGATAAAATAATTGTCTAACTGTATAGTATAAGTGACAGATCTTTGATAGACCTGTAAAGTTATAAGGCAAAATTAGTAAAGGATTTGTATGCATTTGTATGAGGTGGTAGGTTGTGCTAAAGGAGGGTTTTTAAAAGTAACAAATGCTGACTCTAAATGGTGCTATTCTCTTAAAGGTAAAGTTTCAGTTGTCAGAGCAAAAACAGCAGAGATACAAAAGAATAAACCAAACAATAGCAGCATAAACATATTGATACACATAGGTATAATGCTATTTGTTATTAGTAAGAAAAGTTGCTTTTGAGAAGAACAATTGTGAGTAAAAAGTAGAATCACCAGTATGTTCAAATTGTGTATTTTAAATCATAAGTTATGTTGAATTTTCAGTCTTAAAAAAGTGGACGTAATGATCATTGTATCCATGGGATTTATTTACTACTTTTAAAGTTTCAGGAAAGAGGTTAGGATGAAAGTTAGACTTTTAAGGGACAAGAGTTGGGGAGGAAATGGAAAAGGAGCCAGAGGTTGCTTCTTCAAGAAACTTGATCTTGAAGAGTTATATATCAGGTAAAGACCTTGAAAATGGTGTGTGTGGTTTTGTGTGTGTGTAGGTGATTTGCTATAATTTATAACTCCTATAATTTGCTGGCATTTTTTTAAAATCAAATATACTCATTTATTATACTGCCAGTTACCATTTGAAAAGAAAATCACAACTGGCTGAATTCTTTGAATAAGATGAAGGCAGGTCCATTCCAAGATCACCCACTAGCTTCCCAAACTTCCTTGCAGTCAGTTTTCAGGTCCTTTCTTTCTCCTTCCAGACAGCATGAAACACAATGTGTTCTGTTCAAAGGGATGGGAGGACTCCTCATTTTCTCTAGTCTAGAGGATAGGTGACTCTGCTCTCATGAGTGAACATCCAACTCCTTGTGAGAGCCATCTGTAACCCCCAGCACATACATGAAGAAAACTCCTGCTGAAGCCACAGTGTGGCCAAAACAGTGGAAATGACTGAATGTCCAGAAATAAGAGTGTTTGAATAAAGTGTGATAGACCGAATGATAGAAGAAAAAAGGGGAGGACAAGGAGGTCCAGGAAAAGGAGGCTAAAAAAGGATTGGGTGAAGAAGGAAGGGTAAGGAGAAAAGGAGGAAGAGGGAGCAAAAACCTTACTGTGGTACCTTGTTTTTCCCATTTTTTAAAAATGGAAGAACATTGGCTTCTATGTCTAGATGATTTTCCTTCTGTGTTTTCACAAGGCATTTCCAGTTGAACTACAGTCTTTAATCACAATTCTTTCTGACAGGTTTTTGATTGGGTCCAAATGTGTAGTCTAGGCCCTAGAATCTAATTTATGTGTCTGTTGGCAGCAGTTTCCATTTTAATCTCAGAGCTGCTTTACACTGTTAAAACTTTTTGAGGACCTGAAGAGTTTTTCTTGTATTGATTTTGTTTATTTATATGTTCCATATAAGGGATCAAAACTGAGAAATTTTTAAAAATTGTTTTCAATTCATTTAAAACTTCATCAAGACCATATATGTTAACATGACATTCTTTAAAAATATTTTTTTGAGAGGGGCTGGTGAGATGGCTCAGTGGTCTAAAGCACCTACTTAGAACAAGCTTAACAAAGCACAGGGGCTGCGGTTCACTCCTCCAGCACCACATGCCAGCCAGCCCCGCCCCCTGGTGGGCTGAGCTGGCCACACACACACACACACACACACACAAAATAAAAATAATTTTTTGAGAAACAGCAATGAGACAGTTTCAAAACCAATTACTAGCAGTTTTATTAATACATTGCAGATTGTTGTCTTAGTGGTTATTCATTGTTCAAGATGCAGACCTGATATCCTGTTCACAAACACTATTAGAACAAATCTCTATGTTCAGTGATCCAAGAGAATGCAGCTGTGTATTTATCCTAACTATTTTGAGCATACAGATACAAAAATACAGTCGTTCATTTGTATCCCACTTTTTTGTTTAGTTTTGCCAGAGAAGGAGTATTCCATTATCATTTAAATATTGTAGGTGCCTGGATTCAGCAACATTTTCCAATGTAGTCCATAATAGTAGTGCGTTTTCCATAAGACTGGCAATGACCGAAATTGTTGACTTGGCCGGGGAGATGGCTCAGTGGAATACATGCTTGTCTGACAAGTGCAAGGGCCCGAGTCCAATCTCCAGTTCCACCAAAAAAGAAAAGAAAAGAAAAAAAAAAAGAAGTTGACTTGAGACTTTTACTGCTCAGTATATTAATATGGTTTTACTCTTCATACTTTATTTTTATACTCTTCTGCTGGATCGTTAAGACGATAAAGCAAGACCTATCTAACAAGTAACGTAACTTTTGTATCTGATCAGGTCAGTCAAATCCCCTCAAGATTTATCCTAAAACCCTGCACTGCAGTTTGTAGATCTTTTGTGAGTGTCAGCCATGTGCATGAGTCATAGCCATTGCTCGACCAATTTGCTCTCTGTGTGAAAGCCTGAGAGAATGTTTTCTCTCCATATGACTCTTCTTAGGCACACTGTACATCATCAATCACTTTCCTCTGTCGCCTCATAATCTCCTTGATCAGGAAAATTGGGATACAACTGAGTTACATGGTGTTACAGTGCAGGTTCTCTTATGTCCTGAGTCCTCACTGACCTTGAAAGGCTATGGCCAAAATGTTGGCTGTCCTTGAAGCCCTTCTTTTTCTCTGATTTTTGGTCTGCAAACTTAGGTTGTTAACCATCCATAAGAGAAACTTATGAATATTACCCTGCAACATAGGCAGTTGAGCTTAATCTCACTATCTGTCTGAATATCAAACATCTTAGGCATAACATGGAACAGGTATTTTCCATCAAGTATTGACATGTTAAACTTTAAGTCCCTACAGAATATGAAGAAAAAAAATTTAAAAAATATTAAAAAAATAGGAATAAACAATTACATATTTTTGCATAGAAGTTTAGAAATCTAACCATATACAGCATTGTAGCAGGACAGTCCTGTGACTTTTTTTTCTTGTCTCTTGTTTTCATTTATTGCCCTTTTTTAAAAAAAATTTTACTTGAGAGACAGTATGACAGTAATTGGTATATCATGACAAGCAGTACATAATCAGAAGACCAGAATGACAGGCATTCTAAGCATAAACCTACCATTACACATTGTTTTCTTCAGTGCAGTTGTTTAGTTCACAGGTATCAACATATATATTTAGTAAGGGTGAGAATACTACCAATTAACTGCTAGTTTCAAAAAAATGCTGAAGATTCTCATGACCATTGCCTTACCCATCTTATGCATATAAAAATGTCCCTCTCAGTGTGTTTGTTATCTGTGTAGAAAAATGCTATTGAGTTTTGGGTATTGATTTTGTATCTGCTATGCTGCTGAATTTGTGTGTCAATTCTAGTAGCTTCTTGGTAGAGTTTTTTGGGTCTTCCAAGTACAGTGTCATGCCATCTGCAAATAATGATAATTTAACTTCTTCTTTCCCTGTTCTTATTCCTTTTATTCTTTTTCCTGCCTAATGGCTCTAGCTAATGTTTCCAGAAGTATATTGAATAGGAGTGGTGATAGAGGACATCGTTGTCTTGTACCAGATCTGAGAGTAAAAGATTTCAGTTTTTCCCCATTTAGAATTATGTTAGCCATTGGACTTTGTCAAAAGTCTTTTCTGCATCAGTTGAAATAATCATGTGGTTTTTAGATTTGGCTCTATTGATATAGTGTGTTACATTTATAGATTTGCGTATATTGAACCAGCCTTGCATCCCTGGGATGAATCCTACCTGGTCATGGTGTATAATCTTCTTGATGATTAGCTGTATTCTATTTGCTAGGATTTTATTGAGGATTTTTGCATCTATGTTCAAGAGGGAGATTGGCCTGTAGTTCTCTTTCTTAGTTGCATCTTTCCCTGGTTTTGGTATCATTATAATACTTGTCTCCAGGATTGATTTTGGGAGGATTGCTTCCTTTTCAGTTTCATTGAAGAGTTTCAGGAGTACAGGGGTTATAATTTTCATAAATTTCTTGTAGAATTCAGCTGTGAATCCAACAGGACCTGGACTTTTCTTTTTTTTCTGGGTACAAAGGTTTATTGTTTATAAAAATAAGTTACAAAACCACAACAGGCCTGAGCCCGGCGAGGTAATACATGCATGCATGGGGCACTCCCGGGGACGGCATGGACATGACTGATGGGCCGGCCTGGCTCACCGGAAGAGCAGCACGACTGCTGATGTGACTGTCCCCTTGCTTGGAGAGGAGCAGTGGGACACAGCCGGGGGGCTCGGGCGTGGGAGGTAGGGATCACTGGAGCAGGGGCAGGCAACGGGGCGTCCCACAGGCTGGGGCTGGGCAGGCTCACTGGCGGCAGGTGTCGTGGAAGGCTTCTAGGGTCCGGAAGTCCCTCCAGGTAGGGGGAAGGCCGTCCTGCAGGAACTTCCCGCAGCGCTGGCAGGGGGCCTGGAACAGCTTTATGTAGCTCCTCAACCAAGTCATGAAGGATCTGACCACAACATCTGGCATCTGGGGCAGCTGGTAGTGAAGCAGGGCGGTGGTGGCATGATCTGTCACCTTCTGGAATACTTGATAGTTGGACTTGGACCATATGTCAAGCTTGCCATCTTCTGTGTAGACATTTTCATTATAGCCCTTTACGATCGTTCGATCAATGAACAGGCTCCGCATGACGACAATCACTTTCAATACCTTCCCCAAAGTCACCAGAAGCATTGCTGACGTCCCATTGGGTCTGGACAGGTGGATGGACATTTCAGGAAACATTCTGTCGATGCGGCTGATCACGTCGTCAACATACTGAGGCGGCAGGACCAGGGTGGTGGGCTGAGCCTTTGGTCTCCGCTTGGCTGACACTCCCATCTGATTTGTAGAGCGCTTCAATGACTGTTGATTTAAAAGGCCGGATGCAAGACCTGCATGGTACTGCAACTTGTTGGACCACTTGTAGGCCTGCAGGAGCTGGCTGTAGAGCGGAGTTTTGTCTTGCACTGGATCCAGGCTCAACAGTCTTCTGTTGTGGAGAGGGTGGTTCTCAGACGGCTTGCCCACCAAGTTGCTCAGACGCTCCAGCTCATTGAGGTCCCGGTTGACCGAATGCAAGTTGTCCTGGAAGTGCGCAATGAAGGCCTTCTCCCGGCCCTCCAGCGTCTCCTTGTTCCGCATGCCATCCTTCAGGCAGTCGAACACCCTGCTCACACTGGAACGCAGCGCCTGGATGGCACTGATAGCCTGGGCAAAGGCCTCCAGGTTCATGCCGACGCTCAACACGTCCGCCATGTTGCCACCACAGCCCTGGACTTTTCTTTGTCGGTAGTTTTTTTTAATTATTATTACATTTTGTATTTCATTGGCTGTTATTGGGTTATTCATAGTTGTTATATCTTCTTGATTTAGTTTTGGTAGTTTGTACCTTTCTAGGAATCTGTCCATTTCTTCTGTGTCTTCTGTTGTGTCAGAGTAGATTCTCGAAGTAGCTATTGATAGTCTTCTGAATTTCCACTGGGTCTGTGGTAATTACATCCTTTTCATTCTTTGTTGCTTGTATTTGAACTTTTTCTTTCCTCTTTTTGATGAGGTTAGCTAGGGGATTATCAATTTTATTTAATCTTTCAAAGAGCCAGCCTTTTGCTTCATTAATTCTTTGAACTGTTTTCTTTGTCTGTGTTCAGTTAATTTCTGCTCTCATCTTTGATTTCTTCCCGTCTTTGGGCTCTGGGTTCGGTTTGCTCTTCCTTTTCTAGATGTTGGAGCTGCAACATTAGGATATTTATTTGTTCTCATTCTGTTTTCCTAATGTGTGAGTTCACAGCTCTAAATTTCCCTCTGAGGACTGCTTTCATCGCATCCCATAAGTTTTGATAAGTTGTGTTTGAATTTTCATTGTATTGTAGATGTTGTTCAATTTTTGTTTAATTTCATCTGTGACCCATTGGTTACTGAGTAGGGTATTGTTTACTTTCCATGTATTTATGTTTTTTTTTCTAGTTTCTTTTGTCGTTTACCTCCAGTTTCATTGCACTGTGGTCAGATAATATGCATGGAATAATTTCTGTTTTCTTGCATATACTTAAGTATGACCGATGGACCAGTATGTGGTCTATTTTAGAAAATGACCCATGTGCAGCTGAAAAAAATGTGTATTCAGCTGTTTTTAGATGGAACACTCTGTATATGTCCACCAAGTCCATGTATTCCAAGCTCTTGTTCAATTCTGCAACTTCTTTGCTTAATTTTTTGTCAGCTTGACCTGTCCCTTTGGGATAAGGGGGTGTTAAGGTCTCCTGTTAAGATTGTGGTATTGGATATTAGATTTTTCATGTCCATTAAGATTTGTCTTATATTGTTGGATGCTCCCGTGTTTGGTGCATAAATATTTATGAGTGTTACCTCTTTCTGTTGAATTTTTCACTGAACCAGTATATACCAGCCTTCTTTATTTCATTTGATCATTCTTGGTTTGAAGTTGAGACTGTCTGAGAACAGGACTGCTGCCCCTGCTTTTTTCTGAGGTGCTGGGGTGTGCAGTATTGTTTTACATCCTTTGCCTTTCAACCTATGAATTTCTTTATGAGTTAAGTGAGGTTTTTTTTTTTTAAATTTCAGAGCTTATTTCTGATCTGAGTTCCTCTATACCTTTCTGTAGTTGTTTTTTTACTTCATAGGCCATTGTTTCAGATATTTCAGCTGTGTGATTCCCAATTTCTTCTGTGCTAGTGTCCTCTGCACTTATTCTGGGTGGGTTTGGGGCCTGAGATGGCATTTTGCTCCTTCTTTTTGTCATTTTGTATAGCACTGACCTCCGTTCTTTGGTGCTGTTACAACCTTAGCACCTACTGAAGTTCAGGTGTAGATCTACTAAGATTGAGTTCGTCCAGTTGTGCCTGCCTTTTGTCTGGCTCCTGTGCTCAGCTCCTTCCTGCTGCAGTCCTTGGCAGTGACTCTGTTGTGCTCCTCTGCCAAGATGTTCTGCTCCTGGATTACTTGGATTGTTCTGGCCTGTATTCTCTCTGCAGGGACTGCAGCTGCAGAGTTTCATGCTAGGCCTGGGCTGGGTCTGGAGTGGTCCAGGAGGCTCAGGGGAGCGTGTGAACTCTCCCACAAACTGGCCAGGCCTGAGCTTGGGCTGAATGGGAGTGGTGGAAAGTTCTGGAGAGTGCGGCTGGAAGGGTCCCGAAAATGCGGAGGAAGGTCTCACTCAATGGCTAGCCTGGGCTTGATGGGAGAAGTCTAACCAGCGCAGGCGAGACATGTATACTGGGATCCAGTATTCAAATGAAATTACATATTATAGAGCTATTATAATAAACAAGCATCGTTTTATCATAAAAAGGAACGTGTAACCCAGTGGAGTGGATTAGAGGGCACAAATTAACCCACATAGGTATAGTCATCTGATTCTTGACAAAGGAGTGAAAAAACATACATTGGGGTAAAGACATCCCCTTAAACAATTCGTTTTGGAAAAATGAATTATCAGTGCAGAAGATTGAGTCTAGATCCATGTCTCTCTTCCTATACAGAAATCAACTCAAATGGCTTAAAGACCTAAATGTGAGACCTGAACCCTTGCAACTTCTAGAATAAAATATAATGGAAACATTTCAAAACATAGATACAGCATTGTGTTCCTGAATAAATCTCCAAAATGGCTTAGAAGGTAATACCAAGAATCAACAAATGGGATTGCATCAAATTAAGCAGCTTTTGCACAGTAGTAAAAACAAGTGTAATGAAACAGACTACAGGAGAAGAGAAAAATCTTATCCAGCTACTGTTTGACCAGAGGATTAATTTGCTACATGTAAACAAATAAAAAATTTAACCCCAAAAAGATATTAATTAGAAATGGGCAAATGAAACAAGTAGATATTTCTCAATGACCAATAACTGCATAAAAAAATGTTCAGCATCCTTACCCATTAGGGGAATACAACTCAGACTACAGTGAGATTTCATTCCTCCCAATCCAAATGGCTATCATCAAAATACATAAAAGAGGAGATGGATGGAAACAAAGTCGTCTTTATACATGTGTGAAAATACTATGTGCAAACAATATTTTGCATAAATAATATGCACTGAAAATACTGTAATGAACACACATACAAAAATAGTGCTAATGAGGATGCAGGGAAAAAGGAACATTTAAACACTGTTTGTGGGAATGTAAATTATTACAGCCACTTTGGAAATTAAAAATAATGCTAGGTGTCATGGCATATATGCCTATTGTCCCAGCACTCAAGGGCCTGAGTCAGGAAGATCACCATGAATTTGAGGCCAGCCTGGGTTCCATAGTGATTTGAAGATCAGTGAAAACTACTTAGCAAGGTTTGTCTCACAAAAAGGCAAACAAATAAACAAGCGAAACACCACCTGATGTAGCTGTAATCTTTCTTGATATATACTTGAAGGAATTAAAGTAGGCATACTATAGAGATATCTGTACACCCATATTTATTATGGAGCAATTCACAATATCCAAGTCTTAGAATCAGCCTAAGTGCTTGTCCATGGATGAATGGATAAAGAAAATTGATATTGATACACAGTTGAATATTATTTAGCCATAAAGAGGAATGAAATCATTTCATTAGAAAGTAAATGAATGGAACTGAGATCATATGATAAGTGAAATAAATCAGACTTGTAAATCAAGTATACAAGTGTTATATATTTTTCCTAATATGAAATCTAGAAAAAATTGACATGAAAATAGTTATACTTTATTATTCATCTTTTCTGATACTAGTTCAATGTCATATGAGACACATTTTGATGTGAAAATTTTGTCCTTGTACTTCTCATTTAGTATGCAATATGTGAGAACTTTTCAATGTTGATTGCCTCATAACTTGTTACCCTTCCCAGTCAGAAGAATTGTTTTATTTTTAAATTTCATTTTGTTTAATGTTAATATATCTTCATACATGCATGCACTGTCACAAAATCATTAGCATTTGTGATTATGAACATTCAATGAAGCAAATATATTTTCCATAAATATGTTAATCTTTATGTGTTTATAACTCAGGACAGTTTATTTCATGAATATTAATTATGGATTTAATCACACTTTATGTCAATACATCGGAAAGTATGATATTTATTATTATGTTGGTTTATGTCATAATGATTTCTTAGCCATAATAAGAGTTTGAGAACATAAGCACAAATTAATTTGAAGATTAGAAGTCAAATATATCATGGCCACAATATTGTGAACTAACAGGCCTGTTCTTTTTT
>NW_004524593.1:3009849-3012552 GCF_000260255.1 Octodon degus | reverse complement strand
TTTTGTGTGTGTGGCCAGCTCAGCCCACCAGGGGGCGGGGCTGGCTGGCATGTGGTGCTGGGGGATTGAACCGTGGTCCTTGTGTTTTGCTTAGCTTAGCTTGTTCGAAGTAGGCGCTTTAGACCACTGAGCCATCTCACCAGCCCCAGGCCTGTTCTATGAATCGTCTACACTACTACTGTTGGACCTCTATGAACTTCCTTCTATGCATACTCATCGGGCTGTAATATTGGTTCAATACTAATGTACTTCTTATGTATACTTTAAGAAAAGGCATGTCATTCATACTCTTCCCAGTCCTTTGTTAACAATAAAGATTATTGTGTATGATTTCTTATAGGAAGTCTGATGTAGTATAAAAAACTTTTATTTTTAACACCATAAATAATAAATTAGTGATGATGTATATATTAAAAACAGAATTTTTTTATTAATGCTTCTAAAGCTTATTTATTTTTATTAATTTTATTGAGAAAGAAATAGCAATGAGACAGTTTCAAAACAGGACAGTTACAATAATTAATACATTATATATTGTTGTCTTCATAGTAGTTATTCATAGCACAAGATGCAGACATGACATCTTGTCTAAACACTATTAGTTCAAAACTTTGGAGGAATTTGTTTGATGCTTGTCATTTTTCATACTCATTGCACTTCCCAAAACTAATTAGCGATGAGTACTGAGGTACAAGTGTAAAAGACTATTAGACAAGAGAAAGAGGGTTAGGAGGAGGATACAGGGCAGTATAAGAGAGGTCAATAGGTGAGTCTATAACACAATGAAACCCAGTATTCTGTAAAATTAATAATTACTAATAAAGTATATACATATATAAGTATATATGGGAAAACTAATTGCTAAACAAACAAAAAATAGTATGATTTAAAGTTACCATTTGTGAAATGTAAACTTGACAGAAACACAAAGGAAAAGACTACATTGATTGCCTGGTTGCAGTAAAGGCCTTACTGAAGTTAGTGAAAATAGAATGATGGGATTAGTGGAGAGTTTAGGAAGCACAGGTGTTTCTGATGCTATTAGGTCACCTTGTGTAGTGGGAATAGGGCAGGGCTAAGTTTTAAATCATTAATTAAAAGTTAAATAGTCCAGAGAAAGGAGTTTTAAGAGTGGGAATTGATTGGTATACATGTATGCATAACAATTGAAAATGGGAAGTTTGTGGATCAGTGATCTGTAACTGGCAAAGATAAGTGGAGGAATGGCTTGTGGCACAAGAACTAATTTGCACTAAAATGACTGTGAAAGTTAACTGTCAGTTAAGATGAGGCGATCAAGGAACTGTCAATGGAGACTTGAAAGATACGGGGAAATTAACTAACATACTTAACTAAAATACTTGAGGGACCAATGGAAGGAACACTCAAAACAGTGTAATGCATGGGGAATGTTAGGGTATGCATGAATAAATGATAATGAATATGTCAAGGATGGATGATAAATGTAAATAATAAGAGAAGAAGGAAACCAGAATAAACTACTTGTGATCCATTTGACTTTGACTAGGTTAAGCTGTGTTATTTGGTTTAGTCAGACCTTTGTAGATGCTGTGTGGTTTGCTCGAAAAAGCTTTGAGGGAATTATCACCAGCAGATTAGCCCTAAGAGAAGTCCTTAAGGGAGCCCTACAATAGAAGTGAAAGGATGTTAGCAACAAGCATCAAAATGCACCCTTACAAATATAAAATCAAGGAGATCAGATTTAGAAGAGAGAATAAAATCCTACTCATACAGAAAGATCACAGAGTTATAAATATTAGAGGAAAAAAGGAAGAAAAGTATGTAGAATAGACAAAAATTAATAGACTGTATTGATAATGACATTGAATATTAATAGATTAAATTCCCAATTTAAAATATAGGCTAGTTAAATAGATGTTTTGAACAACTAGACCTAACAATATGCTGCCTTTAAGAAACTAACTTAAGGGGCTGGTGAGATGGCTCAGTGGTCTAAAGCACCTACTTAGTATAAGCTAAGCTAAGCAGAAACACAGGAACCGTGGTTCGATCCCCCAGCACCACATGCCAGCCAGCCCCGCCCCCGTGGTGGGCTGAGCTGGCCACACCCACACACCCACACACGCAATAAATAAATAAAAAAAAAAAAGAAACTAACTTAAATCAATAAAGACATACATATACTGAAGAAGTATGTTATATAATTAGAAATCAAGAGCAAGCAGGATTAGCTATCTTTATCTCAGATAAATAGATTTTTTAAATGAAAAACTATAAGAAAAGAGACACAATAGTTGTCATATTATAATAGCTGGATCAGTTAAATAGGAGTAATGAAAAGCTATAAATATATATACTCCCACAGTGGAGCACCTGGTGGAAAAAGAAGTGAATCCAATAGGTATTCTATTCTTCTGAAGTGAAGGCCATATTAATTAATTACAGAAGTTCAAAACAAAATAATGGGAGGGGAACATGGTTAACCATTACATTTTGTTATTTTTAGTTGCTCAGAGTACAAGATATGGACATTTAATAGTCCAAACAATATTAGCACAAACCTTTCTTTTCAGTGAACTAAAATAAAATAGTAGTACAACTACCTTAACTTACTTACTTTCTTTCTAAAATGAAATAGTAGGGGCCAGGGAGATGGCTCAGTAGAATAAACACTTGCCTGGCAAGCTCAAGAGCCTGAGTTCAATCCCTGGTTCAAAAAAA
>NW_004524593.1:3007879-3009749 GCF_000260255.1 Octodon degus | reverse complement strand
TCTCTCTCTCTCTCTCTCTCTCTCTCTCTCTCTCCATCTCTCTCTCTCTCTTTCTTTTGATTTTCCCTCCATTCCCCCATCCCAGTTTCTCTTTGAGACTCTCTTTGAAGTTTCTTCCCATTTATGATATCTATTATACATTTTGGATCTTATTTACTCTTTTATCTTGTGACACTAGGGAGACAATAAATTGTTTGCACATGTGCATCTGGTATATTTCATTTATTACTATGATCTTGAGTTGTCTCCATTTACCATAAAAGTGTGCAGTTTAACCTTTTTTATGGTTTAGTAGTAGTACTCCATTGTATAAAAAGACCACATATTTTTTATTCATTCTTTATTTGATGGGCATTTGGGTTGTTGCCAGAAGCTATAACAAATTGTGCTGATATAAACATGGGTGAACATATATTGCTGTGGTGCAATGCTTTAATTCTTCTGGGAAGATACTCAGGAGGGGAATAGCTCCAATCCTAGTTTTTTTTGAGGCATCTCCACACTGATTTCTATAAATTTCTAGAATGTTTGTACCAGTCTGCACTACCACCAACAGTGAAGAAGGGTTCCTTTTTCCCCACAGCCTGCCCTTCATTTGTTACTGGTTGAATTTTTGCTAATAGCTGTTCTTTCTGGGGTGATGTGGAATCTCAGTGTTATTTTACTTTTCATTTCTCAAATGACCTGTGATAAATATTTTCCATATATTTATTTGCTGTTTCTATTTATTCATCTGAGAAGTGTGTATTCATCTCAAGTGCCATTTTGGGATTGAATTAAATTTGGGATGTCTGATTTTTTTAGTTATTTATACAAAGGTTAAATTTATATCATTTATTTGTTTTTGTTTTGTTTGAGTCAGGGTATATAGTGTTAGCTGGCCTTGAACTCACTTCTGTACCCCAGAATGACCTTGAACTCATAGCAATCCTCTTGCTTCAAACTTCTGAGTGCGGGGATTAGA
Source organism: Octodon degus (assembly GCF_000260255.1). Taxonomy (NCBI): domain Eukaryota; kingdom Metazoa; phylum Chordata; class Mammalia; order Rodentia; family Octodontidae; genus Octodon; species Octodon degus. The sequence goes on along the minus strand of NW_004524593.1, from coordinate 3,008,785 downwards.
GGCATGTTCCACCATACTATGCTATTCCAGTTTATTAAAGTTAAATCATAATAGACAATTGTAGCAGACTGAATGTACATTGTGCACCAGTACTGTGTTAAATGCAGTGTAAATTTCTCATTTCATCATGAAAATAAGGTTATTATAATTGCCCTTGTTTATAGACAAGGAAACTGATGTTTACTAAGGTTAAATAACCCTAGTAAGTGACACAGCTGAAGTTTGAATGCAGTGATTTGATGAGTGATGTTTTTACCATAAAGTGCATAATCATATAGGTTATATATATCATAATCTATAATGAAATATTGGTGTAGAATATTTTAAGATGTAGATCTAATGAATTATGTCATAAAGAAATTCAATGTACAGTCCCTGCAATTTTACTAATGGCAGGGACTCAGGTGAAGAAGTGAATAGTGTTTCAATGAACCATGACATTATTTCATTAGTAGGATTGCAATTTAACTGAATCTTTAACATATGTTATTATTATTATTTTTTTTCAAAATTTTATTGATAAACAGATAGGAATGAGACAGTTTCAAATCAAATCGGAAGTACAGTTTCAACAAATAACACACTGCATATATTCTTCTTAGTGGTTAATTGCTGTACAAGATGCAGACTTGAGATCTTATTTACAAACACCATTAGAACAAATTATTCTATTCATTAAGAGAATGCAACTATATATAAATCCTAACCACTTTGAATACAGAGATACAAAATGGACATTCATCGGTATACCCCATTTTTTCTAAGTTCCGTTATTGAATATTAGAGGTGTGTAAACTCAGCAAAATATTCAAAAACAGTCCAGTAGCCCATAATACCATTGGGTCTTCTGTTTAACTGGCAATGTCAGAAATTATTGACCTGAGTCCCCCACAGTTCAACATCACA
>NW_004524593.1:2980335-3000628 GCF_000260255.1 Octodon degus | reverse complement strand
TCCCCAGCCTCTTAAATTTGTTTTGTAAGAGGAAATTAAAAAGTAGATTTTGTTAAAATAGTTTTGAGAACACAATTTGAGAAAAACAGAAAATATATTGACTTTTTTTTTAGCGTATTTGGTTGTTAACAGGGTCTCACTATGCACCACAGACTCACAGTGATCCTTCTGTTTTCAGCCTCCCCAGTGCTTTGATGGCCCAAGCGTGCACCATGGCCCAGACCCTGTGGCTGGTTCAGCCCCCCCTGGGGTATCGCTGGCACAGCATGTGGTGTCAGGGATCAAACCTCAGTCTCTGTGCTTGCCGAAGCTTGCTTAAGCAGGCACTTTAGTCCATCAAGCTATCTTACTGGCCCACACATTTTAAATATATTTCTGTTCTCTTGAGAATCTGTATAAGCCCTTCACCTTTATTTTTAAGGAACCAGAGCTTATTTCCTAGCAAATGACTATATAAGTGATAAAATGTTATAAATCTGGAATGTATAGGTAATATCACTGCCATGCAAATGGCTTTGGTGCATCCCCTTGGGAAAGGAGGCTTTAAAAGAATGTGTATCAGTAGGACTAGGTGCCATTAAAACATGATGTAGAAGTTAGAGTTATGTATGTTAAAATTCTTCCTGTCCTATTAGTATATTATAAAAATTTGTAGCTATTAAATGTAAATATTATTTTCTTGTAGTAGCCTCTTCCAGAGGCTACCTGCCTCAACCCAGTAAGTCAGTTTCTGTTAAAAAGCAGCAGTGACTACTTACAAAGGATATTTTCTTCAGTCTTTGATGTACTACACCAAAATTCTTTAATCCTTTTATTTTATAATTTTATGAAAGTAGTATTATTTTGGATGATATTTTGCATTGAAATAATTCATTATATTTGATACTGGTCAGCATTTATCAGTGAAAATACTGCTCATTTTTTAATGTTAAAGTTAGGTTAAAGTTTTAGATACTGGTGTGCTGTGCTGGCCCTGCCACCAGGGCACACTGAGACTGGGTGTGGAGGCATGCCCCTGTAATCTCAGTGCTTGGGAGGCTGAAAACAGGAGAATCACTACGAGTTTGATCTGTGTAATGAGACCCTGTAGACCCTGTCTAACTACATTAAAAACAAGTTTTAGATAAACATTTTAGGATCTTAATGGATATACAAGGTTAAATCATATATTTTGGTCTTGAATGATTTTGGGTCAGATAATATTAATTATCAGTATTTATTGTATAAACCCTAAGGTTTTTGAACCCTGATTGTGCATTAATATTACATAGAAAAATTAAGTAAGAAACTACCAAAAAATTGGGCCAAAACAAAAGATCACCTGAGATTTTTGTTTAATTGGTTTAGGCTGAAGCATATATGAGAACATTTAAAAATAACTTTCTATAGATGGTTTTGGTGTATGGTGAGGGCTGGCAATCACAGCATAGAACTTTCTGAATATTCAGTACTAAATGTGGGCGTTAAATATATGTTTAGTAGGACCATGTCATCCAGGTCAAGGAGGCACCATGCACATTGTGTCCAGTGTACACAAAAAGCACTCTTTTGTGCTCCAGTGGGGCCTCTTGGAGAAGCTATTGGTTGTATCAGAATCACTGATACAAGAATATAGAGTATGGCAGTAGCTTTCTTTATATTCCTCTTCAAATTCAATATACAATTGACTGCCTTAATATTCACTGTATTTAAAATAGATCATACGTATGTAATGGCAGTACTGGGGGTGGGGAATAAATCTGTATCTTATGGTCATGAAGATATTCAGAAGATCCTAAGAGCAATAGTGAGATCTATGTATGAAATAAAAATTTGCATGGAGTATCAGAGTATGTGAAAGGATCAAGTATAGGAAAAGGGCATTTTTGTTATTGCTGTTTGTGGAAATATTGCAACAAGCTTATTGTTTTTTTCAAACAGAAAAGGAGGAAAGTGTTTACTCATGATTTCAGAATGAATGCCTCATTTTAAAGAGCAATGTACAAAGAATACATGGTACAACTACTGAGTCTTTAACATAACCAAAATATATTGATACTGTGCTTAGGTTCTTTACATTTTAATTAATCTTCAGTGAAGCAGAATCATTTGCCTTGAACAATATTTAGATTTCAAACTCTTTTATGAGGGTAAGATGAAACATGGCTTTAGGCTCTCAGCACCATTGTATATGCTTTATTGTGGTGAATATCAAAACAGCAGTTAATTATAGTAGTACCATTTCTGCTCTTCACCTCATTATCTCTGTCTTGCACTATTATTTTCTGTTTCTGCTGGCTATACAGCATCAGGCCTGGCACCAGTGAAGTGTGAACACAATGCCAGCACTGAATTCAGCGCAAGAATAGAAAGGCAGATGGCAGATTTTGCTATTTATAGTTGCAGCCAATCTGCCTGAGGTGAGTCCTGCTGAAATGGTTCTTCTCAGGAATGTTGTTATTTATTAAAGGAAATAAAAGGCGAGCAGAAAGTCCTTAGGACTCTGAGGATAAACCTGTACTTTAGATTGCAAAACAATTCCAACTATTGGTTAGACATTTATGAACTTCAAAAGTTATATCTTTATCTATTTATATCTATATATCTATATCTATATCTATATCTATATCTATATCTATAATTTCTTCCTGTTCTCAGAATAAGACTTTAGGCTATTAGCATCCTTCATGGCAGAACTTGAAGACTTTATTGTTCATGAGATTGTGCTGCCATAGCAACTAATGTAGAGTGAATTTTAATTATTAGGAATATAATGGCTTTATGATAACTAATTATTTAACACAGAATAAAATATATTTAAATTATGAAAAGTTTTTACTTCGTTGCTCATAATGTCTTTACTGTCATGGAAAGAACAGAAAATAACTTTTTCAGCCTCCCTGTTTGAAGATTACAGGGCTGTGTCACCATGCCTGATCTTGGCTAGCCTAGCATGCCCAGGGGCAGGGCCAGCATAGCATGTGGTACTGGGGACCAAACCCCAGGCCCTGTATTTGCCTAAGCAGGTGCTTGGTCTGCTGAGCTATCTTGCTGGCCCTTTTCTTTGTATTTTTAAAACAGATTCATTATTCAAAACTGATAAATATTTAACTTGTTAGCTAAAATGTTCTATTAAGGAATGTATGTGGTCCAGATAATTTTGACTGTATTTGGGAGAGTTGTAATTGTAGATAATAAAACTCATATGCCACAGAAAATAAATAATTTTAGGCAAGAAAATGAATTTGATTTAGTCATAATTAGAAAATAAAAATAGGGGCCAAGGAGATAGCTCAGTAGAACAAGTGTTTGCCTGGCAAGAACAGGGTCCTGAGTTCAATCTCCAGTACCACACACACACACACACACAAAAAAAAAAAAAAAAAAAGAAAAGAAAGAAAGAAAGAAAGAAAGAAAGAAAAATATTTTGATTGGATGCATTAGAATTTAGTGTGCTACTTGGTCATGTTCTAAATTATCCCAGAACATTTGTCCCTCTGAAATCATGGTAAAATATCTGCCATTTGAGTTTATTGATTTTATTTAGCAGAAATAATCCATTGATTGAATTTTTTACTTCTCTCTTCCTTATATGTTGATAGAAGTGTATGGAAGCTAGATTTGAAAAGGACAGCCATGATCTAAATTTAGAAACTAGACTTCTTGGTTGTGAACTCTGTGTTCAATTTTTAAAAATATGGCAACAACAGTAACAACCTAATAAGAATTTAAGATTCTGTGTAAACATATGTAGACAATTCAGGTTGCTAATGCCTCTTAAAAGAATCTTAGGAGCTGGTCAAATAGCTCAGTGGATTAAAGCGCCTGCAGAGGGGGCCAGGGATTCAATCCCTTGACCTGCCATGCCGGCCCCGTCCCCAGGGCTTGCTGAGAAGGCAATTGAGACTGGGTGTAGTGGCATCTGCCTATAATCCCAGCTCTTGGGAGGCTGTAATCAGGTGGATTACTAGGAGTCTAATCTACAAGTGAGATACTGAATACTCTGTAGACCCTTTCCATAAGATAGAAAAAAATAATAATATAAAATCTTGAGAACTGCATGCTTTGTACATTATAGGGACTAAATCAGCAATGCTATAGTGTAAAACTGCAGGAGAAACATAGTACCCAGCATGCAGAGGTGTGAAATTACTTGGTGATTGATTTGCCAGAGGAAGTTTGTCCTCATCTTTAACAGTTACTATGAGAAGATATTAGGACACATAGTTGGTGGATATAAATGTTCAGAACCCTTTTGGGAGAACTGAAGAATTCATTTCTTTGCCAACATCTTGGCACTTTCATACTTACCAACTTGTACTCCTCCATGTCCTGTTTTCTCTGGCCTGTCTCTTTCCTGTAAGCCATGCTTTCCGCAGTCTAGGAAAACAGTTTTGTAAAACACGTTAATTTGTAAAAGATTAAGAATTAATTCTTGCTTGGACAGGAGATCATGTCTGCAACTTGTACTAAGAATAACCACACAAAGACATTATGCAATATATTAATTATTTAAACTGTCCTACTAATCGGTTTTGAAACTGTCTCATTGCTATTTGTTTCTTAATAAAATTAATAAAATTTTAAAAAAGAATCCTAAAGGAAAAATTTTTCATTGTGATTATGGAAGTTCTAACAGTAAGACTTTTGGACCCAGGAGATAGCTTGGTGGTTTAAGTGCCTTCCTGGAAAGCCCAAGGACCTGAGTTTGATTCCTGGTACTACATATTGTGCCGGCCCTGGAGCTGCATGTGTGATGTGCATGACTGTCATCCCAGCACTAGGGAGGCTGAAACAAGATCATTATGAGTCTGAACTATGTAGTGAGACCCTCTATCAATAACATAAATAAATAAATAAATAAATAAAACATTAAGACTTTCATCACAGAATTGCTTCTCAGAAAAAAACCCAATTTTTCTTTAGTTTTGTTTGTTTTCTAGAAGAGTGCCTGCACATAATATGCACTCAGTAAATATTTTTTAAATTTATCTTATAGCACCATGTTAAAGGAATTTGTAAATACTAAAGTAATGGAGATGTGTATTTTATGTAGGAAATCTTATCATTATTTGAGCTAAAGCTTTTACCATAACATACTTTTTCCAAATATCCCTTCAGCAGCATCTTAATTATTGATGAAGTCTGAACTAGGAGATTTCATTCACATTGAATAATTCTACTGTTAGGGGAAAATATTATGGAAATTCAATGTATATCTCTTTATCAGTATTTATATCATTGTCCTTTAGGGATAATTTGAGAATAAAATACTCTAAAACTAAGATAATTTCAACTATCTGCAATGTGTGTGTGTGTGTGTGTGTGTGTGTGTGTGTGTGTGGGTGTGTAAAAGACTGGAAAGTAGGGAGTAAAAAAAGGCAGGGAGACTGAGAGAGACAGACATAGAGATAGAGACAGAGACAGAGACAGTGAGACCAGTGTGCCTTTCTTGAAGTTTTGATACATTTCCTAGGTGAATAAGAATGATAGATTAAGTACAAAATAAGTATTTTTTCTTTCAAGTGGGAAGAATGATTTTTTCTTTTAAAAATATAATAATAGGGCCAAGAAATAGTAATTTTTAGATCAAGTTGATGGTTGCTTGATAAGAAGTGTAAAATCTCCCTTTGCCAAGGGTATATACCATGCTAAAAATACTCTATAGTCTTTAAGGAGTTTTTGAACACTTAAAAATAAAAGAACTGTCATTTCTTTTTTTGGTAGAAGATAAAATATTTTGCATTCTTGCTTAATATGGTTTTATAGACCTTTTAAGTAATTGATTTTTTCCTTGTAATATAGCATACTTTTAGATATTGAAAGTTTATTTCACATTTTAAAGGCGTTTTCTTTGGAAATACAAGTTGAAAACTGTTCTAAATCTAAAAATGTTTTAAGCTCCAGTACATACTGAAAATTCATTTTGCTGCTTCTGAAGCTGGTTTTGTGACTGAAAAGGCCAGCAGTCTCATTCGTTTGTTGTCTCCCCCAGTAAGCCATAGATAATTTTGTAAATGTCTTTCCAGTTGAACTTTTGCATTTTGCGAATTTTTCTATGACTTAGATGGAGTGTCAATTAAAAATAGACTATAAGCTTACATGTGGGTTTCTGTTGAATAAACTGCTATGACTGTTATTATGAGGTTGAATCAAGTGCAAAGTAGCTTACTCAAATTTGAGGAATATAGAGCTATGTAAATACTAATGGTTACCTTTCTTTAACCGGAGCTTGGAGAAAAAAAATATGCCTTCCTCTTAGCACAATTCTTAGTGGAGGAATCAGTGTAAGTTGTAGCCCTGAATTCATTACTGCCAAGGGCCCATCTTCCTAAGGAATGTGTTTTTTTCCCATTTGTGGTTATAGGTCAGAAGTCTTAGGACAATAATCTTGTGTGTATCTCCCCAGTCCTTTACAGTCAGTTCTCTGCTTAATAAACATTACATACCTTCAGCCAATTTTTGTACCTCTACCTCTAAAAGAGAAATTATTATTTCTCTTCCTTTACGGAATTTAAAAAGATCTGTTTCTATTTTCTATACTGTTATTTTGCAATGAAAGTTTGGATTATTGCAAACTATATCTGTATGTAAAGTAGTATTAGCATGTTATTAGTAATGTGTCATTGAATACTAAGCTTAGATATTGAGCAGAAAGATAAACATCAGTTTAACAGCTTTCTATTTTAAGAATAGATTTCCATTTACAGAATACTGGCAGTGGAAAATGGGAAGAGACAAATGGAAGGAAGGAAAATGGGCAGCTTCTTTTCTTTGTTTCTCATTCTCCCTCCCTCCCACCTTCCCTCCCTTCCCTCCCTCCTTCCTCACTCCCTCCCTTCCTCCCTTCCTCTCTTCCTCTCTCTTTTCCATTTGGACCTCTACTCCTCCTGCCCCGCCCTGCCCCACCCTACCCCGCCTTGCCCTGCCCTGGCTCACATCCTCTCTCTCCCTCCCTCCTTCCTTCCCCCTCAAATCTCCTTCGCACCCCCACCCCTTCCCGTCTCCTTCCCCTCCACCTCTTTTTCTCCCTCTCTTTCTTTTTTTCTCTCTCTTTCCTGTAATAGGCATTAAATCTAGAGCCTTCATACTGAGCTAAATCCCCAGCACTTTCTATATTTTTCATTTTGACAACAGCATTTAAATTGCTAAGATAGTTAAATTGCTAGGTTGTTCAGGCTGGACTTCAAATTGTAATCTTTCTGCTCAGCCTCCCAGAGACTTGGAATTATAAGCATGTACCACCACACTTGGCTGGCAGCTCTTTTTTTTTTTTATTCTAAATTGAAAAATATATACATATGTATGAAGTACCATGTAATAAATATTTTGGTATATGTATACGTACAATAGTGTTTGAATCAGGATAAACATATCTGCCTCTTCAATTGTCACTTCTTTATGATAAAAATGTTCAAAATCCTTTCATTTAGTTTTTAAAATGTATTATGTATTGTGTTCATCTATAATTACTCTATTGTGTAATGGAACATTAGAAATTCTTTCACCTATTTAACAATGTCTTAGTATCTGTTGGTCAATCTCTCCCACTCCACCAAGCCCACCCATTATTCTCCTCAACCTCTGATAACCACCTTTCTGCTTTTATATCGTTTTTTAGATTCCATACACATAAGGTCATTCAGTGCTTGTCTTTTTGTGCTTGGATTAGTTTATTTAAAACGATAACTTCCAGTTTCAATCTGTGTTGGTGCAAATGACAGGATTCTATCCATTTGATGGTGCAATACCATTACATTATTAATACATCAAATTTTCTTCCTCCATTCATGAGTTTTTAGACACTTACTCTCCTCATTTATTGGCTGCTGTGAATAATGCTCTAAACAACAAGGGAATGGAATAATTTTATTTTAGTAGGTTTATACCCCATAGTGGAATTGCTGAATCTCATATGGTATAGTTTTGTTTTTTATTTTTTAGTAAACTTTCATATTTTCCACATTAAGTTTACTAATTTATGTTTTCATCAACAGTGTGCAGTTTTCTCTATATCTGTGTCAGCAGCTCTAGTTTTATTAGGAGATAGCTTCAAAAATGTATTTGGTGAGACCTTGTTTCAGTAATAATAATAGTAATAATGATGATGAGAATAATTTATTTGGATCGTGATAATGCAGATTTTGGAGAAAGTATACAAGTATATGAGTTTACTGAGTTTATTTTCACCTTTTTAGGAGGAGCTGCGAGTGGATGAAATTGGTAGGGCTTTAAAGTAATTTAAATTTGATCATAGAGAATCAGAATATAATAATGCAGAATTGAAGGATATACAGGTTTTCTATAGAAAACAGAAATATGTTTTTTTTCTGATTCACAGTGAAAGCTCTTGATTCTTCATGAGCAAGTAGAATTATAATTCTTTCTAATCTTCTGTGAATATTTTATATATACTCTGCTTGTAATCTTGATTTTAATTTCACTTATTGTAAACATTTTCACATGCTACCGAATACTTTCAAGAACATAAGGCTTGCATACCGTTGTCAGACTGTTATATATTTAGTCATTTTCTTTTTGCTTAGCTCTCCAGTTAGAATTTTAAATATTTTTCCATAAAGTGGGTAAAGAATTTTCTTTTAACTTTACAAAGTACTGCATGCTGAAGTTTTACTGTGATATACAAAGAAATATTTTTATGTTTTTCTCTATTTTAAATTCTACCTGCTGGAAGGAAATAGTTTTCATATGTCATATTAAGTAGCTTGACTAATAAATTTCTAGCTTCACTCTTAAAGCTAATTGGACAAATATCAATTCATGATAGTCTTTAATTTGAATTAATTAATTGTTGAGACAGGGTCTTTCTTTGCAGTTTAGGCTGACCTTGAAGTCAACCTATATAGTTAAGGTAGGCCTCAAACTCATGGCAATCCTCTTGCCTCAGCCTTCTAAGTCCTGGGATTATAGGCATGCACCATCAGTCTGACTTTTATTTTTTATTTTTATAAAGTCATTGTAACTGTGGTGATTTTCTTTACTATTATCATATACCATATCTTCTACAGCAGGTCTGTTTTTTATTCCTTTTATTGATACTGAGTGCTCTATGAAGTTAAGTTCTGGACTCTTCTTACTGATATATTTTAGAGCCACAAGAAAGTAGCTACTTAGTAAGGTTTTAGCTTTTTAATGACCAAGAGAGGAAATGAGTAGAGCAAATAGGAAAAAGAAAGTTGTTTTTTTTGTGGAACCGAAGACTGAACTCAGGCCCTTACGCTTGCCAGGCAGGCACTTATTCTACTGAGCTAACTCCCCGGCCCCAGAAGTTTTTTGTTTTACAGTCTTCTCATTCTCACAATTTATAATTTCACATGTGGGAGTGTCCAACCTATAACCTTTTTCTCGTTCCTAGGACATATACGAACACCCAGAATTAAGGAAGGAAAGGTTTATTTAGCTCACAGCTTGTAGAGGTTTCAGTCTGTACTCAGCTGGCTCCAAGGCAGAGTACTGCGTGACAGAGGATAACACTTTATGGTGGCAGAAACCCAGGAAAACAGCAAGAGCAAAATGGGAGGCATGACAGCAGTTGTGTCCAGGCAAGCGTCTCTCTCCCACTTCCTTATGTTGCCTTCAGGCTATCTGCTATAGCACTCACATCCATAATCCCAGCATTGGATCATGAATTAATCACCAAGTCAAAAAGCCTGCCCCAGCCCGGGGAGATAGCTCAGTATAGTAAGCTCTTGCTTGGCAAGTACAGGGTCCTGAGTTCAATCCCAGGTTGACCGCAAAAAAAAAAAGCCTGCCCCAGTGACTCCATGAGGGTTTTGATTCCCCCCACCCCGTACTGAGGATTGTACTTGGGACTTTGTGCTTGCCAGGCAGGCACTTATGCCCCTCAGCTATCTTCCTGGCCCTACATGAGGCTTTGGGGGGAGCATCTAGACACAAATCATAACAACCTGCAAGTCTGTCCTCTTTTTTCTCTGTTATAAGAAAAAAAAGAAACTTTTGTTACTTTTATACATTAACTTTATTACATATTTTACATGTGGCCCAAGATAGTTCCTCTTAGTATAACCTGGGCAAGCCAGAAGGTTAGATACCCAATGTAAAGTCACATTTTCTATAAATCTTATAATTTTAACTAAAGGTCATTTTTTAAATTCCCACGGTAAATATTTAGGATTCTTATTCTCAAGATATAGTTTTGAACTGTATATTTTTATGCATTTTGGTAGAGTTTATGGAAATTTAAACTTTTATTTATTATGACTCTAAGAAGGAATTTTGAATATTATACTCTGAAATGAAGATACTGTTATTTCTACTCCACTGAGAAATACTACTTTCCATCCAGTAACTAAATATTTTAAACATAAGCACATAAGTATGAAATTTTTATTACATTTAAATAAAATATCTTAAATTCCTCAGCTCACTAAGTATAGAACAAATCTTTATCGGAACACAAAGGGATGCCCTTGGTGTGCCCTGTGATTTTGTACCAGGTTCCTTCCCTACTCTCTCAGCATGTGCTGTTGCACTGCACACAGCATCAATGCACATCCACGTTCTGCCAGACTCTGAGCCCTAACAAGAGATGCCCAGTGTCAGCCAGAGGCTATTCTTGAGCCTCCTTTTATAATTTCGGGTGTTTGCAGTTCTCCTATTCTCACCACAACATAGCATATCATAGCTCTAAACCGATCTTCACTTTTGATCTGATTGAAACCTGATAAAAGAAGCTGATTCTCAATAAACATAATAGTTTTTCCCTCAACAAAAGAGAAATATGAAAAATTCTGATGCCATATCATCTATTTGCTGCTATAGTCATCTAATCAACAGACACTATTTACTTAGCAGGTGCCAAAACTCTGTATAGTAACTAGGAATGCAACTTTTACCCAAGCCAGTTCGTGAGGTGGCATAAGTTGAATTGGGCTGTACACAACAGAAAACCAGACATTTATGGTATAAACTGATAGCTGCTGAGCCAGCAGTATAGTGTGCTGTCAGAACTTATAGGATAGATATCTTAACAAGTTTTGGTAGAAATATAAAAATACCATTGCCTTACCCCAGCATCTGCCCTAACTATCTGTGCTTTTTAACATTTATTTATTTACTTATTTATTTAAATTTTATTACAGGGTCTACAGGGTCTCACTACGTAGATTAGACTTGTAGTGATTCTCCTGTTTTCAGCCTCCCAAGCGCTAGGATTACAGGCCTGCGCCACCATACCTAGTCTCATTCACCATCTCAGCCTGTCCCAGGGGCAGGGCTGGCACGGCATGCCAGGTATTGAACCCCAGCCACTGTCTCTGCCTAAGCAGGTGCTTTAGTCCACGGAGCTATCTGGCTGGCCCCCTGTGCTTTTTTGTATTGTCTATAATTGCCTTTTTTTTTACATCTTTGCCCCCTACATTATTACCCCTTTATATTGTGCTTCTCTAACATTGCTACCTTTGGAATCTCACCAGTCAGCAAAGGAGTGGGAACTAAATAGTGAGTAGGGACGGGTAGAGTGGTACTGCCTTAGAACATAATCAAAATCATCTGTCATTGTGTCTGTTTTACATATTATTCTATATTGTTTATAGTTATTGTTAAAAAATATGATTCTGATGCATGTGTCAAAACCTTTACTCATATAAAAATGTTGTTTTAATTCTATAAAACTTCCATTAAAATCAACTTCAAGGAAGTTCTTCAATGAGTATCCAGTGGTTTCTCATGCCTCACACAGGTATTGTTCAGTAAGTTACTCTTTTCTGTAGGTAATCTGAAAATGTTGCCTAAGAAATTGCTTTTAGGGCCTGCCACATAGGTCAGTGGACTAAAGCACCTGCTTAGGCAGGTGCAGTGACCGGGGTTCAGTCCCCAGGAGCTTTGCTGGCCCTGCCTCCAGGGTATGCTGAGACTGCGACTTGAGACTGGGCGTGGTGGCTCAGCCCTGTAATCCCAGCACTTGGGAGGCTGAAAACAGGAGGATCACTAGAGTCTGATCTGTGTTGTGTGACCCTGTAGATCCTGTACTAAATACATTAAAAAAAAAAAAAGAAATTGCTTTGAAGCTCATATTGTATTATATAATATTCTTCATGGCTTTGTTTGGAAGAAAACGGAAAAATCCTCTCCACTATCTACCTTGAGCTTGTCTTTCTAATCATAGATAGCTCTGTCCTCCTTTTGTATGTTGTGGTAAAGCAATCTTTGAATTAATTTCTAGCCACTCTCTTTTTGATTCTTTAGTTATAATGGTATTTCCGTTTGGAGCTCACACTTAATGTTTGCTTGAAAAATTCTAGACATTTCTAGTGTCCAAATAAAATGCAAAGTCCCTTTGAAGCTTTCCCCTGTTTTCAATCTGAGAGTAATTTCTTTCTTCTTTGGTTTCTTCGTAAATCATGTCTAGTTTTTGTTGTTTTTACCTAAAGTTCCTCAGTGTTGTCCTCATCTGACATTGTAGGATGTTCTATATCCTATACAATTTGTAGCCCATAAATGTCTCCTTAATTTAACTGAAAGTATAACCTTGTGAATACCATCAATGTAAAGACATTTATAGTCTGTTCCCTTTGCTACCATTTACGCCTTGAAATTCATCCTGACATTTAATTCTTTATGACAGTGTTTTTTTTTTTTTTTTAAATCTATGATGTGGGTGTAATGATATTTCACTTTGTGTTATAAATTTGTTATGTTACTTATCGAAGAAAGACTTAGAATTCCTTTGGAGGAAAATAGTTAATTTATAGCAAGTAACATGGGATTTCTCTCTGAAATAGTCAACATTTAGGTAAACTTTAGAAATAATTTTGTTTAAATACCAAATAATCTGAAACTATAAGGCTAGTAATACCACATATGTATATGTGATATTTCATAAAAGGTTTCTAAAATTATTTTTCCAGTTTTCTACATAGTGCAATGGCTGATTCAGCATTGGAAATGAGCCCTCGTGTAAATGCATACATCTAAGAATTAAAACTTGATTATTAGGCAGGTATGGTGGCCCACACAGAGGCAGGAGGATAACTGTGAGTTCAAGGCTAGCCTGGGCTACATAGTGAGTCCAAGGCCAGCCTGGGCTACCATAGCAAGATTTTGTCTTCAACAACAACAACAACAACAACAACAACAACAACAACAACAATAAAAGCAAGTAAGCAGAAAAGCAAGCAAGCAAGAAACTTGATTACTGAGGACAACAGTGGCACAAAAGATAAAACTTAAATTGTAAATAATCATATAATTTCATAAGAAACTTTTTTCTTTTCTTTGGTACTGGGATTGAACTCAGCCTTCCACTTGCCAGGCAGGTGCTTGTGCCACTGAGCTATGTCCCAGGTCCAAGAGACTTTTTTAAAGGTTCCTTGTTTGGTCATAGTGAGGTGAGGATATTGGGACCAATAGAATTGCTTTATAAAAAGGGAAGAAAAGAATTATAGAGCTGATTTGTATGGTTTTCTTAAACTGCACTCTTTGGTTTATATAAAGAAGTTCAATTAAGACAAAACTAGGAGATATTTGATTAAGTTTCCATTTTAGAATTGAGTTTTGACATACTGATTTAAAATTAAACTCAGACTCAAGTCCTCATTCTACATCTTGCCTAGTGGTGATGTTTCTTTGTGTGTAAAAGGTGGGATAGGGGAGTAATAATAGCATCTTCCTGCTGGCACCTGATGAGCAAGCTCTCAGTGAGTGTCAGCACTTATTATTCCTGTGGTGGAGATGAATGGAAAAAGCAAGTATTTGTTATGCTATAGATCTTTTTTTTTTTAAAGGCAAGGTTTCACTATGTAATGCAGGATGGCCTAAAGCTCACAGAGATTCTCCTGCCTAAGCCTTGGGAGTGCTGCAATTATGGGTGTGCAGTACCATGCCCAGCTTATGCAGTACATCGTGATGTACTTTAAAGTACGTGAAGTTATGGTAATCCTAACCTTTTCTGAGAGATGGCAAGTTTGTCTGCCAGTAGTGTTCCTACTTAAACTGATCTCATATGTATCAATTTGTTATGTACAATATTATACTTGAAAAAATTGCCTTTTAATAAGATTAAATTTAGTCTCATATTGAGGCATACTATTTAGACAAGGTAATCTTAAAATGCAGCTTAGGTTCTGTAAAGGACTCTATGGGCTATTGTTATCAGCTTGTTGATTTGATGGAAGATTTGATATTCTAATGTCTTATACTTTTTGTTGTGGTCCCTTTCATGAACCTCAACTGTCCAAATATGTTCTAAAGCCCCAAATTATTAAGAAGTTTAATGCCTGTTAAATTTGTCGGTGCCCTTGGTGGCTGTGTTTGGGAGGTTATAATTTAGAAGCAACTTTAATGGATGATTTCCTAGGCTAATATCTCATATGTGTTCTTAAGAACCTGTGAAAATAATTTCTCAGGATGGAGATAATTAAAGGAAAGCATGATTTATTCATTGAATCCAAGCAATCTAAAATTCTTTTTTTCTAAATGCTTTTAATATAATATTGATTAAATTGTTTACCTTAATTTATCCATTTGTAAATAGTTGTTTCTTTTGTTAAAATGCCACATTGTCCTTTTGAAAGTCCTCATTACTAGGCTTTTAAGAGTCTGACTAGAATCTCTGAAATTGTTTATATATGAATATGTCATATCTTACTATTATACATAAACAATAAATGTTATTTTCCCATGAAAGTTTCTAAATGAAATTATTCTGTTTTGCAGAACATTGAAACTTCTATTGTTTGTCTTGTTTAGTGTACTTTTCCTTCCCATATAAATTGGCTTTAGGATTCTGTGTATCACTCATTTTTTAATATTCTAATATTTGGTCAGATTTTAATTTTTCTTAACTAGTTCATCTTGGTTGGAAAGTATATTGCAGAAGCTTCAAATTCTGTCTCATCACTTTTTAAACTTTTATTTAGTATTTAGTAACAACTTGTATTATTTTATTTATTTATTTATTTATTTATGTGGAACTGGGGATTGAACTCAGACCCTTGCACTTGCCAGAGAAGCACTTTACTCTACTGAGCCATCTCCCCAGCTTTTTTTTTTTTCAGAACTGGGGATTGAACTCAGACCCTTCAGATTGCCAAGGAAGCACTTATTCCACTGAGCCATCTCTCCGGCTCCTATTATTTTAGCTCCATGTTTTAATAACACTAAAAGTGCACTTGAAACTTCAGTTATTAATTTATCAGCTTAAATGCCAAAAAGTGTTTTTAAAAATAACTTTAAATTATAATGTTGTTCTAAATTGAAAAAGAAAATCTCACAGCTTGAAAAATATCTTCCTATTTTGCTTATTCCTTGAAGATTTACAAGTTCAGACACTGAGAGCAGTATAGTAGCACATGCCAACAATCCCAACCTCTTAGGAGATTAAGACAAAAGCATTGCAAATTCCATACCAGCCTGGGCAGCATAGCAAGATCCTGTCTTAAAAAGAAAAAGAAAAACAATTAAGGTTAGGCAGGTGTAAGTCATTTTGCCAGTATGCCCCAAACCCTGACCTTGAGTCCTAGATGAACAGGGAGAACTCTGAAAATTAGATTATTATTCTCACATCCTTTTGTTAGATTGCATCCAATTCTAGAAAAGGCAACTTTGGCAAAGCCAAAGGTTACTCTGTTGAAAGTTTATACTAACATTTCTTGGTATTCTGAATCCTACTCTACCACACAACACAGTTTCAGTGTACTAGTAATCGTATTTCCTCAAGAGGAAAAGGAAGAAGCAGACTTATTTCCCCAGAGTGGCATATTATTTTGAGTATGTCTGTTTTCTTATTATAGGAAGTAAAACTCAACAAAATGAAAGAATGTTACTCTGGGTACTCTGAAGAATAAGACATTAAAAGAGGAGACAGGATTTTAAAAATTGAGGTATTAGTCCATGTAAATATTCAAACTAAATTCTACTGAAGAGAAAACCTCTTTAAAGTCTATAGTACTGGCTACCATTCCAGGCTAACGTGTAGAAGTATGCAGAGAGAAAAGCTTTAGGCTCTTGGTAGTAGCTCTTGTAATCTCAAGAAATGAAACAGTTCAAAGAAATAAAACTGTTGAAAAGCCAAGCCAACTTGCTCCTGAATCCCTAAAACTGAGAGTAATTCCAGAGGCTTAGTTTTTTTTTTTTTTTTTTTTTCTATAAATAGTGCAGGGGATTAATTTTACCATTAAACAAGAAGCTGAGTTTAATTTGAATCTGAAACACTTGAAATTAAAACTACTTAGAGTCTAAGATCTGTTCTAGTTTATAATCCCTTCCTTTAACCTCTCCCTCTTATGAAAAGCATATTTCCATATGAAATATAACTATTATCAGTGCATATAACCATTGAGATCTCATTGTTGTATTTTACTAATATAACTGTTTTACTTAAACTGATTTCCTTCCTTAGTCTACACCTATCTAGGGCACTAGCTGTCTCTGTTTCTTTAGATTATCAGTGTTAATCTAAAACATTGATGTAATCATATCATTTCCTTATTTCCAAAACTGTGCCTGGTTTTCACTGTCCCAAGTATTTATCACCAGACACATATTTTCCTTATTAGGATTACTATTCATCTTACTTTTAATGATTTTTTTCCTGTACCTTATATTGATTGTGTTAGGTTGTATTAAATGTCCTATAGTTAATTTTTTTTTCAACAAATTACAAAGCTTCAGCATTATAAGCTATTATTTCACCACAGTAATTGACACTTAAATCAGTATGGGGCAAAACTAGTGGAAAATCATGCATCCAGAAATGTTGACCTGGAAAATTCTTTGTAGTCTTCTCCAGAAAACTTTTTTTGCCTGAGGAAAAATAAAAAAGGGGAAATGAGAATTTTTATATTAAAAGAAAAATTTTTTATTGCCCAAAGTTTCAAGTCAGTAGGTACCCACCAATAATTAGCAATAACCTTGGATCAATATACATACTTCTGATTATTTGTCAACCAAAAGCAGCCCCACTCCAGGTAATGGTACTTCTGCGGGAGAGCGAATCAATGAACATATCAAGCTTCTCAAATTCAGCCAATCAGTGCCTGCTAATACATTTTCATTATACCAGCTCATTATTCATTGTTGATTATTCATTGGACAAAAGAAGACTTTATCAGGTTTGATGTGGCCATTGTAGAGGCAATATCAAATGTAAATGTACTATACCAGGGTTCTCTTCTTAGCGGTTGATAGAACTCCTAGGGAGAAAAATCTGCAGAGATATGAAAGACCTGAACAGCAAAACCAATTCACAATCTAACTGGCACAGATAAAATATTCTGTCCAATAAGAGTTCAAGTGGAATGTTTACCAAAATAGCCTATATACTAGGCCATAGAATAATTCTCAAACATGGTTTACAGAATTCCAATCACATAAAGTACGTTGATTTCAGAGTAAGAATCAATAACAGAAAGACCATAGAGAAAAAATGATCCAGGAGTCAAAGAGAAAATCTAAATAGAAATTGAAAAATATCACAACTAATCAAAAAATGAACACATAACAAAGTTTGTGGGACTTTATTAAAGAAATGTTGATACGAATATTTGTAACACATTAGAAATGAGAATTAAGAAGCTAGAAAAAGAAGAGAGAAAAAACACAGAACAAGTTAAAAGAAATGACAAAGGTTTTATATTTAAAAAATTTTTATTCTTTTTTGTGGTAATGGGGGATAAAGATTTTAAAAATTAAGGAAATAAAATAAAGCAATGGAGAAAAATCTGACATTAAATTGGTTCTTTGAAAATAACTCTAATCAGGCTCTTAAAACAGATTTGGTGGGCCAGGGAGATAGCTCAGCAGCATAAGCTCCTGCCTGCTAAGTGCAAGGTTCTGAGTTTGATTGATGCCTGGTACTGCCAAAAAAAAAAAAAAAAATCACAAAAAACAGAACGGGTAAACACATGGCATGACTTAATAAATAAAAAGAGAAGGGGCCCGGGAGATGGCTCAGTAGAATAAGCGCTTCCCTGGCAATCACAAGGGCCTGAATTCAATCCCTTGTTCAGATAAATAAATAAATAGAGAAAAGACACAAATCATCAGTATCAGGAATAGCATTGAGGATATCAGTACAAATCCTGCAGTCATTAGAAATAAAAAGTTCAGTGATAGAGTGTTTATCTAACATGTATGAGACACTGAGTTCAACTCCTAGTACAGCAATACAACAATTAAACCCCCAAAATATACTATAAATACTTTTATACTCATACAATGAACCAGATCCTTGAAACTTACAAGCCACAAAAACTCATCACTGATATTGAATTAGTAATTTTAAAGGTTGTGAAAAACAAATCTCCAGGTCAAAGTGCTTCACTGGAAAATCCTATCAAAAATTTGAAGATATATTGACCCCAATTTAATATCTCTTTCAGAAAAAGAGGAAATATTTCCCAATTAATTTTATGAAGCTAGTGTTATTGCACTGAGATTTAAAAGGCAATAGAGAAAAATATAACTATACAACATTATTTCTCATGAACTTAGATGCAGAAATCATCGGCGGTGACCTTCACTGAGCTAGGAGCTGCAGTCAGTGTCCCTCCCCGGGAGGTTAATCACTAGCCATTTTCATGACAATCTCAATGCAGTGCTCTTTTAATTACAACTACTAGAGTCACATGATGAATTGATTTGTAGTCAAATTCAGTAGGTTTGCATAGTCTCATTTTGTTTTATTCATTTGTGTCACTATTGTGTTTTAGATATAACATAATTACTCTTGCAAATTGGACCAAGTCCTTTTTTAGTTTTTAAGATTGGGTCTTCTTAGCTGCCTTTCTAAAGAAAGATCATGTATCTGTATTTTCTTTTTTTTTAAATTGTACTGGATTATTTAATCTGAACTTTTCTTCCTTTTTTAAAGGAGATGCCTAAAAATGTTTCATATCATACGATTCTGATTAGGATAAATTTTCTTTATAAATGGTAGCTATAAAAATGAAATCAATTTGAGTTAATTTACTGCATTTTGGCATCTGTAAGCAAGCTCCTTGATATTTTATAATGATACATTTCCAAAAAGCAGTATTTTTTCTTCAAAATAAAATGTGGCAGAATAATATGTTTCATGAAATGAAATGTTTAGGGATATATATATATATATATATATATATATATTCTGTAATTTCATGTCATGTTCCCTTCTTTAAAAAGACATCTTGGGGGCTGGAGAGATGGCTCAGTAGAATAAGCACCTGCGTGGCAAGCACAAGGGCCTGAGTTCAATCCCTGGTTCCAACAAAAATAAATAAATAAATAAATAAATAAAGACATCTTGTATTTGTTCAAAATAATTGATCTCAATTTAAGGAAAAGTACATTCCTAGCAGTTTAAAATTGACATTTCCCTTGGAAATTAGAGAGATGATTTTCTGTGAAAATGTTTATAGGGGCCAGTGGGTGGGGAGTATCACATATCTTACTATAAATTGTATCTGTTTTAAAATAGGAAAGTGAAATTCTTTTAAATTTTGTTAGTTGGGTAAGTCATATCTTTGTAGTGCTTTATAATTCTTAGAGTAATAATAAATGATGATAGATATGTAACTTTCTTACATTATTGTACTCTGATTTACACTTGGGAGTTTCCAAGGCAGGCATGTAGGGAACTGTTCATTGCTCCTTAATTAGATTTCTAACAGAATAAGCAAGAGGGTGCCTGGTATATGGCCTCAAGGGCTTCTCTGGATCATAAATGAATAAAGAAAAGAACACTTTTACATTTATGTCTTTTGTATAAATAAGAATTATCTGCTTGTTAAACTTGAAAAAATACACATAAAGTATATGATTTTTAAAATAACTACAAGCTTCTGGGAAGGTGGTGAAGTATTGAGAAGCAGAGACAGAGCCTCTCTGAGAATTGGTATCCAGACACTGGAATATAGCAATGTGAGAAAGAGAAGGAGGAAAGTAGGACTCCTGGAACCATGGTAGATCTCAAGCAAGAATTCAAGCCCAGAAGGAAAACAAAGAGAGAAACTTCAATGTGGAAGGAGGTGGCAAGCAGCACCTTCTCCTAGAGCCTGGACTTACTGCATGGGAAAACTCAAACCTGCAGTCTCACAGTGACTGCTAGCCATCCCAGAGACCTCCACAGAGAGATACACCAGTGAACAGAACAGTGGACACAGAGAAATGCGGTGGCTGGTGCATGTTTGATGTCGAGTGGGAGAGAGTATCTTAGATTATCCATTTTGCTGCCTGTAAAGTTACTGCTTTTTCTTTTTGTTTCTCTCTCTTTCTCTTTCTCTTTCTCTCTCTCTCTCTCTCTCTCTCTCTCTCTTTCTCTTTCTCTTTCTCTTTCTCTTTCTCTTTCTCTTTC
>NW_004524593.1:2964286-2980235 GCF_000260255.1 Octodon degus | reverse complement strand
CTTTCCCTTTCCCTTTCCCTTTCCCTTTCCCTTTCTTTCTCTTTCTGTCTCTGTCTCTGTCTCTGTCTCTGTCTCTGTCTCTTTCTTTGTGTCCTCTCTCTTCTCTCCCCCCTTCTATCCTATTCCCTTTTATCCCCCTCTTTTGTTCTCCCTCCCTCCCTGCCTTTGTCCCACTCTGCTGCTGCTGCTGCTGCTTCCTCTTCCTCCTCCTCCTCTTCCTCCTCCTCTTCCTCCTCTCGTTTGTTATTCTGGGTTATTTTGCTTATTCTTGATTTCATGTGCATGTGGACATGGTTTCTACTTTTTTGTGGTGGTTGCTGTGTTCTATTTTTATTTCTTCCTTCTTCTGTCTTCTCCACTCATTTGCCAAAGTTTGTGTGATCTTTTTTTGTCCACCAGCCATGCTTCTAATCTCTTCTTCTTCCTCTGTTTCTCTGTTTTTTTTTCACCATTGAAGTTTTTAAATTTTCTATACTCCTGGTAAAATTGTCATATTAAGGGTTTATTTGCAGCATACAATTTTCTGGTTTTAGATTTTGTTGTATAACCACAAATTTAGTTCATACAGTTAAAGGTGGCAAATCAGTAGTTATCAGTTTATTGTTTTCTAGGCTGATATGATGCTATTGTTATTGCTGATTGTACCACATTAGTCAAAGTGACATAATTTTTCTAACCAGTTGTTCTTCCTGATATGCCAAGACTGAGATGGCCTGAGGGTTATAAAAATACTATAGGCCAGTGCCAAAGAACCACAGGGTGGACCAAGTAGGCGGCTACTTCTCATCTCCAGTAAACTGAGGAGGTAGTATCTTTCAACAGAATAAAACCCAAAAGCCAGCTGAACCTGAAGTGTACCTCTGAGAAGAACAAACAGTGGGTCACAGGTGAAATTAAAGAAAAAATCAGATAGTTTCTACAATTAAACAATAATGCCAGTACAATGTATCAGAACTTATGATATACAACAAAACCAGTCCTACTAGGAAAATTTTTAGTGGTGAGTACCTGTATCAGGAAAACAGAGTGAACTCAAGTAAACAAATTAGTGTTGACCTCAGCCTACTACAAAATGAAGAGCAAGTCAAGTCTAAAGCTTATATAAGGGAGAAAATAATAAATATTGAAGCATAAATTAATGCAATAAAGAATAAGAAAACATTTATGGTCTGCAGGTCTTCCAGGCTGAAGCCAGAGGATAGCAGTGCAGTTTCATACAGCAAGATGATCAGATCATTCACAGGCTTGTCATTCTTATCTGCCTCGGCCTTTTGCCTCAAGGTCTCGATGATGGAGTGGTCAGGGTTTATCTCCACGTTCTTCTTTGCCACCATGTAAACCATCATGGAGTTGTCTCTTAGGGCTTGGGCTTTCATGGTTCTTTCCATGTTCGCCATCCAGCCATATGTGCTTGTGACAATACAGCAGACCCATGTAAACAGGATTTACAGGATGACCAAGCTGGGTCTAGGTATTGATGAGGATGACCACCACCGACGATACTACTGCTGCTGTCAATGAGGAGATGCCACACCCTGAAGGAGATGACCACACATCACACATGGATGAAGTCGATGTGTTCGGCCTGAAGAATCACTAATGTGTGCTTAGTGCTTTAACATTCATTCTCTCTGAAAATGTATATTTTTGAGAATTTTTTGTTAAGTCTGTATGATATGATAACTGCTTAAGGGGAAGATAAGATTTCTTTGTACTTTCAAGTAATACTGTGGTATTTTAGGCACGAAAGCAGAGCTAGCAGTGCTTTCTCTATTTTCACCTTGGTGTATTTTAACAGGTCAAGATGTTTGTGGTAAGATGTAACTTAACTGTTAATGTGAGTCTGAAGTGCTTAGTTACTGAGCCAGATTCCTTAGTATACCAAATCTTGTGTCTGTGAAGTGTTGAGATACCCTGATGTTTAGAGGAATATTTGTTAAGATAGCTTGAGTTTTCTTAGAGGATCTTTTTTAAACTTTCCCCAGTAGTTTCAAATCCACATGTCCTAGGCTTCTAGAAGTACATTATACTGAAAACTTGATGGCAGAAGTTGTGTGGGGCTTGTATTCCAAAGAAAAGTACTGCTTCAAGGGAGAAACAACTTCCTAGGGAAACTGCAGAGCTATCTGTTTCAAAAATCATTCAGCACAAGGCCTGTGAATGGAAGTGGAGTGCCCAGGTCACATTCTGTTTTTTTTTATGTGGAACTGGGGATTGAACTCAGGCGCTTGTGCTTGCCAGGGAAGTGCTTATTGTACTGAGCCATCTCCCTGGCCCCTACATTCTGCTTTAAGAGGTAATAAATAACAGCTGAGTTTTAAAAAAAGCAAAAAATAGAACATAAATACATAATATAGAGAGTTTTAGAAACACTTATTTGGTGTTCCTCAGGATGAATATGATAAATAAAAGATTGACTAAAGTCAGCAATCCAGGAAGGAGACTATTTTGCACCCTCTTCCCTCCTCTTCCTTTTAACTCAGGGACTGTATTGGTTGGAGATGTTTGAAATGTAAGATCAGAGTCAAGACATGCATGTAGTCCTATCAATAAAAATGAGACTGGTTACAAAGTTGAAATAGGTGTAGGTATTGCACAGTACTATTTTTTTCCTGGATCATGAGAAAATACTTTACTGAAGAATCAAGAAGTTTAGAAGTGTTTGTACGTTGATAAATGGAGCTCAACCCTAAAGAAATGGCTTTTTGATAATAGACATTTAGCCTAGGCATTGATCAACTTTCTGTTACTATAACACATAAGACTATCAACTTATAAAGAGAGAAGGTTCATTTTGGCTCACAATAGGGAGGTTTCAATCCATGCTGAGTTGGCCTTGTTGCTCTAGGGCCTATGGAGAGGCAGCTCCTTACTGAAACCCCAATGAGGTTATCAGTCTAACCCACCCAGCAATCTGACACACAGATACAGAAGATAGAAAAAGGGAAGATGTTCTGCATCTTCTGGAGACCCTGCTATGATTAAACATTCTGTGTGGAACAAAAGGCTTGGTCTCCAAAAACTTTTATTGATATCCATCAAGTTGGTGGGTGGGGGTTGTGGCAGACTATATAGGGAAATGAAACTATGTAGCTGTACCAGGTACTGAGGTTCCCATTTAGCAGTACACAGATAGTTCTGATGTAGGCAGGGCTAGTACCTTTACTGCCAGGAACATTTGTTTCAGTATAGCCAGCTCTACATATCTCAGTAAATAGGGTGAAGGAGAGTCAGGTACAGGTTGTGGCAAAGGCTTTATTTTTCAGGAGAAAGCAGCATAGTGGTCTCCAACAGCTTATCATGATGAGTATGTGGTAGGACAATGCTGTTTACCTCCTGGCTTGGAAAGAGAGAGGAAGAGGAACTGCCAGTGCTCCACTATTTTCATATGGGCACTTTCCCTAGTGATCTCAGTTGCCCCCCATCCTACCTCTTTAAGATACCACAACTTCCCAGTACTGACACTAGAGACTAAATTTTGGGTGATGTGAAAGACCCAAACTACACTAGCCAAATGCATACCTATTGGAGTATGACTAGTAAGGTGAAGGAGGACTATGGAGGTTTATACCAGTGTGTTAGTGATAACATTTTGTAGCAGGAGATTCATGTCTGTACATTCTTCAGCCATCCAGAAATTGATCGTATCAAGGAATATTTGTAGCTTATAGTGATGGATCTGCCCCCATACAAAAGCCTGCTGCATCATCATGGCAGCGAGCCAGCATGGCATGGGGATCCAGAACCAATGAGGTATCCCTACGAGACCAACTTCCATCTTCTTCCCCTGTTTAACCTCAACTTCTTCTTTTGTTATTTGTGCATGCCAAGCCTTTCCGAATCAGTGCCTGTTATGACACCATAACAACCCATACAAACTCCACCCCTAACTCAGCCTGATAAATTGTTTCCCTGCCTCCTCCTTGCAGCATCTTTGAAATCCCTGGTGGCCCTCCTTCATTGAGCAGAAAGGCTTTCTTTACCTCTCTCCCACTTCTCATTCATGCCATAGGAAGGAACTTTACAGATAGTAAACTGTAGGTCCTGACATACTTTAATGCCACATGGTTATGAAGGATCTAATCTCATCTGTATACATGCTTGAATGATCTGAATGAATTAGCAAGTTTGTGACTAGTAAAAAAGAAGTAAATTGCTTTCATATGTGTATCTTCATGCCTGGAAAGGTCAATTTGATTGGCTTGTGTGCTAACTTTTGCTATTTCTCTTATTGACAATGCTGTGAGTTGCCATGATTTTCTAATGCATACCCCAGAATGAAGGTTTCTCCTGGCATCAAATTGAGATTCTTCAGGGACCTCCTGAGGGTTATAGCTGATCTAATATATTCAGTATGGAAATTACTAGCCATTTTGGTGATCCCTTGCTTGAAGTTAAATACCACAGTATCCATCAATTTGATACAAATATCACTTTTGTCAGTTTAATGGCCATTTGTGTTTCTTGCTTAGGTCATAGTTCTTGCTTCATCCAGTTGATATATAATCTCAAGACTTATCTTTCTAGGAATCCTCCTTGTTCCTCCACAATCCTACTTTTGTCCACCTCAGTTCACTTCCACCATGTTGGGGATCCTGTGCCTCCATCATAACCTTAATGTAAGATAAGGTACTAGCACTCCACTAACAATTCCTACCTAGGTTAGACCAAAAGCAATGCCTGAAGTACATCGTCTTGCATTCACGGCCAAATATGAAGGCAGTCAGTGTAAAGTAGGATTCTATTGGTTTCTGTAGCTTTATGCTAAGCTCCTGTGGGCTACAGATATAGCAACAGTCTAGTCCCTGTAAAAGTATGGAGCCATTCTTAGGGGCCAGTTTTCTACATTCTTCACAATACACATTGAAAATGAAGAAACAACCTGCCAGAAATGTTTTCTACTTTCTGATTGAGCAAAGTGACACATCTATGGAAAACTAAGAGACCACAGCAACTTGGGGTCAGAATCACCAGAGGACAGGCAGTCTCAAGAGCTCCCACCTCAACCCTTTTCTGATGAAGATAAAAACTAGAGAATTAGACAGAAAAAGTATTCTAATCTTGCATTTTACTTGTTCCCAGTGCAAAGAATCAGATTGAAGCTTTTTGTAGCCACTTCCTCATCATCACCTCAAAAGTAGAGAGAAAGGAAACATTGTTCTATTCTTTCACTTTACCTTAATAATTGAAGGGAGAAATTTTTTAAATCATTTAAAGACAAGATTAATTCATCCTTATTACTCTTTGAGGAATTGATAGAAAAAATCTGTGTTAATCTTTCTATAATTCAGTTGTCATGACTTCCTTTCTTTATACAAAATGTTCACCCTGGAGCTGCCTGCCAGCCACCATCCTACTTTGTGTAAAGACTATGATGTTTTGTTATAGCCTCAGGGAACTCCTTATGCTGTTTTATAGTTTCACTGCCAGAGTAGGTTAAAATTTCCATTAAATATTTATGTGTATATTTAAATTTGCTGCTTTTACCTGATTTAACCTTGTCTCTCATGATTTAATAAGTATTAACCTAAAGAAGACTATCTTTTCTGTGGCATCCATCATTCTCTTGACCCCTATAGTTGATTTGCTTGGCCTTTTCTTTAAAAAGAGGAGCAGTTATTGGTTAAAGTTAGAAGTATTGGGACTTCTACTCTAAGTAAGCTCTAAAGTTATGTTTGAAGTGCTTACTTGGGTATTTTTTGAACTGTACTGTGTCTCTTACCCACTTATTTATAGTATCTGAAAATTAGCTTTCTCTTTGCTAAAGATGAGTCTGTAGTAGATGGAAGAAATATGCTTTAAAAATTCTCTGAATCAAAGAATTACCTTTTAGTTTACAAATCTTTAATTTTATAATGGTAAAAATAATTTCTCTTGTACTACTAAGTGAGCAAATGAAGATAAGACTAGAGAATTAGACAAAGTTATATTGACACCAAGGATGCATATATCTTGAACTTAGTGGGATCTTGATTTTGCTGAAAGCTTACATATAGCAGCAGCCTTTGTGCTATGAAAATGGAGCTGGCATTTTGTCTAGAAAGCTCCATTATATGACAGCTGTATTTCAGGATTGACAGTTGTGGTTCTCATTTGGGTTCCATGGAGAGTAATGTAGGTTTCTGGAGAACCCTTGTTCCATATTCTCTGACCCTGCAGAGAGAACTAACGTATATCTCTGCCTCTACCAATGAATGTACATGTGTGAAATATTTATAGCTAGTAGGTACACCACCCTATAAGTTAAGGAACAAATTTAAGAACCTTTCATAAAAAGAATATTGAAGGGCTGGCCAGATAGCTCAGTAGACTAAGGCAGGCACAGGGACGGGGGGTTCGATCCCAGGGTTGTGCCAGCCCCACCCCTGGGGCATGCTGAGACTGTGATTGAGACTGGGCATGGTGGTGTGCCTTTAATCCCAGTGCTTGGGAGGCTGAAAACAGGAGGATCACTATGAGTCTGATCTGTGTAGTGAGACCCTGTAAATCCAGTACTAAATACATAAAAAGTAAAAGAAGGATAAGTATAAAAAATCACTAAATATATTGCAATTTTTAAAACCTGGAGCTTTCAAGCTTGGCATTATTGGCATTTTAAGCCTGACCATTCTTTGATGTGTAGAGTTGTCTTATGCATTGTAGAACATACAGCATACTTGGCTTCTATCTACTAGATGCCAAGATTATTCCTTTGGTGTGATAACCAAAAATTACTGCTTGTTGAGAACTGCTACTTTAAAGCAAATTATTTAAAGCAACTTACAATAATTTGGTTAGTCCAATTTCACCATAATGGAGTTTTAACTTTCATACATTTTGTTTTTATGTAGCATAACAGTGACCAAACTAATGCTATCAGGTCAAATTTTTTTGATACCTTTTTAAAATAAAGTTTGAAGTTATTATTTGCATATTGTTTATGACTACTTTATGCTATAACAAAGACATAAATTGTTTCCACAGAGATTGTATTGGCCACAAATCTAAGATATTGACTATTTGGCTAGTTATCAAAATTAATTGGTCAATATATAAAGTTTTTAGGTGATTTTGACAGAGAAGCCTCAGAAAAACTTTTTACTTTGCATGCCCTAAATCATGAGGTACAATGATTTCAAACATGAAAAATGAATGCTTGCCTTTATGTGAAGGTTTTGGTGAAAAAACTTTCAGTTTGCATAAGCAGAGAAATTTGACATGGAGTTAAATTTAACAAATAGTTATTGCATACATCTGGGCTGATTGCCATGTAGATGTCCACTGTAGGACATTAAGTAAAAGAACAAAAACTTTGGAGCCAAACTGCTGTCGTTCAAGTCCTGACTCTTCCTCTGAGTTCTAGGACAAGTCATTTAACTTCTTTATGGCTAAGTTTCCTCTTCTGTAAATGAGGGTACTGTTGACCTGAGAAGATTGAAGAAATTATCCTATGAAAAGTGTATAAAAAAGTGGCATATAACAAATGCTGTATTAGTATGATAAACATAGTGTGCTGGAAATCAATTCAATTTGGCCTTCTCAGTTCATTAGTTAGCAGTGCAGTGCTAAGATGTACGTGTAAGACAGATGTTTTCACAGTAAAATGTATGCAGATAGCTTCATTTAATATGCTTTTTCTTTATTGGCATGTTCAGTACCTTCAGCGGCACAGAGTATATATTTTCTGTTCTGTTCTGCTCAATTCTACAGAAATGAATGAACAGAAGAGAAGTTGTTGAATTGGCGTGTAACCAAAGCACTTTTTAAATTCAAGCCACAGATTAGTTTTACGTCACAAAGAACATTATTACTCCAGGCCTTACAGAAAACAAATTATCTCTAAAAAAATTATGGCATTTGCTAAATGTTTGTCACAATCAGGACCCTCCCCAGATGGTTTTAGTGGCTCATGTACAGCTGTGCCTTGTGGTATGAAGGGGCATCCATCAAGGTTTAGGCACCCCAGACATGCCCTTCTCTTTGTTTCTCAGAAATGCATATTTTAGTATAATTTTTTGTTTGTGGAATGTCATTTTGCTCAAAACTTAAAGATAATTATAAGTGATCTTTTTAATGTCATATAATATTTAATAATTATAGTTTGTTATAATTTATATCTTGATATTCCCCCAAGGCCTCATTTGCTCATAAGTCGTGCTTCTGAAGTGTGATCGGATTGTGAGGCAGTAGAGCTGACTTGCTATTAAGGAGTAAAGTTTGGTTGTTAGAGGCAGGTCACTGTCCGCTTGACCTAGAAGGTTCTATCCTTCCTTCCTGGTCCCTCCCTGGACCCTCTTTGCTTCCTGTTACTATGTCATTACTTTTTTCTTTCTACTCAGCACGTTCTACCATGTTGCTGTCCATGCAAGGACTAAACTTCTGAGTTTGAGCTATAGTAAACATTTGCTTCTTTATTTTGAGAGTATCAGGTATTGTGTCTTGGCAATGAGGAAAATAACTAAGACAAATTGAAAAAATGCCTCAGAAGCCTCTGGAACTGGTTCATGGGAACAGTCTGGAGAGATTTGGATATGGTGGCTAGAGAAGCAGCCCTAGAGTGCTGAGCTGGATGGGAGGTCTAGTTAGAGCTCAGATGACCAGAATACTCATAGGAGTGCAGGTGGGAAAGACCAGACTCATTAGCAGTTAGACCACAGGTCATGTGTATTTCATCCTGGCAGAAGATTTGTTTCCATTTTATGTCCTATAACTTTGCAGAAGACTAAAATTAAGGGCTAATTCATCTGGTAGAGGAAATTTCAAGCCAGTTCAACATTCAGGCTGCAGTATGGTTACTGATTGCTTTTTTTTAGTGAGATATAGTGTGAGAAATGGGATCAAAAGACCCATTTTAAAAGTTTGCAGTTTCACCAGAAAGCCTGCCTCCTGCAAAGATGAAGCAGAGGAGAGGTTAGTTGCTGAAAAGATTAGCATTAAAATGAAGCCAAGTACTTTACCAGAGGACAATACAATAGAGGACCAGAGGGCTTCATAGGAATAAGCAAGACCCCACCATGGGCAAGCTCAGAATTGCAAAGGTGAAAGATTTTCTTTGAGAAGGAGCCCAAGGTAGCCAATTCAGTAAGGGTTATCTAAGTAAGTGGTTCCAAGGCTTTCATTCAGTGTTCAGCCATTCATGTACTCATGGGCCAGAACATCCACAATTCAAGCCAGTCTGAGTACTGCTTCAGCTAGCAACAGACCTTGGAACAATCCACATGGTACAAGTTTTACAGGCATACAGAATGTAAGAGTTGTGAAATCAGAAAGATTTCCACCCAGATTTTATTTTATTTTTTTTTTTTATTGTGAGAAACAGAAATTTATTAAGAACCATTTCTCTTATCCAGATACATGGCAGAAAGACAGAGAAGAGTGGGGCAGGGTAGTGTCCCAGACCAAAGGCACCAGGCAGCTCTAGGGTGCTCTTGCCAGCCCTCCACATGAGAAGTGGAGGCCTACAGTCTTTGTTTCTGAGCTGTGCTACACCGTGGCACCTAGGCAGGCCGTTGCAGTATGAACTTGCTCTTCTGTTCCCTCCTTCAGCTGTTGGAGTTTATGGCTGGCTGAGTCCCATGTCACGATGTCAAGGGCCACGGAACCTGCTGTCTGCTAGCTCTGCACTGACACACAGACATACCAGGTGCTTTCTTCTGTCTGTTCCCAGGGCTCCAGTCCATGGTGAGCTGACTTTCTCACATGCTTTAGGGACTGCAAGGTGGAGCAGTGTGACTGACAACATCTAGGTTGTATTCCCTGTGGCATGTTGTACAGTCACAGAATTTCTGCACAATTATTTATTTATTTTGCAGTGTTGGGGTCAAATCCAAGACTTATGCAGCTAGGCAAGTGCTCATCCCCTGAACTGCATCCCTAGTCCTGAATGATTGTTAGTGTTAATGAATAATGAAGATGTTTTTTGAGACAGGGTCTATGTAGTTCAGGCTGCCCTTGAACTCACCATGTAACCCAGGCTGGCCTCAATCTCACAGCAGTCCTCCTGCCTGAGCGTCTCAAGAGTTTCCACCCAGATTTTAGAAGAAGACCTGAGAGGCCAGGAATTGAGCCTCTAAGAGGGCAGTGCTTGAAGCTATGAGAATGAAGCTGAAAGTGTATAGTGGAGGCCCTAGAAAGTTAAAAATGTCACATATGTGGAACATCTGAGGAGAGCTGCAAGAAGGAAGCAAAGCCAACCCAAGAGAGAAACCATGAGAGGCACAACCACCAGTGAAGCTATAGGACTGGGGCTGTCCAAGCCTTTTGCCGTTTATATCTCACCACAGTTTAGCTTGACTGCAGAAGGCTAGCCCGTGAATGTTTAGGACCATAGTTAATGTTTGCTTTGCTGAGTTTTAGTCTTCTTTTGGTCTCACTAGTTTATATTCTCATATTCTCTTTAAGAATGGGAATGTTTATCCTGTGCTGTTGTATGTTGGCATCCATAACATTTTGATTTTTATTAGAGCGCACAATTAAGAGTTTGCTTTGAGTCTCAGGGGAAACTTTGGACTTAACTTTTTTGCAGTACCCAAACTGTTAAGACTTTGGCAACCCTTAGAGATGAACAGAATGCATTTTACATAAAGGAATGTGCATGAGTCTTTTTGGGGTCTAGGCATAGAACGTTATGGTTCACATCTAGATGTCCCCCAAGAGCCTCATACACTTGCAGGTAGGACTTTTGGTAGGTGATTAGATTATTGAGTCTTATAGTTGGCTTGCTGTTAGAATGTGGGTTTTGATCAGAAGAGGCAAGTCACTGAGGGTGTGGCTTGGAGGGATTTATCTCGCTGGCTCCTCCCTTGACACTGCTTCTGGCTACTGTGGTGTGATCTGCTTTCTTTTGGCTAGGCCCTCCTGTCATGCTACCAACTGTGCAAGGACTGAAATATCTAATATGTGAGCCAAAATAAATTTTTCTTCCTTGGGGGTGTTATGTATTGTTTCTCAGCAATGAGAAAAGTGACTAAGACAGTTTCTTTATTTTCCTTTTTAGAAAGCTAAAAACAGTAAGTACAAAGATGAAATTTTTAATTTGCACTTTTTTTTTCCTTTGGATGTACTAGTTATGTTAGTGCTGCTATAGATAATATGATCAATCAGTTAGGCACTGGTTACTGAACTTCTCTGTATGCAGTTAAAATTAACTGAACATTTGGGATGAGTCAGCTACTCTTAACATGTGTTACTTTGTGTAATCTTTACAGCAACTCATTAGATACTTCCATTATTATCAACATTTTAC
Source organism: Octodon degus (assembly GCF_000260255.1). NCBI lineage: Eukaryota > Metazoa > Chordata > Mammalia > Rodentia > Octodontidae > Octodon > Octodon degus. Next base: position 2,969,011 of record NW_004524593.1, on the reverse strand, counting down.
AATAGAGGACTGTGAAGATAGAGAACATGTGACTTACTTGGCCAGAGTCACACATTTGGCCAAGTAGCGCATCAGGGTTAAGCCCATCTCTGCCTGATTCTAACATTTTAAACTGCTATATTTTTCCTTCTTATGTCTTTTTCAACATGATTGAAGCATCTCAAATCCTGTTCAGGCGATATAGCTCAGTGGCTTAAGCATCTGCCTGGCAAATGCAAGGTCCTGAGTTCAGTCTCCAATACCACAAATAAATCCTGTTCAGGAGAGTCACATGTAATTTGAGATCTCCAGTAGATTTCAGGTAGCTCAGTTGCTTTGGGAAACATTTTGCTTCAGTAGAAATACTAATTTTGGAGGGGTTAAAGGTATGTGAAGCTATGGGAGAAAAAAAACCTGTTGTTTCACAAGTTTAATAGTCTTTACATCCTAGACTTGGGGAAAATTGTTTTAAATGTTGCAAACCTAAAGTAAGGTGGGCCATTTTAAACACATGGCATGGATTACTGACTCCTAGTTTCAATAATCTAATGCAACTTTTCCCCAAAAGAAAGTATTTTAAAGGTCATATTATTCATTTTTCCTGAGCAGTACAGCCATTTTCTTCTAGTGTCAAATATTCTCATATTTGACAATAAACTAGGTTTAGCTTAACTAGTCTATTTGTGAGGTCAGAAAGCATGCATTATAGAATGAAAGTAAGCATTCTTATAAAGAAAGGTCACTTTTATTAGGGTATCTATGGCTTCATAGACTAGTAGAGGCAATTATTAGAAGGGGCTTGGTTTGAGGAACTTCTGACCTTTATAATCTTAGTAAGATTACTCATGTCTGCCTTTATAGCACAAAAGCAGCCATAGACAGTATTTAAATGGTTATTTGTAAGTTAATTACAAAATAACTGCCAGGCCAGATTTGACCTGAGGCCATGTTTAGGCAACTAAAACATAAGTGGCTGAGACTCTGCTATGGTTGGGATACGGTGTTAGTGGGTCTCCAAAGATTCACATGTTGGAAGTGTAGTCCTCAACATGGTACTGTTGGAAAGTGGGGTGGGGGTTGACTAGTGGAAGTGATTAATTCATTCATTGAGAGCACTGCCTTTAAAAGTTAATTAGCTCATGTGGGACCTTGATTGGTTCTAGGAAGTGCAGTTGTTTTAAAGAGTGAGTCTGGGGGCCAGGGAGCTGGCTCAGTGGAATAAGCACTTCCCTGGCAAGTGCAAGGGCCTGAGTTCAATCCCTGGTTCCACAAAAACAAAAACAAAACAAAACAAAATAAAGAGTGAGTCTGATGTCTGAATTTCTCTGGCTTGCAGTATGATCTCTTTCATATGCACTCCCATTGTTGCTGTGACATCTGCCATGAGCTGGCATCAAAGGCTGAACTGATGGGCCCACCCAGTCTTGGACTTTCAACCTGTGCAACTATGAGCTAAATTAGCCTCTTTATTAAATACCTAGATTTAGGTGCTTTGTTATAGCAACAGAAAACATGAACACACTCTAGCATTAGGTTTTATTCTAGCAGATATCTTTCGCTCTATGGCTGTGTTCCGTTGTACATTGACTGACTTTATCACCTATTCCCAGGGGAGGGCTTTTGCTTCTTCAATTTTAATTATCTCCAATCTTAGTACAGAATTCTATTTTGTTGGTTTCTAGATAATTGCTTTACTTTATTTATATTTTTTAAATTTTTATTTATTTATTTGTGTGTGTGTGTGTGTGTGTGTGTGTGTGTGTGTCCAGCTCAGCCCACCAGGGGGCGGGACTGGCTGGCTTGTGGTGCTGGGGGATTGAACCGTGGTCCCTGTGCTTTGCTAAGCTTGTTCTAAGTAGGTGCTTTAGACCACTGAGCCATCTCACCAGCCCTACTTTATTTTTGATTAATTACTTTCTCTTTTGGCTTTTCTAGCTTTCTTTGGTTTCCACTTCTGTTCTCTCCTGAATTCCTTTGTGTTTGCTTAGTATTAAGCTGGTTGTCATAATATTTATAAGGCATTAATTTTTTGGACTTGAAAAGGTTTGGAATTTTTCTAGTATATCTCAAGTTAAAAATTTAATATCAAACAAGTGTGTGATTTCCAAGTAGCAGTCACAACTTAAAGAAATTTTACCTAAGGTTCATTTCCCACCATGGTCATTGGTTTATGTTGGGATCTTGGGCATAAGTTGTGTGAGAAAAATAAGGAGCTAGATGGGAAATTTAGAAAAGAGGCTAATTCTCCAGGAAGCTGATTAGATCCACTTTCTTTATGAAAATTTTGGTGCCTCAGGTGGATTCTTCTTCTGGGCATATCTAAAGCCTTAAGTTTCTGAGTTTGATAAGTGTAAAATCATAATTTATTTTTTAGGCAGATGAGCATTGATCGTATGTTATCAAATTATATTAACACATTTTTATTTCTATGATTCTTAAGTCCCTTTCACATTAATTTTTCCAAAGCACGATGATATCTCCATGATATTTGTAGTTATTAAATATCTAGTTGGTAAATATCTCACATTTCATTTTGTTTTTTTCTTTTGTGGTAAGTTCATGGTAATAGCATTGTTTTTAGTAGTGTTTTAATAGTTTATCTCCAATATAAGCCAAGCAGAGAGCAAAAGAGAAATTTCATTTTTCTGCTTGTCAGTAACTGGGAAGGTAGTGATCTTGGAGGGGGGTGAAATGGGGGGGGCGAGACACTGTTAAAACTCTTATTAAGGATTGCGAACAGAACATGGACTGAAATTTACTTTAGGATCCGGAGTTCTGCTTTTATTATGTATGTGAAATAATATGAGCAAGAGAAGAAAGAGAATGCTTTAAATGGTTAAAAGAATGAAGTGTCCCTGAGAAACCAGTTTCAGTGCTTGTGAATTAACATACACACAAGATACATACAAATTACATGCAGCTTTATCTGGGCCTTACAGAAGGTCCCCCAGGACCTCTGTGCTGAAAGTAATAAATTAAGTTTTCTTTACAAATATTCTGTAATGAGGAATTCAATCAATTTAAATCATTTTCTCATGATATTACCCTGGTTAACAATTGATTGACACTTAGTACAAAGTAGATGCTAATGCGCAAGAATGAAAGATGGGAACTAAAATTTTTCACTATCTTTTTAAACATTAAGTTTAAATTTTTTTTTACATTTTTAATTAGTGTATGTCTGAAACTCATATTGATCTTGTTCCTAATTTAATGAAAGCTAATAACCTTATGTCTCAGAACTAATCTTTTCATTTGTTGATAAGTAAAAATAGTAAAGAAATTTGACTTTCTTATGATGTGAAGGTTAAAGCATAAAGCCAAAAGGAGGTATAAATAGTTTCAAAGTATTTAACCTGTATTTAAATTATGCCAATTGTGTATTTCTATATATAGGACAACCAGATATTAAAATGATATGCTTTTTACTTAGGAAAAGTTATTTTATATTTATTATAAGTGTTGATGTGACATTTTTCCTAACTATTCTAATATTGTTGGTAGATATCATAATGAAACAACTGATTTATTGTTGCACCATTTGCTTCTTGGGCATGTTTATTTTTCCTGATACCTAAATAGTACAAACAGAAATGAAAATAGCTTACAGTTCAGACTTGATTGTTTATACCTAAGAAATCAGGCACACTCTGTACTTGGTGGAAGGAAGAGTAGATTTTTCTCTTACGTCTTTCTGTCTCTTTCTTTTCAGGGTTTTTATCTGAACAGGACAAAGTTTTGCCTCATTAATATACATGGTGCCTAGCTTGTCTTTTTTTCCTCTCTTGTCTTTTTCTAGACTAGAGGAACATAGGTAAGATCTATATTCTGCCCAGCTCTTTGGGACTTATTGATTAGAATAACCAGAGAAGAGATGAAGGTTTAAGTTGCAGAACACTGAATGAAAGTTTCTGCTTCTTCCCTCTCACTGCATACACCCCCCCCGCCCCGCCCCGCAGAGTCCAAAGGGGATATTTTAGCTGTTACTTAGAACTGCTGGTGACGTTTGGTACTGTTAAACATTGTTGATCTTGTCTCCTCCTCTGATATTCTCACCACTATTCTATCTGGTTTCTGATTCTTTCTTGCCTCAGTTATTCAGCAAATATTTAGGATATGCCTTACCTGGTCCTGGCGAATTAAATAATAAACAAAAGACATTCTTTTCTCTTAAAGTGTTTAGTGTCTAAGGAAAGAAATGGGCCATTCTGCCTGCTGCCTGCTGCCTGCTCTCCTGGCTTTAGCTCTCTAGCCTTTCTTGTGCTTAGTTCACTGTCGTCGTCATCCCTCACTCTCCCTTGTGCACAGGTGCTCTTTATGCTTGTGCTTTTTTGAGAACTTAGACATAGCTCAGAGAGTTGATTTAAAATGCATGGATTTTCCCTTTTATCTTAAAGCCTAAGTTCTACTTTTACTCTACATGTTCTAGCCGTGTGACCATTTTATGATTTAACCCTGTTGTCTATTTTTGTTTCTCTTACATGTGGAGTGGTAATTATCTTTGTGTCTCCACAGATTGCTGTGAACCTTACATGTGATAGAAATATATAAGGAATGCTTGATAACTTCAAAGACACTATTACTGATAAAGGGATTTTATTTCTTTTGGATTGCTTTTTCCTGTCCTGTCCTGTCCTGTCCTGTCCTGTCCTGACCTGTCCTGTCCTGTCCTGTCCTGTCCTGTCCTGTCCTGTCCTGTCCTGTCCTGTCCTCTCCTCTCCTCTCCTCTCCTCTCCTCTCCTCTCC
>NW_004524593.1:2962485-2964186 GCF_000260255.1 Octodon degus | reverse complement strand
TCCTTCCTTCCTTCCTTCCTTCCTTCCTTCCTTCCTTCCTTCCTTCCTTCCTTCTTTCCTTCCTTCTTTTTTAAAAACAGAAATTGTTACTCCAACAGAAATCTCACTTTCATCTTCTGTTAACACTATCACTGTTCTGATTTCTTTCAATATAATTAAGCTTATTTTAGACCTTCATATACTGTAAATAAAAACATACAGTATATATTCTTGGCCTGGTTCTTTCACTTAGCATAGAGTTTCTCAATTTGGGCATTATTAACATTTTGGTTAGAATAATTCTTTGTTGATGGTTGAGGCAGAAAGGCTGGTTGTGATTGTAGGATGCTTACCTAGCATCATCCCTTACCTGTATCCAGTACATGCCACTGATAAGCCCCTCCCCAACTTGTGATGATAAGAAGTGTTTGTAGATACTGCATAATCTCCTCTGAGGGATAAAATCAGCCTGATTGAGAAGCATGACTTAGTTCAACATTTTTCAGGTTTATCTGGGTGTTTATGTATATCATTTTATTGCTGAATGGTATTCCATTATACTGATATACGTTTGTTTCTGTTTATTCACACAATGAATGACCTTTGGGCTGTTTCTATTATGATCAGATGCACATAACGTTCTTTACACTTTTTTATGGATATGTTTTTAAACTTTTTTTTATAAATATGTTTAACTCCTATACACAGAATTCTACTAAAGAATTTTTAAGAACGTAAAAGAGTTGAAAGGATGTTTTAGTGAATATGCATGCCTTTCCTCTATTACTCTCCTACATTTGATGCATTTTAACGAAGGTTGTAGTTGTTAGGATAGTTAAAGATCTTTAGAAACTGTCATTTTATATGATTTTAGTATTTGCTATGAATCTTTTAATTAGTTATCAGCTCTATCCAAGGGGACCACTACTTAAGTTTTTTCTATTCATGGGAGGCCAAAGTAAAACCAAGTAAGCTAGAAGAAAACCATTGAAAGGACTTAAAATGATTCACTATATTTATAACTTTTTTCTTCTATTTATTTATGTTCTTTATGTATAAGTACAGTTCTCTGAGAGTCCACCTTGCAAATCACTCTGTATTGGGTTTAACTAGACCTCTATAGTCTTGTCCTTATTTTACAACCTATAATTTATTGACTTTGTAAACTTAATTTTGTTTTGTTTGTGCCATTGTGGGCATCAATGTCAGGGCATTCTAGACAACCAGTCCACTGGTTGTCTCTGAGCTACATCATCAACCTGAGTGAGTTGTGATCATTAATGTTAAAGTTACATATTTTCTTATGGAACTGTGAAGATCATGTAGAAAAGTCTAGTTGTTGACTAGTGAACTTGTCTCCAAGAACTAAAATGAATAAAGAATATGGGCAATGCAAGAACTTACATTAGCGATTCCCAAGTATTCAGCTTTACAAGGTTATTGATTTTTAAAAAGCAGCATCTAAAGTCAAGAATGGTGGTATACACCTTTAATCTTAGCACTCTCGAAACTAAGGAAGGAGGATTCCAAGTTTGATCCCATACCAGGCAACTTACTAACTTAGCAAGTTCCTGTCTCAAAATAAAATATAAAATGGGCTGAGGTGTAGCTCATTGCCAAGACCCTGGGTTCACTTTCCAGAACAAAAAACCAAAACAAAACTAAATGAAAAAACATATTCTCTCTCTCTCTCTCTCTCTCTCTCTCTCTCTCTCTCTCTCT
>NW_004524593.1:2951393-2962385 GCF_000260255.1 Octodon degus | reverse complement strand
ATATATATATAGTGCTTGACACACTGTTAAGTAAGTGCTTTATTATGTATTTATTATAATCACCTCCAGGAGCAGGACCTGTATAAATTCAAGCAAAAGACCATGTGATAAGTTGTCTTTGTTCTATAAATAGTGTCTTTCTGAAGTTATTATAGTTAATATAGGTCAGTAATCTAATAAAAAGTATATATAGTTTTCTAGTAGCTATAAGCTATTTTCAAGTCTTTCTATAAACTAGTCATTCCAACCTGAAACTTATCTATAGTAACACATAAAGAAAGCTCTTTCATAAGGCTCTGAAGCAGACTTATAAAATGAAAATGCTATGCATCAAATATTAATATTTTGCTAGCAGCAGGCAGTCCAAATGTTAATGGCTGGTATGCATTTGAAAGCCTACTTAACTGTGAATTTTATTAGGACTATTTCTCAGAGCTGGAGTTGTTATAAATGGGCTTATAAATGAGAAATTAGCCACCCCTCTAGGGAGCAGCAGTTTCTTTGAAATCTTAATTAACCAAATCAAACTGATCTTCTCTTCTTTCAATTGCCAAAACTTGGTTAAGTGTTGAAAAATATTATCTAGCTAGAAACAGCTAAAATAACAGAAATGCCATTATTTAAAATAAAAGAAATTTTTAAATGGTTCACATTTGCCTGCATGAAATTTTTGAGTCCATTGTACTTCAACAGAAAATTAGAATGTAAAAAAAAAATACAGTGTTAAATTAGTTTTTAAAATAAGAATAAGAAGCATAGAAAGTTTTGTGTGTAATGATTGTTTAATGTGACTTTTAAAATGACAGTTTATTTTTTTCCAAACAGGTCACAAATTGAGTCTATGCTTATAAAGAAGTTAATTTTTAACAAAATATGAATAATCTATTTATTATAAATACATAGCAAAGATCATTGATGTGTTGGAATACAAATATATAGGTGAAAACTTAGTAACCACTTACATACCTTTTTGTAGACAGCTTCATATTTCGTGAGATTAAATTCATCTATATTTGTCATTACTTTCATCAAATGGATACCACAAGTAATGTGGTGTTCTTAAAAATATTTAAGAAGGATTTATAAAAGTAACATGGTTTTGTGATAAGTTTGCTTTCACTTAAACTTTCATTTAGACTTTAAAATTCTGGCTTTTAGACATGTCCTGTCTACAAGGATCTTCCATTAATAACTATTGAATGGAAAACATAAGTATAACATAGTCATTCAAGGTATTGAAATTTCTAGAAATAGAAAATGGAAATCTTATTCCTAAATATTCTTTCTATGATCTGGCAACCAACCAGCAGCCAGCTGAATTGGCTGGCCATTTTATTTAATGCTTTAGCTATATTTTGCTTGATTTATGGGTCTCATTTCAGAATGATTTTGGTTTCAATACATCTGTCCCATCTTTTTCTTCCAATTACCTGTGTTTTTAGATGAATTTCTTTGAGTAGATCTGAATGAGGCCTTCCTTTATTCATCTATGTTGTGTCCCCCAATATGCTAAATATTTTTTCAGATTTCTAAAACATTATGCCTTCTATATACTATACATTTTTTTTTTTTTTTTTGGCGGAACCAGGGATTGAACTCAGGCCCTTGCACTTGCCAGGGAAGCACTTATTCCACTGAGCCATCTCCCCAGCCCCTATACTATACATTTTTGCATAGCTATGGTACCTAATGTTTTAAACAAACTTGTGAGCTGTTAGACTATCAGGGGGAAGGAGCAGCATGATACACAAAGGCATGATTACAATCTAGCATGTGGGTACAGCCTCATGAGCTCTAAAATTTTTTAAATTATTTATTTATGTATTTATTTATTTATTTATTTGATATAAGGTCTCACTATGCAGTTTGTACTCATAGTGACCCAACTGTCTCAGCCTCCCCAGAGCTGGGATTACAGGCATGTGCCACCACACCCAGTTTAGGTGGCTTGCACAGCATGCATGGGGATCTGGGGCCAGCATGGAATGTGGTACTGGAAATCGAACCTAGGACCTTGTGCTTGCCAGGCAGGCCCTTACACTGCTGGGCTATCTCCCCAGCCCCAGCTTCATGAGTTTTGATTGATACTGGATTATTAGGTATGAAAACTAAAGTAAAAAAAAGAAAAACAAATTGTTTAAGTTTATCAAAATTTAAAATGTTTTTATCAGAAGACAAAATCAAGAAAGTGAATACAAGAAAATATTTACAAATCATGTATCCAATAAGGATCTAGTAATAAAGAACTCTTAGAATTTGATACTAGAAAGACAACCCAAGTGGAAAAAAATGGGAATAGATATTCTTGTAAAGATGATATATAAATGTCTAACTAGCACATGAAAAGATGTTTACTCTCTACAGCCATCATGGAAATGCAAATCAAAACCATAATGAGATAGAATTTCCTCTTACTATGGTTGTAATCAAAGACTCAGATGTTGGGAAGCAAATGAGAAACTGGGCCCCTTCCAATCTTGCTTTGTGTGCAAAAGTGCTGCTGCTATTGTAGAAAACAATTTCATAGTTCCTTAAAAGGTTAGACATAAAGTTCCTGTAGGACTCAGCAATTCTACTCCTAGGTTTATATTCAAGAGAATTAAAGGCTCATTCACACAAAAACTTATATACAGATGTTCGGAGTGAGGTTATTTATAGTAGCCCCAAAGTGGAAACTTCTGAAATATAAAAAGTGATGAACAGATAAATAAAATACAGCCATATTCCATAGAATGGAATATTATAGAGCAATAAAAAGGACTAAAATGTGGATACATGCTACAACATGACTAATTTTGAACACTAAATGAAAAACACAAGTCCCAGAAGATCACATATTGTATGACTTTTGTCTTCATGAAATATTGAAAATGGGCAAATTAATAGAGTCAGAAAGTACAGGCTCACAAGGCTGGGAGGGAAGGGAGTACAGTGTTGGGGGAATAATGACCCAATGATATAAGGTTATGAAAATATGCTGCACCTAGACTTGTGTCAAGTGCATGATTTTCTGGGTAACCTCTAAATGATTGAATAATACTCTTTAAATAGTTGAATTTCTTGGATTATAAATTGTATCTCAGTACATCTATTTTTATTATTATTTTATATATTTTTTAATATATTTAGTACAGGGTCTACAGGGTCTCACTATACAAATTGGACTCATAGTGGTCCTCCTGTTTTCAGCCTCCCAAGCTCTGGGATTACAGGCATGCACCATCATGCCCTGTTTCATTCTTGGTCTCAGTGTACCCCGGGGGCAGGGCTGGCACAGCACACTGGGGATTGAACCCCAGTCCCTGCAATTGCCTGAGCAGGTGCTTTAGTCTGTTGAGCTATCTGGCTGGCCCAATACATTAATTTTTAAAACAAAAAACTGTATTATTATAATATTCTAAGAAATGGAAACTCAGATTTAGAGATAAGTTAGGAGCAATAGAAATGGAGAAATGACAGTTTTGAGAGCCAAGAATGAGAAAGCAGGATTTTGTAATTGATTTGACACTGAAAGGATGAAAGGATATGTATGTATATGAGGATTATATCCTGGATTAAGCCATGACAGAGTAGGAATATGAGAGGAAAAGAGTGCTTTGGGGAAATGACACTGAGTTTGGTTTTGAGTGCATCAAATTGGGGTAGGTTGGTGGACAGCTCCATTAGTGACTTAAAGTGTAGTTTAATAGCCTGGAGACATAAGTTGAGAATCATTAGTGAATGACTTAAAGTTGAATCTCATATGTGTAAAACCATACAAAGAGTGTCAGTTAAGAAGAAAAAGGTGTAAGAACATAGAATTTTGCAGAAGAGGCTAAGAGTAGGGAGAGGAAAATCAGTCAAGATGTGCTTAGGAGCCCAGGAGGAAGACTACAAGGAAGAAATGCTTAACTTTACAAGTACCGTCCATCTCATGTGATGCGAACACTCACTGATATCCTCTGTGCTGATGGTTTGGAGGTCACCGTGGCCTTAGGGAGCAGTGTCAGTGGAGTATTGAGGGTAGAGTTCATAAGTGGTTCAAAGGAGGTTTCCTTTAAAGATTGAATGAAGTTAGCTTGTTTTCCTTACTTTTTCCCCCAGGCCTTTCCAGTCCATGGTGCTTCCTTGTTTAAAAATCACGTGTGCTTTAATCCAGGTTGGATTTCTGCTCATAACCAAAAATAGCAATGCAAACTATAGCAACTGTATTATACACATCATTAGGATTCTCAAATTATGTAAATCTCTAACTCTACACACAAAAAAGATTGTTATCAGATCCTATTTATAAAGTCAGGAAAATTCCTCCTACCAGAGCCTTAACTCTTGTATTTCCCAAGTACTTTTATAAAGAAATAGCAGAAATTAAGGAAAATGACTGTGTTTTATTTACTAAAGATTTTTTATATCATTTAGTTAACTATCCGTATTCATCTTCCACTTGTTTGAGGATTGTTAACCTTAACACAAGCACACTGATTAAAATTATCCTCATTGTATCTTACCTCTTACCCATATTTCAGGGCCTGTTTTTAGCAAATCTATTTCTTTCCAGTGGAGTCAGTTGCTCTCTTCCTCTCTGCCTGTCTTTATCTCCTAGACTGAGAAGTTTTGGAGCCCTTTGAAATTCTAGTGGGTTCTAAGGTAGAGACGTTCAAACTGTTTTTCCTCATACACACATGTATATGCCTGTCAATCAGAAGCAGCAATTTTTAAAAATGATTCTAACAATTTCCATTTTTCATCTAGTTCTGATTATGATCTAATGTGATGCATAGTGAATATATTTTTCTTGCCTCCAATTTCCTCACTCTGACGGTTTTTTAGAAGTTTATGTATAATTTAGCTTCCTAGCAGCATCATTAGGCTCCAGGAGTCACCCAATTCCCAGGTACTAGGATTATTGCCCTCATGTTACAGAATAAAAGCTAAAGGATTACAGATTTACTAGTATCTATTGTGAATTGAGCACTTCCTTTGTGTCCGATACTATGATGGGCAAAGATAATATCAAATCTTAAACTAATTTTTAGAATTAGAATCAGAACCATCTTTTTTAGTGTAGGAGAAGAAATAATGAAAACAAAACTTAGAAACATTAAATAGCCTATAAATATGAAGTTTGTAGGATTTAAAGGCCGCTTTCCCACCTTCATTGTGCTTTGTGGACAGACCATTTCATTATGAAGGATCATTGTTAGTGTCCTTCACTAGTGCTCCTGAAGATCAGAAGACCTGCAGTGGGAGTTAGTTCCCAACCAGGCTTGGGTGCCCTAGACTTTAACCATTCTCATTTCTCAAATAGAGCATTTGAGTTGCTCAGTGCCAACAGAATCAGTTCATTGCCCTCTTAGTGCAGGAGTGAAGAAAATCACTTTCATAACTTTTGGCAGTGTGTAGAGCAAAAGTTATCTCCGAGATCTGCACAGTCATTTGTGTAGTGTTTGAAGCCAAGTCAATAGAAAAATCTTTGAGGCCACACCTGTTTGTGCTTTCTACTGGTCTTTTTCTATTAGCCCAGGGTGATATATACCTATATTAATTATGTTCCATATGGAAACATGGCTAAAAAATTATTCTTAGTAATGTGGTTGGTCCCTTTTTAAGAAACTGTGGCATCTTGCAGTCCTGATGGAAGAAATAAAAGCAAAGACAAACCTTGGGTATAGTGATATGTGTACAGAATCCTAACATTTGAGGGGCTGAACCAGGAGGATGGCAAGTTTGAGCAATGTGGGAATCTTCTTGAGACCTTGTCTCAAAATGAAAAAAAAAAATGTAGGTGGAATATGTAGCTTAGGAGGAAGGCCCTTGATTCAATCACTGGTACTGCAAGAAAAAAAGATAAAAAGAAAAAAGAAAAAGCATAAATAGTTCTTTACTGAAATGTTTAGTAATAGAGCTGATACATTCTCAGAGACAGGTTTTAAGAACTTCATTTCCATTATTCTCTCTTTTCTCTTTTCACTCCCCTACACGAAAGACATGTTTTTCTACTGTTCGATAATGAGAAAATTTTGTGACAAAGAAGGATCAAAGGTATAGGATTCTGTGTTAAAGTCTGGACCTATCCTGTCCCAAGTAGTAGATTTTGGACACATTTTCCAATGAGCCCTGAAATGTGGCAAGTCAGAAGAATCACATGTGCTGTAAGTGTAAAAATTTTCATACCAGGTTTCAAAATTTACTGTAAAAATACATTGTAATAGTTTTTAATATTGTTTACAGGATGGTTGAGATGATATTTCAGATATTCTGGGTTAAATAGACTTACTAAAATATAATGCTCATATTCCCCTTTAATGTTTAACATGGCTGTTGGAAAATTTTAAATTGCATTATGTACTGCTTTAGATTGTTTTTGCATACCACTGATTTTAGATCAAGACTGTCTTCACCTCAGCCAAAGAGGGCTAATTGCCCACCCTTTTCCTCTGAGTCCTATTCACCCTGCTGCCCCAGCTTGAAGATTTGGCACTTTACTGGTCATATAACTACAAAAAAAACAATGACTACAGCAAAATCAACTTTTTCCCACTGCAAGTTCAGCACGGGTAGACTGGGAAAGGTGAGAACTCCAGGCCACTGGAACCCAGAAACAGCGTATGTGCTGTGGGCACTCCAGAAAGCAAGTTTAGGAGGCCCAGCAAAGTTTGTGATTTCCCATTATTAGTAACTCAGTGGTTTGGTTTTGTTTAAACTATCAAATTATTCCAGGATAATTTTGCTCCTCAGTTTTCAGTGTTCCTGTTTTGCTGCTGTCCTGTCTATGATTAGCTGTAGTCTTTATAATTTATCTTCCAAGACCACCAAACCCTTATGAGTCCAGCCTGGAGGGAATAGGTAATAGGTTTGTTAATCTCGGAGGCTTGGGAGGTAAGCTTATTCTGTGGTCTGTTGATTGCAGAAAAATAAAAGTTACTTATGAAAGGTGCTTCAGTGCAAGTGTTCTACAGTGTGTGGATGGAGTGGGTATGTGTGTGTGTTTATATGAAATTTCTCCTTAAAATATTTTCATTTTAAAATTATTTTAAATATATAATACGAAAAGTAGAAAATAACATTTTAATTAAATAACTTACAGTTTAATCAAAGAAAGACTAATATGTTTAATCAAGTGTTCACCATTATAATGAAATACTGTAGTGCCTGCTAGTTCATTAAATTACTGTAAGAAAAAAATTGGGGGAAGCGTGTTGGGGATTGAATCCAGGACCTTGTGCATGCAAAGCAAGAGCTCTACCTCTGAGCCACATTCCTAGCCATTTTCTATGGCTAGGAAAAATATAGCATCCATTTTCATTTCTTCCTGATTTGGTAATCTTGTTTGAGGGTTGTCTCCAGTGTGTTGCACCCAGTACATGCAGTAAGTCTTTTAAAGTATATCCTGATACTCCTCCACGTTGATATTAACAATGTAAATTACAGAAAAATAAATTGTCCTTTAATAAGGCATAGCAGAGTACCAAAATCTCTGATGTGGGTTTATGTTATTATGCTAATCCAGTTACTTTTTTCTGTGGCTAGAAATTTTTTCCAATGTAGATTGATTGAGTTTTATTTGGCATTTAATCAGAGGACAAGTTGATGAGGTAAACATCATCAGCATCTTCACTGAATGGCATCTTTTATCTCTTCCCTGCCTTCTGGTCTTTAAGGACCTCAGACCAGTCTGCTGTATCTTAATTTGATCTTGTTTCCAGGTCATCAATTCAGTTTTTCTGTGCCTCACAGTCTTTATTTTCTCTCTAATGGTGATGTCTTTCCATTGTTATCTAGATGTCCTCATTTTCTACCCAGTCTTTTAGAGTTTAGATCAGATTTTTAAATTTTATTTGTAGCAGTATCTGTAGCTTCTAACATATTTACTAATTTCATTTAGTAAATCTAGCACAGCTTGCTTAAAAACTCGATTTGTTTAATATCAAGTGGTAAGTTTCAGAATAAAATATTTGCAAGCAATTTAAACAAGATTAAAACTGTATATGAAGATCTTTAGGAATTTCTTCCCAGAACATTATAAAAGCAATCCAGATAGGAGCACCAGACTTAGTAAATAAAATATAGGATGCCCATTTAAAATTTAATTTCAGATAATCAATTACTAATTTTGTAAATAAATATTTTTCATGCAGTGTTTTATCTAGCAATCTTAAAGCTGGGGCAAAATGTAGTAACTTTTAATATTTATGGATTTGTAAGACTATATAACTAACGCCGACATCATATTGAGAAAGTTGGATATGTTATCTTCATAAGGCACTGGTTTTTGTAGTACCTGTGCTACTGAAATCTTTCTGTAAACTAAAAAAAATTTAAAAACCATGAAAATATACGGAACAGACCCCCAACAAATTAAGAATTCTGGTGCTCATGAAATACTGCTATGCCTCAAGTCATTTTTTTCTACCTTGCATGCTAAAGTTTCCTTGACTCTGTCTCTGGCAGTGGAATTTCAATACCATTCTCAGAACTTAGAGCTAGTCTACTATTCTGCTCAACTTATGCAATTACATCTCCATTTCTCCCTGAATTTCAGGGGTTGTAAATATTGTCCCTGTTGCAAGAACAGAAATACCCCCTTTTATTAATACTCAAGATCATAGTGTTCCGTCTTTGTTGTTTAATGATTCCCTCAAGCATCGCTGTCTTCCTCCTGTTTTTCACATCACTGCATTTATGGAAGGTTCTCTAGTTTGCACTATTCCAGTTTTGTTTAAGGGACATATCATCTATATTATGACCTTGAACACAATATCACAGCCATATCCAGCACATAGAAATACTATTTGGAAGAGTTATGTTTCATTGGCTACTTCAATAAATGGCAGCTGTATACCATCTTTGTAATGTGCTTTAGCTTAAGCTAAGTTGAATATAAATTTAAGTAGAATATATATTTAACACAGCCTTTGAAGACTTTTTGGACCCTTTTCCCCTACACATCAGAAGATTAACATCTGAGCTAAGACCTGTAATGGCGTATGCCAAAGTTATCTGTAAATGGTTCCTGGCAACATAGGGCTTTGAGCAATGAGGCCGTTTGTTTTTTTTGTGAATAAAAATATTGTGAATCATGACACTGTGGCAGTAGTCCCATCAGATCATATTCTGCTTTATGATGATTTTTACACACTGTATTCTGGAGAAACAGCTTAAAGCACTTCTCACAGTATATGTACCTATTCAACAAAGGGAAATTTGCCCCAGATTAACAACTTTGTTTTGCTTGTGGCTCACTGTGAGGTGTGATTCACCTCCACTTAGGGAACAACTCACACTCTCTTCTCTGATTTGCTTAACCTTCTCTTTTCTAGAATCACTTAAGCCACAAATATTTGTTAAACTCCTCCTGCATGTTACTGTAACACACCATCTCTAGTAGCCATGAACTAATCTTTCAGTCAACGGTGATGTGTCTTAGCCCACGACAATATTTAATAAGTTTTATCTAAGTATATGCAACTTAGCATAGTGATATCATCAAGGAAGGACATTTTCCTCTTAGATCATTAGGAAAGCACTATGGAAAAATATGTAATGAAGAAGTATCATTCATTCATAAAGGCTTATGAATGAACAGAATTTCAGCAGGAGAAATGATAGTAAGTAGGGCCATCTAGGAAGAGGAAACTGCTCAGAACCATTGAATCTTAAAAGAATATTGCAGGAAGAAGAGATATATCTTGTGGGCTCCCATACTGGGCCTGTTGGTGCACACCTGTAATCCCAGCACTGGGGAGGCTGAGACAGGATGACCATTGAGTCTGAACTGTGTAGTGAGATCCTGTATCAATCAATCAATCAATCAATCAATCAATCAGTCAGTCAATCCAAAAAGAATATTGCAGCTTTGTAGAATGAAATGTGAATCAGATGGAATGGACTAAGTTTTTTTTTTTTTGGGGGGGGATGGTTAACAAGTCTTACAGTACTGTTAATGGACTATTTCATAGACATTTTCTACTTTTAGTGGAGGAATAGTATCAACATCTATTTAGGAAACAGAAATTGACTCCCTTAAGGAAAGAACAACGAAAAAAGTATACTATCTAAAAAGAAAGTTAAGCCAGGCATGGTGTTGCACACCTGTAATCCCAGCACTTGGAAGGTTGAGGCAGGAGGATTGCTGCAAGTTGTGGGCCAGCAAAAGTGAGTTCAAGGCTGGCCTTAACTGCATAATGACAAATTTGTTTCAAGAAGACTAAATAAATAAATAAAATAAATAAAAATAAAGTTGCAATATTAACCATAATTTTTAAAAACGCCCAATTATATACTTACTAGATGAAATGAGGATATTTAATTTATTGATATGGCTTTTATAATTATGAATTACAATTACAGCTTCTTATGAACAAATCCTTTTATTTGTAGCTGTTGCTATTTCTTCTGTTATTAATGTTGTGAGCAGGATATCTTCTCCTATTAGCTAACAATTTAGCTAGTAGAAACTTGTGGTGTTATAAAAAAGGAACAAAATGACAATTACAGGACTTTACTTAGTATAACAATTAATTACCTTTCCTAAAACCCATATCCCAAGGTAGACTAGGGGCCATAAAAGGTTGTTAAAGTATATATAGTCCATTACTATTCATTTTTTTCTTTAAATGGAGAGTAAGAATGGATTACCATTTTCTTTTTTTGAGATTCCAGGTTGTTCTTTATGTAAGTAATTATTAATATTATTTCAATAGCTATGTGATTACTTTTTATTTAGTATTTTTCATGATATTGACTACTATAGATCTTTTAGGAACTCAGTGAACATTCAGTCAAATTATCAGTAGTATCTAATATAAGTAATGATCAAAATGTATGCTAAGTGTTTACATTTTTTAAAAAAATTATTACCCTGCAAAAAACATTGATATTGATCCCTTCAGCATACTCCTTCTGACTTCAAACATTTAGCCCATCATACTTCTTTCTAAAGTAATGATTGAAGTCATCTTTTGTGAGTGTCTTTATGAGTTTTGTTTCTCTCTGTCTCTGTTTCTCCCTCCC
>NW_004524593.1:2925353-2951218 GCF_000260255.1 Octodon degus | reverse complement strand
CCCCCATCTCTCTCTCCCCTTCTGATTACCATCCAGTGGAAAAACAGGTTTGTGAAACATTATGCTTTGTCCTCAATCACCTTATTCATTGGATTTATCATCATATGACTTCTCTTCCCCAAAGTAAAAATGACCATGAAAGGTAAGTTCAGGACATTGAGACAGCCATAGTGTATCAACTTAAAGACACTCAGGCAAAAGGATTTCCAGAGCTGCTTGAGGAACAACAGGATAAGCATGTTCCACATGATGGGGGTATATTGGAGGGTAATGACATGTCTTTCACTGTAAAAGTTTAAAAAGTTTTTTTTAATAAATTAAATATTTACCATATTGTTTGATCACATGTTGTATATTTAACGTTTAAGGTTCTAAATTAAAGATAGATTTTAAAAAGTCATCTAAATTAACAGTCTCAAAGAATTATTTTATTGTGGACAATATCAAAGGCAGGAAAAAAGTAGATAATGATATCCATCTCTGAACAGATAAAATTGATTAGGGAGAATACCACAGTGAGGTCTTCAAATTTGTTGATGGCCAACTTGTGAAAATTTAACCAACTTCAATATTGGATAGGAAATACAATGCATGCAAGGTTACCTTTGACATAGTTATACTATGTCAAGTACTACAAAAACTGTGTTCAGGATAGGCACACTCTCAGAACTCAGAGAAAGCTGTCAAACTCACAGGTAGCATGTACTTCATAAAACACAAAAAGCAGAGTCTGGGAGGACCATCACACATGGAGCTTCCTTTGCCCTCAACTGGTGGGGTCACGGACATTACTTTTCTGACACAATCCAGGGAAACTCACCCTGGCAGTTTTTATTGGGACTCAATAGCATACTGCAATTAATTGACTTTTTGTTTCCTACATGACTATAGGAGAACATGCATTGTGTGGCCCAAAGCCTTTATCACTGGTCACATTGTTAGGCTGTTCAGTGGCGGAGGCCCCCAAGCAAACAAGTCTTTCCATCACATATGACATTCTGCAGGCCTAGAGATCACCTCTTAGTTGCAGGTGGCAAAGACCAGAGCTGGGTTTGGGTAATGTTAATTCTTTACCTCACCAATTCTTTCAGGTAGTAAAAGCCAGTGAGACCAAACTGGAACAAGTGATCACAAAACTGATACTACACAGATTTTGGTGGAAGATATGACTCTTTTTTTTTTTGTCATGAAACTGAGTTAAGATGTTTTGATTGAAGATTCTGTGTTCTGGATCAGACTCAACTGGCCCTTTTATAAATTCTCTTCTGTAATTAACTAGAATGTGCATAACTACTGAGTATGTCATGTGTTTTCCTGCCTTGGAGCCTCTACTCATATCATACTTTCTATCAAAATCTGTTCATTGTGAGTGAATCTTATGAACAGTGCCTAGCTCAACCATGTCCATATCTCATGTAAAAGGATACTTTTACCACCTAAACCCTTTGCAATCACTTTATCCCTTGACTTCCTATAGTTAACATTGCCTGTATGATTTATTTGGATGTTAACATATTTTTCTTCCATTGATATTCATACCTATGTTTTGTTTTTACAAATAGATCTTAAACGTTTTGCAATTGTGAAATTGTAGATATTACCTATAGATTATTCTTTATGCTGTTTTGGTCCCCCGATCCCATAGTAGTGTCTTTATATACATAACAAATTTAAAAAGTATTTGCATTGTAAGTATTCCTATGGATATGTGAAACAAGAAACACATTATTCAAATATATTAATTAATAATTTTGTAAAATTTAACCAGATTATACATTTCTAAGATAATTTTAATGCAGAAAATTACTGGAGTCATTTTTGGAGGTTGAGGCCATCTATAAATTAAGAAGTATTGCTATGCCAATCCCACCTTAGGGCCTTAGCGTGTTGCTTAGAGTGACAAAACCATCCTATTAAACTGTCCTTTGTCTAGCTTTATTTTTGCATAACACTTTTCACTGACTAACATTACTTTTTTATATTTATATAGTATATATTTTTGGTTGAATGTCATTCTCTTCTGTTACTAGAATATGTTGTTCACAGAGGGTGAGACTTTGTCTAACAGTTGTATCTTCCATATCTAAAATACTGTGCCTATGTCTGGTTCTTAATAATTGTTCAGAAAGATATTAGTTAAAGATGTGAATGAATTTGTGCTATATAGCAATTCACAAGTTTATTTTTCTATACATTCAATTATTAAACATTTTAAAATGTATAATTTAGGGGCATTTGATACAATCACAATTTTGTAAAACCATCACCACCTAGTTCCCGAATATGTTT
This sequence comes from Octodon degus, assembly GCF_000260255.1. NCBI lineage: Eukaryota > Metazoa > Chordata > Mammalia > Rodentia > Octodontidae > Octodon > Octodon degus. Next base: position 2,948,929 of record NW_004524593.1, on the reverse strand, counting down.
ATCATCTCAGAGGCAACCCTCATATCCATCCAGAAGTCATTTTCTGCTTCTATATTCTCATCTTTTTAAAAAACTACTGATTTTTTTCTGTCTATATGGTACTCAGGATATTTCCAGTAAATAGAATTCAATTTGTTTTCATTCCAGTTAAGAAGACATATATAACTTGAAGGATTTCATAGTAGAGTCTAAAGTGGTTAAAAAGTTAGAATGCTCTCTAAACCATTAGCAGTTATTCAAATTGTAGAAATAACTACTGGTTTTACACATAGAATTAATATGATTACAAAGTGTTGATTAGATTAAAGCGAGTATAGATATATCAAACTTGGATTTATTGAAATATGTATTGAAATATTTTGGAAAAGTAGAATTTTTTTCTCACAGTAGGTAATAAATATTGGAGCTATTTCTCTAAATACCTGCACATTTCAAAACAATTTTAAAAAGCGATCTTGATGAACATCATAAAGTAATAATTTAAGAAATAATGTGAAGCTACAGTTATACCTAACTGGAACATAATAGCATGAAATTCAGGTGTTCTTTATTCTGTCAGAAGTTTATTGCTATTGACATGTGCCCTATTAAATATTTGTTTTGGGACATTGAACAATGAGCAGCTCTGAGAATGAATGCATGTCTCAATACAGCACAGATATCTGTGGTAGGTATACTTGGGCTCTGAAAGTAACCTCAGATGTTTTTCATAGTCATTTTGAACACTTGCCTAGAGTCCATTGAATTTCTGGGAAACCTGGGCAGTCTCCTTACTTTGCCATGCCTTCATATCTTCTAATCCTAAAAGAATTCTATTCATATACTTCCACTCTCATCCAGGCATTTCCTGGAGTACTCATAAATCCGTCCTGAGTATTGGCCTGCACATAACTACACTTCTTCTCTTCCTTGCCTTTAGTTCTTGCTGTTATCACTTTCCTCGAGAGATTTCTTTTCACTTGAAAGCAGAATATGGCTTATGTTTTTGACCTTTATGTCAGTCTTTAGTTCTGAGGCATTTGGCATCTGTATAGCATGCCTGGGAAGCAGCTTGCTCACAATATGATTTAGTTGAGGATTATTTATATATTAACACTTCTCTTTTCAAGAAATAAATGTTGGTGATGATCCAACTTTTTTGTGTTTCTGTTTCTAGCCACAATTTTAGTAGCACATTTAAATATGGAATACAGTTTAATATTTTCTCCTTTCATCTGGATTTTTGGACTTTTGTCAGACATCAAGGCAAATAAATGCGACCCACTACTGCAAACCCATCTGTTTTCAGGGGCATGTAAACAAACCAGTTTGTGATGTTGTATCGTCCAACATAGAACTAAAGAAGAATCCCTGTAGAGTAAGAATGAGAGGCATACTCTAAATTTAGAGTTTTTGAGCTCTCAGTCATTTATCTGCTGACTGATTGTAGCCATTGGTGGTTTCCCTTGACATTTTTACTGGTGCTAATAGCTTGACTTGATACTTACAAAGTTGAACAAGTTTTTTTTCTCCTAAAGTGAAATGATTTCCTGGTAGATTCAAAGTACAAATGCAGCTTATACTTTGGATTTGATAATAAGGGTTAATAAGAAAAGCTGCTGTCATAGTTTAAAGATAGTACATTTTTATTTCTGCTATTTTATTTTATTTCTCATCCTCACTACAATAATTTCCTAGATATTAACAGCCCAGAAATTGTGTCATAGAAAATAATATACTATGTCTCCCAAATCTGTCTTCGTAATACTTAGTGGCACTTGAATGTTACATTAATTTCTTTTTGACAAGAAACTAAGTGATGATTCTTGCCTGGTAGGAATTAATGGAACTACAAATATGTCAAGGTTATGTAAGTCACAATAGAAGAACAGCTCTTGAGGGCAGGCTTGAAATTGAACTCACTGAAAAACTATCAAAAGTTAATAAAGCTCATTAGTATACCTCTTACAGTTGATTTTCAAATGATCTTCAATTAAATGAATTATGTTCTGTGTTGGAGCATAGATTTTATCCACTCTAGAAATTGTTTTGAGGATATGTTTAGTCTTACGACTTTATGCTTTGTAAAGTAAAGAGTATTTTTGAAAGGCATATTTTGTTTCTGTGAAGTGATAACATCAGGAATATGAGGATAAAATTTAACTTTGCAGAGTTTATTACAGACTTTCTATTACTTTGTGGTCTCCAGTCAGTCTTTGTGTATGGCCAGCCTGGCTAAGGCAAAGCAAGGAAAATCTTAGGAAGTATGCTTGCCCGTAACACTAGTTGGTAATGGTCCAGAAAGGAGGCATGTAGTCCTGACTATGGCATTTATCCTTTTCTTAATCAGGAGAGTCTCTAGCCCTTCTCTGATGCCTTAAAGATAAATTTTAAAGTAGTGGTGGAAAATATGACTGCTTTAGCAATTCCACCTTACTATGTCATGCGCATCATTATTCTGAGTATATATGTCTGTATGTGTCGTCACATGGGTTATGTGCAAAGATGGGGCCTGACTGAGTACCAATAAATAAAAATAGTACCTTTTGTAAATAATTGTTCACCTTTGTGTTTACTAGATAATTAATACAAGTGAAGATAATTTAGGATGTTTTATATATAGGAAAATAGGAACAGATCACATATTTATTAATGTACCATTATACTTTACATTCTAGAATAATTGGTTTCATAGCCATAATATTTATGATACTCAGTTTGTTTTTAAATACAGAAGAATGTCTGAAATTTATATTCAGCAAAAATGCTAAACAGTTAAATAATGAATATTCAATTTATGCTAAACAATGTGCTAAACACTTTAGAGAAATTATTTATCTAAATAAATAAAATAATGTATTTTATATTATTTCATTTTACAGATGAAGAAGCTAAGGTAAGCAAGATAAGTAATTTGTCCAAGATCCCATAGGTATTAAATAAGGAAAACAGGCTGGGGAGTTGGCACAGTAGAATAAGTGCTTGCCTGGCAAGCTCAAGGGTCTGAGTTCAATCCCCAGTTCTGCAAAAAAAAAAAGAAAACAGAAATAGAATCAATGAGTTTGTTGATCCACAATATTAGACACTGAAGAGCAAAGTGGTAGCTATATGTGCCAGGAAGGAAATTATGGGTCAGATTGTAAGTCTAGATTTTTGAGAAGTAGATGTCTATGAAGCCATGACTATGGCTGGCAGTAGTTAATTGTGTATTCAAAATCGCTAATAGAAAAAATTTTGAGGATTTCATAGCACAAAGAAATGATAAATCTCTGAGATGAAGGATATACTGGCTATTGTCATTTAATCATTCTATATTGCATATCCAAGGATTGAAATACCATAGTATGTCTTAGTCTGTTGTTGTACCAAAATTTCTGAGGCTGTGTGATTTGTAAAGAAAAGACTTGTTGAGTATACAGTTGTACTTAACACACTTGAAGTGGATAACATCACAGTGATGAGAGTATATGCCAGAAGGAAGTAAAAGTGGAGAGAGCAGATAGGTAGGTAAAAGGGAGGAAGAGCCATTATTGCTGTTTTATAACAATACTCTTGCAAAAACTAACCAGTGGCCAGCAATCATGAGATTAATTCCTTTGGACGACAGTGCCCCTCCCCACTGCTTCACCACCATATACTAGCCCTGCCACCTTAAGGGTTTCACCAACCCAACATTGCCATGCTGAGGACAAACCTTCAATTTATGAACCCTTAGGAGTCACACTCAAACCTTAGCATAGTATACTCTGTAATTAGATAATATGTACAATATAATAATTTAAAAATCATATACGTAGATAGTCACCAACAGAATAGGCCATTTGAGGTCCTTAAAAGAACTTTTTAAAAAGTAGTCCTAGGAAGGAAAACCCAAGAAAAGTTTGTAATTGTAGTTTCCTTTAATTTTGCCCTTTAATAAAAGAGGAAGATCAAATATGGATAGAGAATTACTTTTACTGTATAAGTTTAGTTTCTAGAAAAATTTTTAATCAATTTCCTTTCTTTGAATCAGACTATCAATTCCATTTATACACAACATAATCCTACAGATATAAGCAGTTTCTGGAGAATATGCTTTAATCATTTGTCCTTCCTAAAGTGCTGCAAATTGCAAAGGAGTTATCCTGTGGACTATTGGACACATATCTGCTCTTAACAACAGTTACCAATGGTAATAGTAACATTTTTTGGGCAATCTTTTCAAATACTTTAACTGTATGGGGAAAAAAACCCTTCTATTATAAGACCTGGGCAGTTAAAACGTATGTACCTGATTATGTGATTTTCATGTTTAGATTTCATACTATGTCTTCTTTTCTTTAGTGCTGGAGATTGAACCCAGGGCCTTTTGCAGGCTAAACATGTATGCCAGCTCTCAGATAAATCTCAGCCCCATAGCATATCTTTTTCTATAATATTTTTGTATGTGCCTTATTCTAGATTACTGTCTAAAATTTTCCCTATCATTTGGAATTAATTACTGTGATACATATATGTAAAATATATATATATATATACACTGTGATATATACACATATATATGTGTGTATATATGTGTGATATATATTATATATCACATATATATAGTATATATCACACATATATACATGTATTTTTATTAGTACATGTTTGAGGTACATAAAGACTGCATTCATCATGAATAATTGGTACGTGCACTAACATTTTAATTTGTTCTAATTTTTATTCAGTGTTATCATGACATTCCTATAAGGCTTCAGAATTTCCTCTTGACTGATTTGTCATATGTTCTGTATTTGCTAGCAAATTTGGAACTTTTCAGTTTGTTTCCTTTTTTTTTTTTTTTTGTAAGAAAGGTGGTAAGATCTTATTACCACCCAGCATGAAGTAGCAATCAAAATAAAAAAGAGAGCAAGAGATGGTGCTGGCTTCACCACAAGCTAATCAACTCCCCACCTCTTGTACACTTCTCAGCTGCAGAGATAAAGGGAAATAGCTTTCACACAGTAACTCTGACTTTAAACATTTTTTCTTTCTTAATTTGAGACTGAAAGAGGAAATTTGTTTGAATACTTGTAGGAGTACAACATTAGACAGTATCTTTAACTTGCAATTAGTAGTATTTTATATTGCTTTGAATTGTACAAGTACTTTTTAAAGAGAATAAAAAATAATAAAGAAAAACAGAAAAAAAACATTAGAAACACTATAGAATTTCACTAAACAGGCTTGCTCAAAGTAATCTCATCCTGTTTTCTTGACATTTAAGTACAGATATACCATTTATTTCCAGAAATTAAATGAAATCAGATAAATTAGTTTTAATAATGCTTAGACTTTTACTCAATTTTGAGATGTCGGTGCCTAAATTTGTCAAAAAAGAAAATCACGCTTTAGATTTGTGTTTAAAGGATGCGTTTTGGTGACTTCAGCAGCACATAAACTACAGAATATGTCTTCTTAATACGGTATCATGTAGGTTTTTAGTTTTTATAGTGAATAAGTTGAGTAATTAACCTAGTATGAGGCAGGGGAGATGGATAATATTTTACATTTTAAGTGACTTTGACTTAAGATTTCATTATCAGATTCTCAAGGACTTAAAAATTAGAAAATATGTGATATTGGGTGAATATAGAATATACTGTACTCTTTTCTGGGATATATTTTGGTATAACTCAGGAAGGAAAATATCTTTATGAAAACTAAAAATGCACCTACCCTTTGACCTAACAGTTCAATCTCTAGGAGTCTATTCTTGAACACAAATACATACATATTATGTATGGCATGTATGTTTTTGTATGTATTATTTATGTATATATAATTTGTTACATAATTTTAAAATGTAAAAAGTCATTTATAGGAGAATATTAAATTATTCTATATTCAGATATTCCTCAGGCATTTTATTAACTGTTTCCGAACAGAATAAAATTATTTGCATGACTTGATGAAAAGTTACTATATCTTCTTCTTTAGTCCTAGAGATTGAACCCAGGGCCTCTCACAGGCTAAACATGTGTGCTACCTCTCAGATAAATCCTATCCCCATAGCGTATCTTTTTATATATTATTTTTGTACCTACCTTATTGATGAGAACATTTGATAACTTATCCTATTAATTAAATAAAGGGAATGATTTTGCTTCTAGGGAAATGCATAGATCCAAACTTTCTCCCCCCACCCCCACTCCATACTTAACTACATACATGTAACTATAAAGAGTTGGATAAATGAACATTTAAAAAACTGTTTGTAGCATTTATCATTGGGGAATAGAATTGTCAGTCTAAAGTAGAAGGGAAAGATTTTACAGTTTAACTGTGGTTTCTTCTGGAACTTGTATCTTTCTTTTTATAATTAAAATGAAATTTTGCATCAATAACAAAGTCTTGGGTTTTTTATTTCCTCTTTTAGGACTCAGCACAGGAGAGTGTTATAACACGAGATATTCACCGTACATTTCCTGCACATGATTACTTCAAAGACACAGGAGGAGATGGTCAGGAGTCACTCTACAAGATCTGCAAGGTAAGGCCCTTCCCCTCATTTTTATCAACATTTTACAGGGCTATATTTTATGAACTCACCTTGAAGATTTTTTTTTTCTGTCTTCATATCTCATTTGCACTATAACATATTCTCTGGTTTACACATGCACTGTCAGTTCCTCAGTACTGATCCCGGAAGGTGACTTTTTGCCTGTATGTTCCAAAGAAGGCACAATACAGCTCACTTTGGCTCTCCTGATAACAGTAAAAAAACATAATGTCCTCTCAGACTGTGCTGTAAAGGTGCAGGGGAATCATGGATGAGCCTATCCTTCTCTCAGGATAATGTGGCATTTGTTTTGGTTCTTTGATAATAGATAAGTCTGAGAATCAGTGTAGGACTTGTTGACTATTGACAAGTTCTCTGATATTAATATACTCTAAGTCAAGTCACATCATATATCTCTGTGCAGTTTTTATATTTCATTTTGAAATATTTCTTCATTATTGGTAGACCTCGAAAAAAAATAACTGCCTTTTGATTTTCGATGAATGTGCTCTGTGTAAATATAAAAGATTCCGTCTTTGTCAGTACAGGATTGCCAGCAAGATATTCATTTTGCAAGGTTATAACAGAAATTTAGAATGAAAAGTGATGTAGGTTCTCATATTGTTCTCTCTTGTGATTCCCATATGAATTGTTAATGAATAGTAAACTACATAAAAATTTGGTAATATGGAAAAAAAAGCAAATGCCTTGGCTAATTTGTAAGTTAGAGAATTAGTCCTTGAATAAACAAATTTAGTATTTAAATGAATACTAAAGATTGGCCAGTAGATAGGCTGAAGTATAGCCGCAAATGTATTTTATTTTATATGTACTATTTTAAAAAGGGGCTCATAAAAGCACTTGCCTACATGTATTAACTAAGTATATTTATTTAATTTTGCAAATGCCACATCTTTCATTAAAATCCTTCTTGCACGTTAGTTGGTTTGCCCTCTGCTCACTCTTATCTTTTTCTTTCACTTAGTGTCTCATTTTTGATCTATTTTGAAATATTTTAAATTTATACTGGTCAGAGATCTATTTTGGAGGGTCTGAGGGTGTAGCTCAGTGTTAGGGTACTTGCCTACCACGCATGAGGCCCTAGGTTCTATTTCTAGCACAACAGATTTTTTTAAAAAAGAAAATCTATTTTTATATAGATGTGTCATTTAGAGCTACAAATACATGAATAACTAAAAATCTTGAGCGTATAATGACTGCCAGAAAAAATTATAGGCAATCTAGTTTAAAAAATAAAAACTAGTAGACACTACAAATCTGTATAATATATTCATTATATGCTTGTAAAAGTAATTGTTAAAATTATTCTATAACTTTTGAAATTCTATGTGCTAATTAACTTCTGGTTTGTATATAGAAGATAGAAAAATACATGTTTTTCAGTTTTTAGAGGGATATTTAGCTTCTGGCACATGAAACATTTTTTCTCTAACTGTATTTTCAGCTGATCAGTGACTTCTCCCTCAGTTTTCCTCTGATTGATAGCAACTTTCTTCATATGACTGAAACAGATGGTTCCATGTTTCTGCAGGGTCTGATTTAATGCTTTGCTTCGTTAAAGTAAAAAATAGTATTCATTTCATTATATAATATTTAGGGGGAACTAGTTGAAATATATACACAATGATACAAGTAAAATGATTGGCACTTTTGAATATTTGCTTTGGTGGTACAGGTGGTAATCCAACCTTGAGTTCATTATAATTAGAAAATAGTCATCAGTGTATTCACACAGCTCATGTAGCCATTTTAGATTATTAGTGTATATTTTATAACAGTTTTAAAACTATGAGTAAAGAACATTATAAAAATATACATTTAAGGTATTTCATTGTTGACATTAACTTAAATTATGCTAACTTTTGTAAATATGTGGAAAACAATCATATTAAAGATAATTAAGGCTTTTGAAACCGTCGCTGATAATGGAAGTGAGCAGATATATATATATATATATCAGGAAAATGTTAGAGAAATCAAATTTTCTCTGAACATACCACATAAACCGCTTGGTTTATGATCTCACCCAGTTCCTTTTCCTCTTTTTTTTTTTTCCTCCTGTGGTGCTAGAGATCTTGTGCATGCAAGGCAAGAGCTCTGCCACATCCCCAGCCTCTCTTTTTTCTCTTTTTGTTTGTTTCAGTTGTTGTTTGAGACAGGGTTGTTCTGTGTAGTTCAGACTGACTTTGAAATTACTATGTAGTCTAGAGACTGGCTGTAAATTCATAGCAATCCTTCTGCCTCAGCCTCCTGAATACTAAGATTCTAGGCTTGTGCCACCACACCTGGCTCTTTCTCCTCTTAATCTCTTTTTTAGTTATCTGATGTTTATGCCAAGAAGTCCATGTACCCTTTATCATTTAATGTATTTTCAGCCTATCATGATTGCTCACAAATAATCAATTGCATATATATATATATATATATATATATGAATAAGTATTCTTCTCAAGTTTCTATGTGCACCTTTCTTTTTTTATTTTTTATTTTTGCTGAACCAGGGGTTGAACTTAGGCCTTTGAGCTTGCCAGGCTAGTGCTTATTTTACTGAGCCATCTCCCCGGCCCCTCCACCTTTCTTCCTTCTTTGAATCAAATTTGATCTGTAGTTATTTTCAATTTTGGTTCTTATCTGTGTGCCTAAAAACTGTGTATAAGTTCCCTCAGCACACTTTACCTCTTCTAACATTTTTAGTCACAGAATAATACCCAGAAGCATACCTCACATTCACAGCTATATCAGTGGAGACTCTGCAGAGAACCAGACATTAAAGATACCACCATGGTATTGCATCAGCCACATTGTTATATAATCTATAAATAAAGAAAATTTCCTTTCTCTTTACAAATCTTCATTCATTTTCTTGTCTTACTATACTGATCACAACTTCTAGTTTACTGTTAAAATGAAACAATGATAATAGACATGATTTGCTTCTAGTCTTAAAAAAATTGCTTCTAATAGTGTTTCATTTCCCATAAGCAACACAATTATAAATAATTTTTTAAAAATAGTGTCACTTTGAAAGTAATAATGCACAATGTACTGAACATTGTTAGTCTCCTACAATCTTATTTTGAAATTTTATACCATTGTTTTTATTGTATGTTTTCTTCTCTTTAAAATTAAATAAATTTAAAAATAGTGTCTTCCATGTGAAAGCAATTTTACATTTGCAGAATAATTGAAAATGTATTACCTCATTATTTCTGTCAATTTTTGATCAGTACAGCCTGTACTAGAGGTACAATATGCTATGCTTTTAAATTGAACAGAAATTATTAGGAGAATTAAGTAAGTTTAAAAATCAACTCTAGTTTCAAGGATACAGAAGTTTGACTTTGTAGTTGAAAAGTTTTCTGTGACTCTGGTGAAATGAAAAATGATCTAAACTGTCAGATTAGAGGAAGATTTAAAAAACTTACTGTCATGTTTTAATAGTCCTGTCAATTCCAGTTCGACCTTTTAATATCTGTTTCAGAGTAGGAGGAAATCGAAATGGTTCAAAACTTCTTCTGTTGTCATAAATTTATATAGAGAAAATTGAGCTGAAAGTGTAATAGTAGAATTCATAGGTTTCTGCAAATGAAAGTTTTCTGCAAATGAAAACATTTAATCCCTCCTTCCCTTATTGCCTTTCCTACTAGTTATGTCAGTATCTTATTTTAAAAGAATGTCCTTGAGAGGGTACATAACATCCAAGCGTCTTTAGAACTTTTCTAGTTTATATGTGATATAAAAAATTTACACTTGTGTTAGGAGACAGATTGGTACAGTATAAAGGACTGGGCACCAGGAGATCTGGGTTTTGTTTTGATTTTTCTACCAGGCAGATTATAAAACTGGATAAGTCATTTGGTAGGTTTCTGGCTCAGTAAGCATGACTATTCCGGTAAGATTGTTCTCTGTAAGACTGTTCAAGTTCTAATTTGCTATGACTCTAGATTTTTTAAAAGTCTTTTTCTTTTATAATATTATATATAAATCTAGAATTTAGCAGTCAAATCCTGTGTTACTCTGTAGGTTTCTGTCTCAATAACAAAACTGTAATGCACTGATTTCACCTGACCTTCTCTTGTTATTTGTATGTCACATCATGTGGAGTTCATTAGTGTCTCTCTCTCTCTCAACTGGGGATTGAACTCAGGCCCTTGTGCTTGCCAGGGAAGCGCTTATTCCACCGAGCCATCACTCCAGTGCCAGATATACATCTCTTTCTAAGACTGTCTGCTTGGTGATAGTAATCAGCCAAAGCATTATTCACAAAAATACAGACTGAAGTGACTTCTGGTGTGCACTTTAATTTGTGCATGTTGCATCTTTTAATTTTCTGTTTAAAATAACTCCTTTCTGAAAAAGAAGCTACTGCTGTGAATTTAATGGGAAAGAATGAATATAGTACAGAGAGAGCAATACCTTTGTTCATGTGGGTTAATAATGAATTGTGGAAAGACAAAAATATAGTTACCCTCTGTTTTACTATATGCTTTTGTCAAAGCAAGATTGGATTTATTATAAAGACTGAGAATTTCAGTTACTATTTTAATACTAATAATGATGAAACTTACAGAATTTTGAAAAAAGCAAATGAAATATCATGCATTATTCATCTTGCATTCTAGATAAGGGGGTATTTGTGATGTTGAGGGGGAATTATTTTTTATGAGTTGACAAAATTTTAAATAGATTTGTCTAGCTAATTGATTACATGTAATTCAGTTCTCTTCCTTGGGATACCACATTTGCCCTAGTTTGAATGAACAAATTTATTTATTATAAAAGCTATACCCCACTATTCTTTACATAAGACATTTGACTGATTGTGAGCAACCAATTGGATGCCTCCTACTTATATGACTTTCAAATGTGGTTAGTTGCAGAATAAGAGCCCTTTAGTGTATAGTTATAGGTGTTACATCAAAAAGGAGCCCAAAGCATTTAACTTAGAATAGTGTTTTGGGGGTAGCTTTCAGAGAATCAAGAAGGGTTTTGAATGCTATTTGTACTTCTTCTCTTGTTAGTGAGTTTATTTGAATTATGGAAAGCTTTCAAGGTGATCCAAACATGAGCTACTGCGGAATCTTTTGAACCCCTGGGACCATTTGCTTTGACAGCACATTCTTATAATCAGTCTATTAAGTGGATTCAGCACATCTTAAAGGACAGTGGTGTATTCTCAGAGAAAGTTAACTTCCTTACAAAAAGAAGAATTCTTTCAGATATTAGAGAAAGCTTGAAGACATTTCTTAATTTTGGTCAACATAACCACAATAGTAATAATGGAAATTTTTAAAGCCCTATGGTGTAGAAAACACTTTTATATGTATTATTTGAACACCATTGTTACTCTATGGAGTGTAGACTTTACCTCATTTCATAAGTAAAATCTGAAGAAATGAAATTATTAGCCTGAATTACATAGCTACTAAATGAAAGAGGCTAGCTTGAACTCAATTCTTTTACCTTCAAATTCTGTAGTTTTTCTATAGTGATACTGTGATTGTGAATATTTAATGAAAATGAGATTTAATACTACCAGAGACTATGCTATGCACGCAATACACATTGTGTTTTGGAAGCTAGTACCTATTCTTGGCATCTCAGTACATTGGTAACAAAATCTCTGTTCTTAGACCAGCAAATCCTCAGAAAGACCAAGCGGTGACTTATTACACAGAAAAGACATTAGCCATTAGAGAATATGAAGCTAAATATAGGGTACCCACCTTTTTTGTAGTATAGTGGCTTTTCTCATGTTACTGGGACAGTATTTATGTAGCAAGAGAATGTTAGCAGCAATAGCATCTTCAGTAAATTTCAGAGAGCTATACAATATTTTTGTAAAGTCAATACTAGAATACAAAAAATGATCTTATATTCCTCATTTATATAAGTAATTAGGAAACAATAAAGAGACAATCAGGAGTACCAGTATAATCTTCACCATTATGCTTCAAGTTACTCAAGCTCTTAGGCAAGATACCTATTTTAGGTTTTTTCCCCTGATGTAACTAGTACATTATTAGTGAGAGGATATACCAAAGAAATGCTTCCAAGCATCACAAAAGAAAAATAAATTTATTTCTGAGGATTTTATTCTAAATTTTTGCTTCTAAAATTCAGAGAAGTTATTTTAATTTCAGTTTGCATGAAATTAAAGTTTTCAGCTTGCAAGTTTTATTTTTTTCTAAAAAATTATTTGAACTACTTGTGAATTGACAAAATGATCTCTTCACTGTTTAGGGCCTGTAAAGATTTTAGTAAGGCTGAAGACTTCTGAATATAAGTAAAAATTGGATATAATACTTACACACTTTTCCTCTTATTGTGGCTGATTATCAGAAGGCAGAATTGTTGAGTTAAAGCCCTCATTCTTGTAAAAAGTAGTTTCTTTAACATCATCATAGGTCATTGTCATCCTTAAAAACTTTTTTTGAAGTCTGATGTATAACATACTTACATTGGTAGTAGAATGCACAAAGTGCATACTCAAGATACATGATTCAGTGAGTTTTTACTGAGTGAAAAATCTTGTGTAAAACTCTTGGGATAAAGAAAAATAATATACTAGTATCCTCAAGGTTTCCTTTCCTTTCCCTGATGGTCATTACCTTCCTGAAGGTAACTGCCACACTGGTATTTATTATTCATACATGTGTATGGCCCATCTCAAAGAGAATAGACTCATACAGTATGGATGGACTCTGTTGTGTCTGCTTTCTAAAAATCTGTGAGACTCTGTGATTGTCAATTTTATTGAAATGGTAATAAGATTCATTTGTATTGACCATGGAGTCCTCCATTTTGTTTTAGGTCCTAGTAGTTTATTTATCATTTTCATCACTACATAGTATTCCACTATTTGAATATAATATAATACAATACATAATATGTCTGTTCTAGTTTTAGTAGACATTTGGGTTGCTTTCAGCTTTTAGCTATTTTGTATAACATTGCCATATACACTCTTGTATTAGTAATGCTTTGGCATATTGGTGTATGCATTTTTATCAGCTGCATACTAGGAATAGAAATTCCAGGTCAAAGAGTGTTCGTGTCTTCAGCTTCAGCAGGTGTTACCAAACATGTTTTCAAAATTTTAGCATATACATTTCAATTAGTAGGTTGTAAGAGCTCCAGTTACTCCATAATGTCACTGAAACTTGATAAATTTTAACTATTGAATATGTAGTGATATCTCATTGTGGTTTCATGTGTATTTTCCTTATGACCAGTGAGAATGAGCTGTTTCCTTTTTTTGTTTTTTAATGTATTTGATATAGGGTCTCACTACACAGGTCGGACTCATAGTGATTCTTCTGTTTTTAGCCTCCACAGGGCTGGGATTACAGACATGTGCCATCATGCCCAGACTCGGTGGCCATCTCAGTGTGCCTGGGGGCGGGGTTGGCACAGCATGTGGTGCCAGCAGTTGAACCCAGGTCCCTGCGCTTGCCTAAGCAGGCACGTAGTCCACTGAGCTGTCTTGCCAGCCCCACACCTTCATATGTTGATTGGCCATTAGGAATTCATTTTTATGACAAGTGTTTCTTTTGTACATTTTTATAATTTATTATTTGTAGGGATTTTTCTGTGTTTTAGAGATGAATCTTTTCAAAGAATTCATATATACATGTTGCATGTATTTTCTCTATGACTTGATTTTTCATTTTCCTAATTGCATGTGTTGGTAGATTAGAACAATTAATCTTAAAAGGTCCAATTCATTAATCTTTTCCTTTAGGGTTAGTGTTTTTGTGCCTTGCTTAAAAAAATTTGCCTAACATGAAAATATTTTCCAATGTAATCTAGAAATTCTGTTCTTTTGCTTTTTACAAGAGGGACTATGATCTATCCATAGTTGATTTTTGTGATGTGATGTACAAATCAAGGTTTGTTTTCCCCACATATATTTCCTTTTGATCCACAATTGTTTTAAAATAGCTGTATTTTTTCCACTTCAGGATCTTCCTTACAAATAAAGTCTGTGCATGTACATGTTTGTGTCTGAACTATTGTGTTCCATCTTTATACCAACAATTGTAATTCTAGTATCTTTATGTAAGACACTAGTGAGATAATAACTTATATTATCTGGGACTATTAGCCTTTAATTTTTTGTGCTTCATAATTGTTTTTGCAAAGAAAAAGAAAACAAAATGGTTTTTTCTACATTGGCCCTTTGTATTTCCATGTTGAGGAATCAGCTCATCAGTTTTTGAGGAAAGATAAACTTCCAGGATTTTAATTTGATTCATATTAAATCAAAAATTTATAAACAATTAGTTTTTCCAAAACCACGACTTTGGCTTTAGTGATTTTTTTTCTCCTCCCTCTCTCCTTCCCTTCCATATTACGATTGAATCCATTGCCTCACACATGTTAATCACACATTCTGCCACTAATCCACAGCCCCAGCTCTATTCTTTAATCTAGATGTTGCTGTTATATAACTTGCTTATAGAGTGAAGTCCTTCTACAAGCCCGAGGTATTTACTAGAGCCTTCCAGCAGATAGTAGATCACTTACACCTTAGCTTAATTATTCTTAACATTGTTACAGGCTAGTTTTCCCAAAATGTCATTTTCTACAAGATGTCATTCATATCCAGTGAGGAAATAGAAGTTTTCAGGTTTTTTGCAAAGTTCTCAGACTTTTTGGCAGACAAACTTTTGGTTCATACTTTCATATTTTCTAGAGAAAAGAATTTGCACTGATCCATCTTTCAGCATAAGATAGAGAAGGTACCATATTTGCATACTGATACATCGCAATCTGAGTAAGATTTTACTTTGTTTCCACCTGTAAATCATTTTGTGTATTTTCGTAGAGTTGTTAAATTCTGCTTCATTGTCATTTATAATTTATTTATAACTATTTAGAAAATTGTGTACACAGACATGCACAATATAAAGAAGCTTTAGCAAATTGAAGTTGGAGAGCTTCACATTTGTGTGTTGTGTGTGTGTGTGTGTGTGTGTGTGTGTTTAGGTGTTAATGTTACAGAATCATTACGTACAAGACTTCAAAAACATTATGCTGTAGTGATTATTATTATTGCTGTAGTCATATGAGATGGAGTATATAAGGGATTTTTGGGTCTTCATTTATGTATATATTAATAGGATAGACTTTTTGTGAATCTAGAGAAATTTTTTTTCAGCTGGGAAAATATGATTTAAAATTTAGATTTTCTTCTGAGATTGTACCAGTGAATAGTTTGGATTTGTCACGGTTGAGTCCTAGACAAATAGCAAAAACAACTGATTTCTAATGCTCTTGAGAACACCCGGTGAGACTTTTTAGATTTTTCCATGTGCAGGGTCCCAGGATCTTTTCTTGAAATGGCTTTATAGTTTCTGTGGAGTCTGTTGCTTTTCAACTGAAAGGCCAGGTAGAATTATGAGGATGATAAAAATGGGTAAAATTAGGATAAAGAGATTGGTGTGAATCCTAATATTTTGATTTCTGTCTTTTTAGGAAACAATGTTTTTCGAGGAAGAAAAAGAAAAATAAAATTTCTTTTTCTAAACAGAGTAAAAGGAAAATAACTAATCTGTAAAGAGAAAACACAAGGAATCTTGAAATACAATAATGTTCATGAAATCATTAATTTTTTTTCTCACAACTGAGATCTTTAGCTTTTTTTTTTCTCCAGGGATGGGGATAGAACCCAGGCCCTCCTATACCCTGGACAAGTGCTATATGAGCTACATCTCCAGCCCTTACAGTTGACATCTGTTGCTAGATTCAAACGCCTTAAATATCCTAGACAATAAAATTAGTTAATCCTGACTGAGATATTTATACTATAGAATCACCAGGCTTTATTTCCTGTTTGCTAATTGTTTTGCAGTTGGCAATATTTTTATAATTTTGACGCCTCCTCTTTAATCAGACCTCTTTGTGCATGTGTGAATCTTTTTTCTTAACCAGACCTTCTTCCTGCTTTCTCCCTTAGGAAGAATGTGAATCTGAATTGCCCTCCTCCTCCTTCCCATCTGTCCAAATCTCAGTTGCCCGCTTCTTATGTGAAGCTTGCCTACAGACTCTACCCACAGGGGTTTATAGATTAAAACAAGGCTGGCAATTTAATGTACAACATGAGAACTGTAGTTAATAAATTTGTATTTTGTTTAGAGACTTAAATAAGTAGATTTTAGATGAGCAAGTCACACAAAAAAGTAATGTGAGATATTAATATAGGTACTTTACTCTGTATGTACACTAAAATATTTTAAACCTCAACTATAAACAGTAAAATTAATTTGGAAATTGTTCAATAAAATTCACACTTATTATGGATTATATTTTGAATGATACCTGGTTAATTTCATTTAAGTCATTTCTGTATTGTGTTCAGCCTTTGAGGAAAACAAATTTTCTTTATCTCAGTTATACTAAGTATAGGCCACACCATGTAATATGATGAACTCTTTGGAGAGTTTCAGTTTGATAAACTGAATTCAGATTCTCTCGTGAGCCTGTCTCAAGGACAGGATTAAGGATATAGTAATGTACTGGGAAAATACTAGTAAGAGAAAGAAAGGTGAGAACTGGGAAAGCCACTGGCCTACGTTGCATTTCAGTCCTAGTGGGAAAAGAAGGGAAATTAGGTAAAATGTCTTAGTATATAGTGTACTTCTAAGAAGATTTGAGAAAATCAGTGTGGAGACCTCAGCCAAAGTTACCTGTGAAGTCCCATGTTTTTCAGCAGGTGGACTGCCCTTGTATGAAATTTTACTACATGTAAACCCTAAAAGCGGTCTGAAGTCCTTCATTTCCTTCTTCTTTGATTTATAAAATATTTTCATGATAAACTCCCTAAGGGTAGGTTACTTGCTTCATTTTATAGGTTCTTCAGTGTTTTTCTTCTTTAGTGTACTGTTTTTAAAAATAAAAAATCCAAGAATATAAACTGAACACTGAGTAATTTCCCATAATCATGGAGTAGTTCACTTGTAATAGGGACTTTAAAAGTACTTTAAAGGAGGTAGTCTAGTTTATATTTCCTTTTGAAAAAGAGCATGTCAGTATACTTGCAAATTGTTGCCAAGGGCCTCTTCTAAAAATGTGTTGTATAAAGGGAAACTTACATCTAGGAATTTTGCCAGCTATGTTAGATAAGAAAATTGCTTTGTGAGTGAATATTTGTGAGTATATCTAGCATTCGACATTTATCTCCAGTGTTTAGTTTATTTCATACCACTGGATCTTTTTTTAGTTTATGTTAATATTCCCTTTGCCAGCATATAGGACAAACTTAACAATCTTTCTCAAACTCAGGGGTTTTTTTATTATTAGAGTTAGAAGACAAGATAATACTTCCATTATATATACATATATTTCCATATTTATATATATTACATGTATTTTAACAATCTCAAACTTATATGAAAGTTGCGAGTACATAATTTTGTTTTTCTGGACTAGTTTTAGGGTGATTTGCCAGCATGATGCCTCATTGCCTTCAAATAGAGTTTTTTCTTCTTATATAAAGAAGGATATTCTCCCACAATAAACATGACACAACACCCAAATCAGAAAGTTAACATTGACACATTGCTACCACCTAAGCCTTAGATAGCATTTAGGTTTTCCTTTGTCCAAATATTGTCCTTAGGAGAAAAAGTTTCCTGTTCAAAATCACCAATTTCATTTAAATGTCATGTCTTTTTTATTTCTTTCAGCCTGGAGTAGTTCCTTACTCATGAAGTTTCTTTGAAAATATGTTGTAATTATTTAGATGTCTTTTTTTTTTTTTTTTTTGCAGTACCGGGAATTGAACTCAGGACCCTGCGCTTGTCAGGCAAGCGCTTATTCAATTATTGAGCTATCTCTCTGGCCCTATTTAGATGTCCTATTCTAAATCACATTTTTAATTTATATATTGATTATCAATTCATGTGGACCCATAAATTCATGTTTTATTCAGTATATTATATCTCTCACTATACTGCTTGTTTTTGATGTTCAAAGTGTTCCCAAATTCACCAGTGGGAAGTCTTTAAGCTGGCTTTTGTGTCTTTTTGAAACATTTTGTCATTCTTTGAGTATGGCCTTTCTTTATGGCTCAAAAAGATATTCCAGGTGTATTTCTCTGCACCATGTCTATTTTTTTTGTGTTCCACTTTTATTAGTATATTTGCCATTCATAATGTGCATCTTCATTGTAGGGAATTAGTACATGTGCTCAACACATTTCAACCCCCTTTATTCACTTTCTCCATCCCCCTTTAACTTTTCCAGCATCAGATTCATTTGTTTATCTTATAAAAACTTATAAAGTTAATTATCATATACATGGACTGAAAACCACACTAGTAGACCAAAAACTGTATAAAACATTTAAGATAATTACACTAAATCAAGGTACAGTTTGTCAACAGTGGATTACAAAGCCTTTTCTTCCTTTTTCCTCCTTATTATCTGTCCTCCATTTTATCTTATATCTGTGGTTTTCATACATGAGAAACAATGGGATATTTAAGCTTGTGTGAATTACTTCACTTGTGGCCTCAAGGTGCGTCCATTTTCTACACGTGACTCAAGTTCATCCTTCTTCATGGCAGACTAGTACTCCATTGTGTATAAATAACACTTTTTATTCATTGATCTTTTTTTTCTCCATAATTTTATTGAGAAACAAATAGCAATGAGACAGTTTCAGACCAAATTGGTAGGACAGTTTCAATAATTAGCACATTGTATACATTCTTCCTAGTGGTTAATTGCTGTACAAGATACGGATGCGGACATGATATCCTATTTACAAACACTATTAGAACAAATCCCTCTGTTCGTTAACAGAATGTAACTATATATCTATCCTGACCACTTTGAATACACAGATACAAAATGGACATCATCTGAATCCCCTTTTTTTGTTAAGTTCCGTTATTTGAATATTGTAGGTGTGTTAACTCAGCAAAATATTCTAAGAGTCCAGCAGTCCATATCTGCACTATGTCTGTAGTTACCCATTTAAACAAAATCTACTACTTTAATGAAAATGTTAAAAAAACCAAGAGTTGAATGCTAGGTGTGATCATTATTATCAGTGTCATTGCTTCAAATCATCTCATTCGATAAAGGTAGGGATATATGTGCAGGTGTGTGCGCATACAGTTGCATAAAAACATGTATTTGCACTCAATTTTTACCTTTTTGAGATAAAATTTCCGTACTATAAAATTCTCCACTTTAAGATATACATTTCAGTGGATTTTAGTGTATCCCCATATTTGTACAATCATTATAGCTACATAATTCTAGAACATTTCCATCAATCCAGGAAAAAAAATCCTGTACACATTAGAAGTCACTTTCTATCACTTTTTCCCTCAGCTCCTAATAATCATCAATCTGTTCTGTCCCATGGATTTGACTAATGCTCTTGTTTGTTGCAATAGTTTCTTAGTCACATATGAACTAATTCTGTAAAGTCTGTATTCTTGTCAGATGTGGTCACCAAGATCTCTCATTGGTGGTCAGCTAATGAATGAACAGAGATTTTTTCTTAAGTCTCTGAACCAAGCATCCCATCCTTTGCTGAGGGGCTCTGCATGTGTAACATCTTCCCATTACTCAGAAAGCCAATTGAAAACTCCACTTTGCCTTCACCTTTTACTTATTTGGAGTTTCAAGTTAAGCCAGAGGTGAGAGCTTGGATTCTTCTTGGTCCTTCCTGAACATACAGAGTGCCTCAGACAAGTGCCTAGTCCCTGCATGAGCACAGCCATTTAGATTCTTAAAGTACGCTGGTACCTTGGTTCACAAACTTCATTCTCTTCACAATTCTGGTTGCAAACTGAATTGGATAAGAACTGTGTCAAATTTCCACATAAGGTCGACATTAAACCTAACCATTGAATTTGCTTTAGTCTTTGCCCAATTCTGTTTTCAATCAGAATTGTGGGAAGAATTAAGCTCATGAACTGAGGTACCACTTGATGGTTATTCAAAGTCTTTGGGGATATCTTATTCCCCAATTTTCTTTTTAAGTTTTTCATTAGTATATGGTATTGCTACATACATTTTCATTAGCAAATGTAGTATTGCTACATTTTTTTCAACTCAGACAATCCTTAAAACTGAACAGTTGCCTGTAACTGTTTTTGACAAATACTCCTGGGGAAAGCCTTTTCTGGGAGAATGTTGCAAGTAGAATGTTCTAACACCTTTCCACAACCTTTTTTGCACCAGGAAATGATTTCATAGAAGGCAATGTTTTCCACAGACTGAAGGGTAGTGGGCGTTTGAGATGACTGAAGCACATTAAATTTATTATACATTATAATATAGAGTGAAATAATTTTACATCCTGCCATAATGTAGAATCAGTGAGACCCCTGTGTTTGTTTTCCTGCCACTAGACAGTCCCATGTGGGGGTGATGGAAGAGGGTGATATCTCAAGTGTATTGCTAATGTCTTATTTGTTCCATTATATTGTTTTGGTTGCCGTCGCCATGGGAAACTCTGCTTCAAAGATAAGATGTTGGAAATGGAGGCAGTCTTCTCAGTGCTTTTGTGGCAATCTCAAGATGTTCTGCCTTGACTTTAATCCAGACTGCACTGTATTTGAAGTTGCCACAGTTATACTTTTAAGGCCACCATCATTTGAGATCTCAGGCAGCAGATCTTCTTCCAGTACAGACAAAATTGGTTCTCCTGGCTTATTTACAAATGAGTTGTGGGTTAATTCTTTCCCTGTTCTGAAGTTTTTGTGGTGAGGAAGTAATGCTTAAATTTTTCAGAAAGCTGAGACAGATGTTTGTACACTAGCTGAGAGAAGGCCCTGGGAGAGTCTCTTTCAAAACTTCTGCTAATGTGTGAAATATATCAAAATACTCAGTGCTCATTGGTCACCCTCGTAACTCCAGGTCGGTTTAGAATTTAGCTGCTTTATCTATTGATTTGAACACAGTTGTCTTTCTCCCCTGAAGTGACAGATAAAGTTCATTGAGCCAGTTGAATATGTCACAAAACTAGTCAAGTTTTGTGACCTATTCTGTATCACTGGAAGGTAATGTGCTACTGGTGAATATTTTTCTAAAGAAATACATGGAGTACCTCAAAACCGCTGACCAAGATCTGACTTTTCAAAGCTGTCTCATTTCTGTGTATGAAAGATGGGGTGTGTGCTGTGTCCATCACCTCACAGACCTGCAAAAACTGATGTGAGTTAAGGGCATGTACTTATTGTGGCTGATGATTCTTTTTAGTGTTACTTAGTACAGGGTCTACATGGTCTCACTACACAGATTGGACCCATAGTGATCTTCCTGTTTTCAGCCTCCCAAATGCTGGGATTACAGGTGGGCTCCACTGCACCCCGTCTCAATTGCCTGGGGCCAGCATGGTACACTGGGAATCAAACCCCAGTCCCTGTGTCTGCCTAGGCAGGTGCTTGAACTGCAGTCCCTGCAGCTGCCTAAGAAGGTACTTTAATCCACTGAGCTCTCTGGCCAGCCCATGGCTAAAAATTTCAATCATATTTTGAAAAGCATTAAATCTAGGTGATTTTTTTTTTTGGCTAGCTATCATTTCTCTATTGTTGACACAGCACATTAATTAATGGTGAGCAGCAAACTCCTTGGTCTGAGTAGTGAAATCTGGTAACAGTCATGGCAGCCACTCTATCCATGAATATCCTGACAAAATTACCAGTTCAGTTTTCTGGTAATTACTCATTTATAGACTTGAATATTTTTATAGCTGTGATGTGGTTTGCGGCAAAAGTGCACATAACAGATCCTCATGCACATCTTCCCAAAAATATATTACACAGAAAGAAGCATGTTGTCTTCTTGTCAGTACTGGTAGATCCATCAACCTGAATTATGTATCACAATGGCTCGTTAATCCTAGTAACTGTGCCTCAGTATCCTATGCTATTTCATTGGTCTGTCTAGTTATGGAGTTGCCCTAAAGAGGAACACATACCGCCTTTTGAGTGGCATCCTTTCCTAAAATTTCCTGTTGTATGTCCTTAGAACAGTTCTTCAATAGTAGAGGGCTTCTTAGCTTTCACACTGTGATTAGCCACTAGAGCAACTTCTCAGTGCAGACCAATTTCATGAAGTGATATCCTTCAGTCATTGCTTCTATTGTTTATATTCATATTTTTTTCTTTTAAGAAAATGTAAAGGCTGGTATTTTAATGTAGGTTGTTTATTCTCCATGTGGCTAGAGTTTTGAAGGTTTTATGGCTTCATTAAATAGCTAGTCACCATGTATTATACAAAGTGGGCTTTAAGAATTATCATCTTTTATAATGAATGCTTAATTTAAGTAGGACTTTTGGTATTTTCTTTTATTTATTTTATTTATTATTTTTCATAATTTTATTGATAATAAATAGTAATGAGAGAGTTTCAAATCAAATTGGTAGGACGGTTTCAATAATTAACACATTGCATACATTCTTCCTACTGGTTAATCGCTGTACAAGATGTAGACATGATATTCTATTTACAAACACCATTAGAACAAATCCCTCTATTCATTAAGAGAATGTAACTATATCACTTTCCTAACCACTTTGAATACACAGATACAAAATGGACTTCATTTGTATCCCCTTTTTTTTTGTTAAGTTCTGTTATTTGAATATTATAGGTGTGTAAACTCGAGAAAATATTCTAAAAGAGTTCAGTAGTCCATAATAGTATTGGGTCTTCCACTTGACTAGCAATGTCAAAAATTGTTGACCTGAGTCCCCTACAGCGCAACATAACAGCATGGCTTTACTTCTTATATTTCGTTTTTATACTTTCCTGCTGGGTGGTTAAGACCAAGGTAAACCAGGACCTATGCAACAAGAGTTGTAGCTTTTGGGTCTGATAAGGTCAGTAGAATCCCCTCAGGATTTATCCTGAGATCCTGTCCCTCAGATTGTAGAACCTTTGTCAGAGTCAGCCATGTGAATGAGTCATGGCCATTGCTTGGCCAATGTGCTCTCTGTGAAAGCCTGAGAGAATGTTTTCTCTCCGTGTGACTCTCCTTAGGCACACTCTACATCATCGATCACTTTCCTCTTTGGCCCCATAA
>NW_004524593.1:2908166-2921767 GCF_000260255.1 Octodon degus | reverse complement strand
TGTGGTAATTACACCCTTTTCATTCCTTATTGCTTGTATTTGAATTTTTTCTTTCCTCTTTTTGATGAGGTTAGCTAGGGGTTTATTGATTTTACTGAATCTTTCAAAGAACTAGCTTTTTGCTTTCTTAATTCTTTGAATTGTTTTCTTTGTCTCAATTGAATTTATTTCTGCTCTAATCTTTATGATTTCTTCCCATCTTTGGGCTCTGGGTTTGGTTTGCTGTTCCTTTTCTAGTTGTTGAAAGTGCAGCATTAGGGTATTTATTTGTTCTCGTTCTGTTTTCCTAATGTGTGAGTTCACAGCTATGAATTTCCCTCTGAGAATTGCTTTCATTGTATCTCATAAATTCTGATAAGTTGTGCTTGAATTTTCATTGAATTGTAGATATTCTTGAATTTATTGTTTAATTTCATCTGTGACCCATTGATTACTGTGTAGGGTATAATTTAATTTCCAAGTATTTAAAGTTTTTTCTGGTTTCTTTTGTCATTTGTTTCCAGTTTCATTGCACTGTGGTCAGATAATGTGCATGGGATAATTTCTGTTTTCTTACATATACTTACGCATGCCCTATGGACCAGTATGTGGTCTCTTTTAGAAAATGACCCATATGCAGCTGAGAAAAATGTGTATTCAGCTGTGTTTGGGTGGAACACTCGGTATTTTCTTTTAAATGCAGCCTTATTTTTGTTTGCTGTCTTAGAGTCATTAAATTTCTCATCATTGGGTCTCCTCCTTTTCAAAGACACTGTCCAATGATCTTTTAAAACTTCCTTTGGGAAGGATTAGTTTATAGGCTGTGCTTGATTTATTAGGGTCTCTGTGCAGTCAGTATTCTCTGCTACTGTTAGTAGCACTGCCATCTTTGGCTCATTTACACCTCAAAGCATTATGTTCTTATGAGGAGCACACAACCTCGATCTTTCACATGTGCAGTTCACAGTAGTGTTTGTGTTCCTGTGAGGTTTTAATCCCTATGATGCCGAGTTCAGATGCTAATGTGAGCAAGGTGGAATTGCTGTAAGTACTGAGAAGAACCCCTCTTGCTGTCCTGTAGCTCATCTATGATTGTAGTACCTTGTTTCTAACATCTTTGGCATATTTTCTATCATTAGGGAGAATATTCAGATATTGTGGTGCCATTTGTTGATGTCACTGTCGTATTCATTTCTATATTTACCTCTATGAGTGAAAACTTATTTTGACAGTATCTCCATATGTTACCAAAGTTGCATTTCTGCTGCCACTTCTTTTGCAAGCACGTGCCCTCCTTACTGTAGTCAAGTTGTAATACTTGTGCCTGGGTGGTGGTGATTCTCCATTCTTGGGCACCCATTTCCCTACATGGGGGCCAGAAAGATGACTCAGTAGAATAAGCACTTGCCTGGCAAGCACAAGGGTCTGAGTTCAATCTCCAGTTCCACCAAAAAAAAAAAAAAAAAAAAAAAAGAAATTAAAAAAAGAAAGTCTCAACCCTACATGGATGGTGTTGTCATGTGTTAGGATATAACATCCAGTACCAGGCCATCCCTCTGTGTAAATGTTCATCTTGTTCTGATTAATGGCTTCATAAATATAATGAGAAGCTTAATGACTTTTTAAAGATGAATTTTATTATCCTTCCTGTTCTTCAAATGTTCTGTTTATGAGGCTTTGCAAAGATGCCTTAGACCTGCATTGGTACATCTAGCTTCACAGAGTGAATTGAAGGTAGTAAATGAGTTGGTGAATTTGGGTACCTGTAGAACCTTGACTGTTCTTCAGAAAGCTCTGAGTCTTAACACCCATTGTTGAGTTCCTATTTTGTTTAGTGAAAGTCTATAATTTCTAATTTTTTTTTTACTATTTTTTATTCTCTTTAAAAAAGGGAAAGAGAAATAACAAAGATTCTCAAAAGAAAATATTATGGGATAGGAATTATACGTACATAGTTTATGCACAAGGAATATTTATTGATAAAAAAGAAAGCTCCAAGTCTTAGCATCAATAAGAATTTTAGTAATGAGTATGAACTCCTCCATAAAACTCTATATTCCTTCCTACTGAGGATAAATGATAGATTTGAAAGAACACAACAGTTCTTGATATCAGCCCTCAGTTGCTAGCAGTTATTCAGCATTTCACTGTATGCTAGACATTGTTTATTCTTCATATAAATTTATAAGGTGGCTAATACTACTTTTCTATTACAGATGATACCTGTTTCCCTGTACCAAAAAAAATCCTTAAATATTTACCAGTATTTTCTCTGACCAATTCCTCTGCTCCTCTTTCTTAAATGCTTGTTAGTCATGATTTTACTTCTACTACTGCTTTAAAAATGTTTCAGGCACAAGGCATACCCTTTGGCAGGTATGAAGGCTCCGTACGCTGCACATGTCTGTGTTTTTCAACATCATATAACCAGTCTCTGAGGAAATTGTGGACTACCTGTACTAACTACTAACCAAATAAGAAAGTGTATAATTGGTAATGATTCTAAAGGCTTCAGGGAAAAGGAATTTGGTCAGTATTGACTACCTGAAATATTTTAATAGAAGTATTCATTTATACACAAAATTTAAAATGTACAATTACAATATCGGAATATATCTGCATTAATATTTGACTTGATTTTTCCAATATTTAGAACCAAAAACTAATGATTTATTATTTCAATCAGTAAAATTTGGCTTTATTAATTAAAAATATTTTGTATTGATTTATTTTTGTAGACTAGTGACAGACTATTTCAACTTAATTGTGAATATAGATAGATATGTTTCTTTATAAAATATGTAGAGATATTTATGCTATATATAATTACAGTGAATCTTCATTATTCATGGAATCTGTATGTAGAGATTTACCTATTTGGTAAATTTATTTGGAACCTTTAAGGATTCATAGTATTTTTGTTGTTAATGTTTGTATGATTTCTTTCTTAGTTCATTTAGTGATATAAATAAGCAGAATCAAGAAATTTTAGTCAATGATACACATTCTAAGCTCAGGTAGAACAATTCAATGCTGTTACTTCTTGTTTCAAATGCTGTATGGTACATAAGTATTGCAGTGTACTTATTGCCATATTTTTTACATTTTTGTGCTTTTCATTGGTGATTTTTCTGTTTAAAATACCCCCAAAGTATAGTGCTGAACTGCTATGCATTGTTTCTAAGCACTGGGAGGCTATAATGTACCTTACAGAGAAAAGATGTTCATGTTAAAGGAGCATCATTGAGGCCTGAGTTACACTTCTGTTGTTTATGAGTTCAACAGTGTATAATAACTGAGGCATGTCTAAATGTAAGCACACTTAGAACAAAGTGATGTCTTGATTGATTGCTGAAAATGTTATGATCAGAGTTGCACAGGTACCTAACTTGCTAGGCTCTGGGCTGGGAACATTAATTCCGAATTGACGATTGATGGAGTGAAAGTTCATAGAGTGTAACGACTGTGAACATCATATATCAACTGTGTGTATGCCAGTTACCTGTAGAAAAGTAATTTTCATTGGATATCTACTTTGCTATTTTAACCATTACCTTAAACTCTGATGAAACCTTGATATGTGTCTTTTATATATTTATGTTGTGAAGTTGCCACCCAAATTGAAACCTTAAAACAATGACTGAATGATAACTAATAAGTAATATTTTTCTACTTATACTTTATGAGTATATGTTATAGTATATAATATTCACACTCATCTTAGGAAGTAATTGCATGTATGTAACATATCTTAATTCTTTTTATTTCCTTTTTTCTCTCCTTTCTTCCCTCCCATCTTCTCTAGATCCTCTTCCTATTTGCAAAGGATGTCTGTCTCTCTGTTTCGTATTGTTTATCTTTTATTTTTTTAAATTTTTCATACTTTGGGTTGCTCATAAAAGAGAAGTTATGTGATATTTAAACTAGTATGGTGATTTCTTCATATAACGTTATAGTCTAAAGATGCCTCCATTTTCCTACAGATGCCTCAGATTTATCCTTCTAGTGGGTAGAATTGTACTGCATTGTATAAAAATGCCCTTTTTTGGTGATACTAGGGATCAAACTCAGGATCTTGTGCTTGCCAGGCAAGCTCTTATTCCACTGAGATAAAACCAATCTTTTTTTTTTTTTTTTAGGACTGGGGATTGAACTCAGGCTCTTGCACTTGCCAGGCGAGCACTTATTCTACTGAGCTATCTCCACAACCTTATAAATGACATTTTTAATCCTTTCATCTCTTGGTGGATATATTTAACAATTCAAAGATTTAGGTATTATTAGTTGTGCTACTATAAACATAGGTGTGCATAAATCACTGTGGTATGATATTTTTTATTCTTTTGGGAAAATACCTAGAAGGGAAAATAGTTGAGTCAAACAGCATAGTTTTAACTCTTTGAGAAATTTACATACTTATTTTCATAGCAGTTGTACCAGTATCCATTCACACTCATAATGTAGAAGGGTGTCTTTTACCTAGCATCCTTGTCAGTTTTTGTTATTATTTGTTTTATTATGCTAGACAGTCTTTTGGAGTAAAATGGAATATGAAGGTTTTAGTAATTTGTATTTCTGTGATGGCCATAGATAAGCAATTTTTTCATGTAGTTATTGGCCATTTTGTACTACTTCTGAGAGATGTGTATTCATTTCAGTTGCCCATTTTTTGGTAGGGTCTTTAATTTGGAAGAATAAATGATTTTGTGAGTTCTTTCTATATTCTAGATATTAGTCCCCTGTCAGAGGAGTAGCTAGCAAGATGCCTTCATATCCTCTAGGTCATCTCTTTTGGTTGTTTCCTTTGTTGTGCAGTAGCTTTTTAATATGATATAATGATATTTGTTGATTCTTGATGCAATTTCTTGTTCACTTGGCGTTCTTTTAGAAAGAGCTTCCCTGGGACTGTCTCCAAAAACTTTACCTATTTTAATCTCCAGAAAATTAACTGATTATTTTGTTTTAATATTCATGCTTTGACCCATTTTGACTGTGGTATGGTGGATGCATTTAGATTCAGTCTCTTGCATATGTCTGTAGTCAGTTTTCCCAGCACCATTTGTGAAAGAGGTTGTCTTTCTGACAGTGTATGCTTTTGGCTCCTTTGTCAAAGATTGGATGACTTAATGTGTCTGGGGTTGTTTCTGCCGTTTTCTTGATCTATACATCTGTTTTTGTGCCAGTACTATGCAATTTTTAACTCTAGCTTTGTAGTATAACTTGAAATCCAGAAATGTGATGCCTTCTGCTTTGTTTCTGTTGTCCAGGGTTGCTTTTGCAATTCAGTCTCTTCTCTTTATAAGATTTATATGGAATCTTCAATCTTCTTTTTCAGAGTACTGTCTTTTGGTTATAATGGTCTTTCAGTTCCTTGGTTAAATCAGTTGCTAGGTATTCATTTTTTTTCTTGATGTTACTGTAAATAGTATTGTTTTTAAAAATGTCTTTCCAAATGTATTCATTATTAGTGTACAGGACTGCTATTGATTTTGTTTGTTGACTTCATATCCTGACTTTATATTCTGCTATCTTGCTGAATTTGCTTATTAATTCTATGAATCTTTGGTGATTTTTTTGAGTCTTCTATATAAAAGATCATGTCATTTGTAAGTATAGTTTAGTGTACTTCTTTCTTATACATGTCCCTTTCATTTCTTTCTCATGTCTGATTCCCCTGGCGTAAGTTTGGAGTTAACAGGAATTGTGATATTGGAGATCCTTGCCTTGTTCCTTATTTTAAAAGGAAATATATCCTTTTAAATATAGTGTCAGTGGTAAGTTAGTTATAAATGGCTTTTTATCATATTGAGATAAGATCCTTCTATGCCTATTTTTTCAGTGATCTTTTTTCTTCATGAAAGGATGTTAGTATTGCCAAAGGCTATTTTTGAATTTGTTGAAATGATCATATAATTTTTGTCCTTCTTCACTTATTCCACATCTTTTATGCTATGTTGTTCTTCTGACATTCTAGTTTAAGGATTACTCATGTAAAGAAGAATAATCTAAAGGTAGATTGTTTGTTTTTGCTTTGACCTCATATTTATTATAGGTGATAGGTGGAAAAGTTTGTGTAAGGCAAAATGTTTTACATAAATGTCAAGCTCCTTTTAAAGGTAGAGCAGCGTCCATGTTACTATTATCCTTAGTGTTGCTCTTAGATTTGTACAGAAAAAATCATGACAGCTCAATATTTATGTTAGAATTTGGAGAAGCATCTGTATATCACAGTTAAAGCTGGTGGGTTTAACTACTTTTTATCAATATTCAGTAAATTAGCAAATATGTTAGTTACTTTAGCAGTGCCAAGAGCTGAACAGTGATCTGTATTAAAATTTTGACCTTTTCGTGCATGCCCACATAGTATCCTGCCTCACTGGTCAAGAACATCTTTTGATGTCCCTTTCATTCTTTCTGTGAATCTTCTGTCATACATAAGCATGTCTGTTGTTGCATGTGCTTATACTATATATTCCAGTTTTTGGGTCTAAGGAGAAATATACCATAAAGTATTCTCTATACCACCCTACCAAAGGTTTTTCTGTGTAAGAATGAGAGGAAAGAGAGTTGTAGATAAGTATGTCTGAGTTGAGGCTATGGCTTATGGTAGAGCTTTATTCTGCAACATGCAATGCTGTGGATTTGATCCCCTGCAGCAGCAGCAGCAGCAGCAGCAACAACAACAACAACAACAACAACAACAACAAAATAAATAAAAATAAACAGACCTAGTCTAGCACTAAGACTTAAAACATTATTTAATGATTTCCAAGAGCAGTATCATTATTATTGTTTGGGATTGGCTAAGAAAGTCCAACTCTCTGTTGGAAATTAATTTTCAAGGTTAAGGTGATGATTAATCCTTATTATCAGCTTGATTGAGTTGAGAAAATTGAGGAAATTACTAAACTATGTTTCTCAGTGCTGCTATGGGGATGTTTCCAGAAACATTTAGCATGTGGGACAGCAAACTGATGGGGAGACACACCCTTAACATGGGTGGCACCCTTTATCATTCAATAATAGGATGGGGCCTAGATGAAACAAAAACTGGAGGAGGAAGCCTGCCCTGCCCTTCTTTTCCTCCTTCTCCCTTGCTCCCTTTCTTTCCCTCCCTCTCTTCCCCTCCCTACCTTCCTCCCTTTTCCTTCTCCTCTCCCTCCCCATCTCCCTCCCTCTTTCCTTCCTCCCTTCTCCTCTCTCTCTCCCCCTCCTCCTCTCTCCCTCACTACCTTCTTCTCCTTTTCCCTCATCTCTCCTTCCTGGACACCAAGAGCAGCTTTGCTCTACAACACCCTGTAGCATAATGTACTGCTTTACCAGAGGCCCAGAAATAATGAAGCCAGGTCAACATGAGCTAAAACCTCAGAATTTAAACCTTCTCTCATTCAAGTTATTTTACTCAAGTATTTTATCACAGTGACAGAGAGCTAACTCCAATAGCACTCCTATCAAGGAGTAATAATTATTTCCAAGGCAAACATGTCAAATGTGTCCCAATTTGTTTTATATGTGATGCTAAAATGAACACATTAAATGCCTTACATATTTATTTTATTAAGAGGAGAATTTATATTGTAGTACTAACAAGATTAAGCCTTACTCACTGACCTACAGTTTAGATTGTGATCAGCTTGGCAGTAAATATATATGTAAATAATTATATAGTCATTTTTTAAAAAAAATTTGTACCAGGGATTGAACTCAGGACCTTGCATTTACTGGGCAGGCACTTATGCCACTGAGCTGTCTCCCCAGCCCACAAAGTCCTTTTTTCCTAAATGCAAAAGACACAGAATGAAAAGGATTAATTTGCTCTTGATCAGACCATCATTTCCCCTTGAGAATTTTGAGTCCTATTCTCCATTTTTATTGAACCCAAATGCTAAGCAGAATGTGGTTCCTTCCATCTTTAGTGTACACAAGCACATCAAAGAACAATTTTTCACATAGGCAGTCTATATAATATAAAACTATTAAGGGTGTACTTTCTGAATTCAGATAGATTTAATTACAAGTCCTGGTTCTGTTCCATACTAGCTATGTGACTTTGCCCAAGTTAGTAAAACTATTTGAACCTCACTTTTTCTCATTATGTAGAACTTTGTGAAGATAAAAGAAGACATAGAAAGTACTTATCATGCAGTCTGGCACATTATGCATATGTTAACTTCACTGCCTTTGTATATGCTCTTCCCCTGCATTTTCTAAAGAATCTCTGTATTCTTCTGCTAAGACACAAGACCAGTGTTGTAGGTTTGGTGGTCATTTTCACTTTTTTAGAGTGAAAACATCGCCTTGTGTAGTGGATTTCTAACTGGTGGTCAACTTATTACACTCATCTGAATTTAACTAGCATGGTGCTGGGTGCCGGAGGCCCACTTGAGGGTTGTTGCCAGCAGCATAAAGGCAGAACAGAAGCTGCCAAAAACATTGTAAGGGATTCTTTTTGGAGAGGCTTCTGGAAGTTGCTAGTTCTGCTGGAGGATCTTGGCTTTCCCAATGAATTTTGGAGAAGCTTTGGTACTCATCTTGAGCTTTGCTTCCTAGCTATGGTGGGGAAGATGGTGCACTGCTTAGCCTCATGGAGAAGCTTATCACATTGGCTTTCCTGATGGCAACTTGGCTGACCTCATCGCTGGTGGAGCTCAGGACCTCAATGATGCTGGGGATGGCTGTGGTACTTTTGTGGGAGCTCTGGTACTTACCTTGATTGTTGCTTTCTAGTTCCAATTCAGTTCCTCAGCATGCTAGCACAGATCCTTCATCCCACTGGCATAGACTTCCTAGTTTCCTCCACTCACCTTTGGGTCTTTCCAGCACAGAACTGTGAAGCAAGCCTGCATGAGATTTTATTGTGGGCTCTAGACTTCCCGTTGGACTTGTGGGAGGCATTGTTATGAGCTCTAGGTTTTCATCTGAACTCATGCCGGATATCAGAATCCAGGCCTTTAGCTGGAATCTTTGGTGCTTAGTGCGTGGATAGATTTCCTGCACTTGTGTATGGTTCTTGGGTGATTCCTTATAAACAAATATAAAATGTGTTCTGTACTATATTGCTCACCTTGCAAAAACCCCAAACCATGGCATCTTGACTACAGTGTTTTCCTTGCCTTTAATTCTGTTCTCTGCTGTTTGTCTTAGCTCCTGCCTCTTTGCCTCCTACCTTCTGTATATCTGTCAGTACTACTGTCACTATAAACTTTTTCACTGTGCTTATTTACCTGCTCCACAAGACTGTGGTGAGGAGCTGAGAACCTGGACTGTGTCTTGTAGCTGTCTCACTGAGCACATGCTTTATAACATAGTAGGCTCTTAGTAAATACTGGCATGCTAAATGATGATGTAAAGTGCTTCTTGAAATTTAATCAGTAATTTGTGGATTAGAGCAGAAAGGTACAGCCACCAAAACTTTCTCTCAAGTGCTGCTGTGTAATTTTTAAATATATAGATGAATCTGCCACCTAGATTCTACAATTAACATTTTGTTAATTATATATTTTTCTATATACCCTCTATTCAGTTAATCTTGTTATCTTAAGTTACTTCAAAGTCATGGATATCAGTATACCTATGTATAAATATTGCAACATATATATTATTAAATAGTTCAGTATCTGTTAACAGTTATTTTTATAAGTGAAATTTACTTTCAATTAAATGTATTAAATTAAATGTATAAAGAATAGCATTTCATTATTTTCATAAATGTATTATAGGGCTGGAGATGTTATTTAGTGGTAGAGCCCTTGTCTGGCTTGGGGAAGGCATGTGGTTTGATCCCCAGCACTGGAAGAAAAAAAAAAAAAAAAGAAAGAAAGGGAGAAAAAAATAGTGTGTCTTTACAATCCAAGGCATAGAAGTTTTCTCATATCTTTCTAGTCAGTCCCTGACCCTTATGCCAGAAGCAATCCCTGTTTTGATTTTCATTTTACCACACATTAGGTTATTGTAGAACTTTGTATAAGTAGCTACATAGGGTATATATTTCCTCTCTGTTGCTTTTATCCAAAAATTCCACTCCCACTTTCTAGCTGTTATGATCATTTCAGTATGTTCTCTGTATTTTGAGCCTGTAAAACTATAATTCTTAGTTTTAAATTTTGGCTTCTCCAGTGTGGACTGCTAAAACCTGACTCTGGTAAGTCATAAAGAATGAGAATTTTGCCCATTGTCATCTCTTTCCAAATGTATTCATTCTCTCACCTAGTTTCTGCCTGATTTTGTTCAGTTGTTCAGTTCTCTTGGGTAGTTTGTTTCTTCTTTAGGTTTTTTGAGACAGCATCTTGCCTTGTAGTTTGGGCTGGCCTCAGACTCAGCATATAGTCCAGGCTGGCCTCAGACTCTGGGTGATCCTCCAACTTCAGCCTCCCGAGTGCTGAGATTACAGGCGTGCACTACCACACCCGACTGGATTTGCTGTGTTATCCTTATCTCTATAGTTGGAAAACAGGCTGTGAAGTTACTGAATTCGTTTTCACCATGGAACTTCATTTTTTATTGGACTTGTCTCATAACAGAAACAGACATATAAGTAGCACAGTTCTCAAAAATGCTAAATGTAATTGTATAAAAAGACATCAAACACTTTGGAAAATTATATAATGGTGATGAGCATTATTGTCTTATGGAGACCACAATTTTAAGGAGTCTCAACTTAGACATCTCTTGTGGAGTAGGGGAAGCTTTGAAAATATATTTATCACTTTCATAACAGGTCTCTCATGCACAATCCTGAGTTCCAGTTAATGAAAAAGGAAATGACAGAGCACCTTATAAGAAGAAATTCTCCAAACTCTTCCCCTTTTCTGCTTTTCATTCTCTGTATTCTTTCAATCCCCAGTACAGATCCATGCACACACATACGTAGAATTTCTCTCTATGAATAAAAGTACAAATTAAACCTTAGAGTCATGGATAAATCAAAGAGAAAGAAGTAAAAGATTTTAGTTGAACTTTCAAGTTTTAAATTAGGCAGGCCTCTAGAAATAGATGGTAATGAAAAAAAGTTTCTTTCAAATTGATTAGTGAGAGGTTCCATGGTGTAATGATCAGCAAGCTGGACTCTGAATCCAAACTGATTAGATAATGATTCCAGTCATCTATGTTTTCTCATTAGAGGAGAATGGTCATATCATCATTAGCAGAAAAAGGTTAAAGGAGGACAAAATACAATAGTGTGATTTTATTTTTTATTGAACGAATACCCTTTGCTTACTGAAAAATCTGAGAGTTTTCAAAATTAAAATTCATGTAAAATAAACACATAAGATACCAGAAATGAGCTGTTTTCTAGAGATGAACATACATTTGATCATTAATTCCTGACAGTTCAAGCCAAAAGAAAATGCTGAAATGTAAACTATTATGATCTCAACATATACTTTTGAAATAGTGGTACAAATTTTTAAGTACAAAATTAGAGGACTTTATTGTGTAGGGTCCTAATGTGGATTGGATAGTTTCACTTTTTTTTTTTTTTTTTTTTTTTGTGATCAGGTTTTACTATATAGTCACAGGCTGGTTTGAACTCACTGTGTAGCACAGACTGACCTCAGACTCAAAGCTGTCCTCCTGCCTCAGATTCCTGAGTGCTGGATTCCAGGTGTGTGCCACCACATCTGGCACTGGGAGGCTTCTCTACTTACCACCCTAACTAGGAAACTTTTGAAAGTGGAACTGATGCTATTAGTAACTTTAGAGAACAACAGGGTTATTTGGTTTTCTCAGGCATGAGATTTTGGAGTATAAAAGTTGCCTATAAACTGCCAGTAGAGGAGCTGGTGAGATAGCTATGCAGTCTAAAGCGCCTGCTTAGACAAACTTAGGCAGGTGCAGGGGACCGTGGTTCAATCCCAGCACCACATGCCGTGCCATCCTCGACATTAGGGTGAGCTAAGCCGGCCAAAAACAAAACAAAACAAAACCCTGCCAATAGATTATGATCCTGTATAGATATAGATTTTGGAGTTTTGAGTCTGAAGGGATGAATATGTAAAGTTAAATATTAATAAAGATAGTTCTGTGGAGTAAAATATTTTGCTTTTTCATTATTTAGCTTCATACAGGGCAAGAACTAAAAGGCTCTTGAAAAATTTGTCTTCAACATACACAATTTTTTGTTTCTTTAAAAATTGACCAGAACTTCAATTACTGTACATAATTATACTTCAATAAACATGATTTATTTTAAAAAGAATATCATTGGTTAAAAAAAGAGTATCATTGTTTATATGATTATATTTTAAGTTTTTTTCAAGGGTTTTTCTTTTTTATCCATATATGCTTGTAGTACACAGCAACTGAAGTCATGCTGAGGACTTAGTGCCTGTGTACAACACATCTTAATTCTTTTTAGGTCCCCTTCTCCTCTGTGGCACCCACTCCATTTTTCCTTCCATCCCTTCCTCCCCTTTCCTCTGTTTTTTTCCTATTGTCTATTTTATTTTGAACTTCATTTATATTTTGAGTTTCTCATATAGAAACCACATAATACTTGAGCACATGTGTCTGATTTATTTCACTTAACATTACAGTCTCAGTGTGCATCCACTTTTCTACAGATGGCTCATTTATTTTTCTGTGTGGCAGAATAATACTCCCTTGTATATAAAGAACACATTTTCTTTATCCACTCATCTGGTGATGAACATGTAGGCTATTTGCAAAATTTAGCTATTGAGTTGTGCTGCTAAATGTGTATTCATGTATCACTATAAGTATGATGACTTTAACTCTTTTGGGAAGGTACGTAAAGGGGAATAGCTGCGTCAAATGGAATTTCTAGTTTCATTTTTTGAGGAGTTTCTACACTGAGTTTCATAATGGTTGGACTAGTTTGCATTCTTGCCAACAGTGAAAAAAACCCACCCTCACACTCATATGCACTCATCCTTGCAAGTATTTGTTGTGATCTGATTTCTTGATGATGAAACTCATTTTTTCTGGTGTAAGGTAAAATCTCAATGTTGTTTTAATTTGCATTTCTCTACTGGCCAGAAATGTTGAATATTTTCTCGTGTGCTTTAAAAAAAAATTTTTTTTAAATAAAGAAATGAGAACTTTGGGTTTTTTTTTTTTATTTTCATGAGAATTAAGAAAAACATTTAAAACAATACAAGGGTGGGCCAAATAGCTCAGTGGATTAAAGTGCCTGCAAGCAGGTGCAGGGGCAGGGTGGTGGGGGGAGTTCAATCCCAGGCCTGCTGTGCCAGCCCTGCCCCTGGGGTGTGCTGAGATGGCAGTTGAGACTGGATGTGGTGGCCCATGCCTGTAATCCCAGCTCTTGGGAGGCTGTAAACAGGGGATCACTATGAGTCTGATCTAGTAGATCTAGTAGTGAGACCCTGAACACTCTGTAGAGCCTTCCCTAACATCAATCAATCAATCAATCAATCAATCAAATAATACAGAATTTCGAAACAAGATGATAGGAATTAAACATTGATTCTTATATTGCATATTGTTGTCTTCAAAGTAGTTGTTCAAATTACCAGATATAGAGACCCAGTCCTAGCCCAGGTCCAGTGAGTGTGCGGAGAGTTTCCTGCTACCCTGCGCCGGCGGGACCAGTCCCAGCCCAGGCGCAGCGTGGGCCAGACCCTCTCCCAGCCCCTCGGGCC
>NW_004524593.1:2877326-2901291 GCF_000260255.1 Octodon degus | reverse complement strand
AAACAAAGCAAACAAATTACCAGATATAAACACATAAAATCAGTCCAAATTTATGCACTGGGAGAAGGGGCTTGGAAAAGTTAAGCATTAATTATTCCTTACAACAAACCAATAGAAATTAGTACAATTATCTTAGCATATATATTTTCCCCTCCCTCTTTCTTCATTCTTTTCTCCTTTTCCTAGGAGTTTCTTTCCCTTTCACTGTATCTATTGTATCTCTCAGACTTTATCTTCAATCAGATTGTATTTATTTTAATGTTTAGGTCTTTGATCCATTTTGAATTTAGTTTAGTGCATAGTGATAGATATGTGTCTAGAATCAATCTTCTGCTTTCAGGTAATCATTTTTCCCAGCATCATGTATTGAAGAGGATATCTTGCCTCCAGGGAAGGGTTTTGTCGCTTTTGTCAAAGAGAATATCTTCTTCTTTTTGTTGTTGTTGTCCTTCATGCTCCTCCTCCTCCTCCTCCACCTCTTCTTCCTCCTCTTTAACTCCTCCTCCTTTTTCTCCTCTTCTTCCTCTTCTCCTCTTCCTCCTTCCCCTCCTTCTGCTCCTTCTCTACCTTCTCTTCCTTCGTCTTCGTCTCCTGTTTCTCCTTCACCTCCTCCTCCTTTACCTTCTCCTTGTTCATCAGTACCGTGCTGTTTTTCTCACTGTAGCTCTGAAGGACAGCCTGAAGTCTGAGACTGGGATGCTACATAGTAAACTGAAAGCTAGCCTGAATTACAGTGGAAACTATAAAAAAAATCTTGTAACAGCAGGATTATTTTAATATTCCTACTCACGAATTATTTCATTAAAATACTGCTTTCCTTGATTATAAGCCATTTTTCAAAATGTTTTTAGAATAAATCAAGAGTTCACAAGGGTTGGGGTTGCAGCACAGTGGCATAACACTTGTCCAGCATGTGCCAGGCTCTGGACTCAAATCCCAGGGCACAGCCCTCTGAAAAGAACAGTCCCAAGCCCTGTACTCTGTTGTGATAAATTAGAGATACCACACTTACTGTTCTTTGTAACCCATCCTAGCTGTCTTTAATAGCCATTTTCCTGGGCAGATATAGTTTTTATACTTGGAAAAATCACAACATACTGTATTAAGCAAATTAAGTGGAAATTCCTTCACTAAAATAAAACACACTACATTTAGTGGAATATAGATAATGTTATAAATGCCCAGTATTCAAACAACACTCTTAGGATGTTTATCTTTTGAGAGTAAATGTGGCTGCACCTAAATTTTTCAAATTTTAACTCCTGTTCATTACCCTATAGTCATCTCACTCCACCTGCTGATTCAGTCTCCTAAAAATTAATATAAGGTATCTTTAAATTACAGATCCAGAAGACTGAAGTACTAGTTAGTGTATATTAAGTATGCAACCTTATTTCCTTTCTTCTGGAGATAAGGAGGTGAATATCAAGTTGCATGGTATGATTGTTGCTTCCCAAGGAATGCTGTATTTCCTATGAATGGGCAGGGATTTGGATATCTTCCAGCCAGCCTGAAAGAAATATGTAATAGCCAAGAGCTCTTGCAGTAGTGGACACAGATGAGCATGTGGCACTGTCAGCCCTTCTGCAACAACTAAACAGTACTAAACACTTATGTCTTGTACCAGCTGACATAATTGAGAAGAACCTTATGGAAAATGGGAGACTAGTTTAGAAGGTTGTAGATGGCTTCTGTGAACATTGAGCAAAAGGAGCATAGCATCAGGACCATCACTAGCATCTATACTTGTCCTACTTACACCATAAAGCTCTTTGTGTCTCAGAACAGTGGAGCCACACTGCACTTTCAGAGGGACCTCTTAGAACTGTCATAGTAACCTTCAAAGACTTGTATGCTTTCCCACCCTTTGCTCATGGCCTTTTTCTTGCAAGGTCTCATATGCCTGCTCTCATATGATAGTGGAGCTTTTAAAATTAATTTCAGTCTCTGTGCATGTGTTTATTTTTAAATTCTAAGGATGAACTTGGATACTGGGACATCTAAGACTGCTTTAGGAAACAAACAGCCCCTTTGGGGGATCCCGCTGTTGCAGTGTTACACAAATTTAAGTTGAAAAATCAACGGGATAGTTGTGGACAGCTCTGTGACAGGCACAAGCAGGAACCTGATGTGAACTAATACTCAGGTGAAAAACTGAATATTTACATATTTTTTTTCTTCATCTTTTCTCTAGGCATACTCTGTATTTGATGAAGACATTGGGTACTGTCAAGGACAGTCTTTTCTTGCTGCAGTATTGCTGTTGCATGTAAGTAATTTTCCATGTAATAAATAACACAGTGCTACCAAATTTATTTTTTTACTTGTTTTTTATTTCATTTTGATTTTCTATTTATCTGATGAAGATTACACGTGACATATCTCTTTAAAAATGTACCTTGGAGGCCCCAAATTTGAAGACCCAATCCAGAAATGGGCATCTGAGATGAACACATGCTTCTCAGAGGAAGAAATTAAAGAAGCGAATAAGTATATGAAAAATTGCTCCACATCACTAGCCATCCGCGAAATGCAAATTAAAACAACATTGAGATATCATCCCACCCCAGAAAGAATGGCTATCATAAAGAAATCACCCAACAACAAATGTTGGAGAGGCTGTGGGGAAAAAGGAACCCTTCTCCATTGCTGGTGGGAATGTAGACTGGTGCAACCATTATGGAAATCAGTGTGGAGACTCCTTAGAAAAGTTGGACTGGAAATCCCATTTCGACTAGCTTTTTCTCTACAGGGAATTTTCCCAGAGGATCTGAAAACATCATATCATAGTGATATATGTGTGCCTATGTTTATAGCAGCACAATTTGTGATAGCCAAATCTTGGAAACAACCAAGATGCCCATCACCCGAGGAATGGTTGAGAAAGATGTGGTATTTTTACACAATGGAGTATTATTCAGCTATTAAGAATGATAAACTGCAAGCCTTTATATTGAAGTGGATGCCACTTGAACATATACTCATAAGAGAAATAACCCAGACACACATGTGCAAATATTGTATAGTTTCCCTAGTATAAGAACTCAAAAGAAGAAATACAAATAGTAAGGTATAATACAAGTAAAAGGAAAGCAGGATCTCAAGGACTAACTAATCAAGAGAGGGAAAGGAGAAGAGCTAGGAAACATGACAATGTCAAGCCATACAGTTATATATAGAAGATGAGCAAGGCAATGATCCTGAAAATCTTCAGAAGATTTTTAATCTAGCAGTTAATTGGAAAGACTCTCACCCTGACTGACTATATATACTGATACCTGTGAACTAAGCTACTGCACTGCAGATGGTAATTTGTAATAATAGTTTCATGCTTGGAGTGTCTGTCATTCTGGTATTCTGAATATGGGCTACTTGTCATGACATGCCAGTTGCTGCTATGATGTCTCTCGGGTAGGTGGATGTTCAAGAAGAAGGGGGTGGTGAAGAGACAGGAAAAGGAATATTGTGGGACTGTCCTGCTTCAAGGTTGTATATGGTGAGATTTTTGGACTTATGTGTAAACATAAGAAGTATATAATTCTTTATGCCTATTTTTAAAATATATTCTAATTTTTAAATGTTTTTTTATCATATTCTGTAGGGACTTAAAGTTCAACATATCAATACTTGAGGAAAAATACCTGTTCCATATTATGCCTAAGATGTTTGATATGCAGACAGATAGTGAGGTTAAGCTTAACAGCCTAAGTTGTATGGTAATAACAATAAGCTTGTCTTCTGGATGGTTAACAAGCTAAGTTTGCAGACCAAAATTAGAGAAAAAGGAAGGCTGCAAGAAAAGCCAACATTTTGGCCCTAGCCTTCTAAGGTCAATTAAGACTCAGGACATATGAGAACTTGTACTGTTACATCATGTAACTCAGTAGTGTCCAAAATTTTCTGATCAAGGAGATTATGGGGCCAAAGAGGAAAGTGATCGATGATGTAGAGTGTGCCTAAGGAGAGTCACATGGAGAGAAAACATTCTCTCAGGCTTTCACAGAGAGCACATTGGCCAAGCAATGGCCATGACTCATCCACATGGCTGACACTGACAAAGGTTCTACAATCTGAGGTACAGGATTTCAGGATAAATCCTGAGGAGATTTCACTGACCTTATCAGACCCAAAAGCTACAACTCTTGTTGCATAGGTCCTGCTTTACCTTGGTCTTAACTACCCAGCAGAAAAGTATAAAAATGAAATATAAGAAGTAAAGCCATGCTGTTATGTTGAGCTGTAGGGGACTCAGGTCAACAATTTCTGACTTTGCCAGCCAAGCGGAAGACCCAATACTATTATGGGCTACTGGACTCTTTTAGATTATTTTGCTGAGTTTACACACCTATAATATTCAAATAACGGAACTTAACAAAAAAAGGGTATACAGATGAATGTCCATTTTGTATCTGTGTGTTCAAAGTGGTTAGGATAGATATATAGTTACATTCTCTTAATGAATAGAGTGATTTGTTCTAACGATGTTTGTAGATAGGATATCATGTCTGCATCTTGTACAGCAATTAACCACTGGGAGGAATATATGCAATGTGTTAATTATTGAAATTGTCCTACCAATTTGATTTGAAACTGTCTCATTGCTGTTTGTTTATCAATAAAATTATGGAGAAAATAAAAATTAAATAAATAAATAAATAAATAAATTGACTCTAAAAAAAATGTACCTTGGGTGATAAAGAGATCTACCTCCAATAGCAGGACAGTTTTTAAAGAGAATTAATTTTGCTTGTTAAATACGAACAAATTGATTATTTGAAGTTATTTTAAATTGGTACTCTCTAGAACAAAGAAGTCAGAGTAACTGCCCAAGTATCTTGAACTACTTTGAACTACTCTACTTTGGAAAGGAAGTCTTATTTTTTCTGTGATTTATTTCTGTATACTGTCTTCCTCTCTGCCATTAACAGGACATTTATTGAGTATCAGTTGCTAGATACAGGGTTAGGAAGTGGAATTACAAGATAGATCAGTTATAATCTGTCTTTTGAAACATCTTACAGCCTCATAGGGTAAAGATAACGTATGTATAAACTTTTTTTTTCTGAAATATTGATTCTTCTGATAAAACATAACACATGCTCGCTAGAAGACTTATTGTGTGTTATGTCAAGGTGAAATATAAAGTAAGAAAATAGACAGCAGTACTCCTTAGAAAAATTTTTCCATAATTTTCAGAAAAAAATCCGTCTTTATAGAAGGCCTAAATAGGCAAGACAGAGATAATTAAGGTTGGGAAGGCAAGAGGAGAAATAGAGAGCAGAAAATTCTAGACAGGAGGAAAAAGAACAAAAGTGTAGAAACAAAAGAGCAGTATATACAAGGGGGTATAATATGTAGTCACAGTTTACTAAAGGAATTATATGCAGGAAGTGCTGTGAGGTAAAAATAGTGAGATAGGCAGGGACTGAATTATGAAGACTGTGTAATCAAGTAAAAAATGTAGGCTTACTTTGAAAGCTAATGAGTCATAGATTGGTTTGAAGCAAGGGGATGATATAGTTAGACATTCATTTCACAAAAATTCTTGTTACACTCGTTTAGCAGGTGGAATTGAAGAGAACAGACAGAACTAGGGAGACAAGTTAGAAAATGTCAGTCTGAATGAGAGATGTTGGGACCCAGAGAAAATAAGCAGAATTAAAGAACATTCTGGAGGCAAAATTAATATATATTTTTAGATGGATTGGCAAAGGAAAGGTCAAAGGCATATCTATTTTTCTGTTTATGGTGACTGAATGACTGATATTTTGAGCAGAAGCAGAAAATATGTCTATTGAGACTGAGTAGAGAAATAAGTTCAGGAGTTGGTGATCAATTTTGCTTTGAATTGTTTTAGTTTGGGAAATTTTGAGACCTCTGAGAAGAACATTCAGAAATGCTAGTGAAGACTGATTGATGCTGGAGGAGAAATCAAAGCTGAAATCGTAAGAGTAAAATAGACAGACTGAGAAGAGTGGTGTAAAACCCCAGAACCCAAAACATCTAAATGGCTGATGAGGAAGTAGAATCCTCAAGGAAATTCAGATTTTTAATAGGGAGAAAGCACTGCATATTGTCAAATGCAGCAGGAAGCTGAAGTGAGTTAAAAGCTAAAGCATTTCCTTTGAGTTTGGCATTATGAAAATAAAAAAAAAACTTTATAGTAGATTCATTGTCCTAATTCTGATAACCTGATTCAAATAAGAGTGACACTCAGTGTTTCTATTGTGACTGTTTATTTCATGTCAGTTTGGGATTGATTTTTCTTGTCTTTGGCATTATCTATTAATTATTGTCTATATCTTCTCTCTGATATATTTCTTTCCTTGGTATTTCTACATCCCATTTTCTTTAGACTCCCTAATTAAGCTTTTTACATTTACAAATTTTCAGGGGCCTATTTTCTGCCTTTAAAGCCACCTAACCTTTGAATGTAAGGTCATGATCTCAGAAGAACTGTATCCTGTAAGCAGTGACATGAATATAGTCTTCAAGTTCAGAGACATCTTTTTTCTAAACAAAATGTTTATAATCACTTTAAAGAGAACTTGGTGCTATCGCTTTACATTGAACAAACTAATCTTTGAATATGCTGTATTTTGCTACATTTAACCTATATTCTTTGTTTTTGTTTTGTTTTTGAGATAGGTTCTTACTGTGTAGAACCTTGAACTTACTATATAGCCTAGGTTGACGACCTTGAAATTGTAGTGATCCTCCTGCCTCAACCTCCTGAGTGCTGGGATTATAGGTGGGCATCACCATGCCTGGCTTGACCTATACTCATATTTAAAACATTATAATGAATTGATTAAAGGTAAATGAGAAGGGTCTGTTTTGGGATTTCTGAGAGGCTTAATTTTGAGTTTGTAATTATACTTATAAACACATCCTGCACTTATAAGGAAAGAAAAAAATGAGTCAAATAACTAGAAAACTCAAATACCTAGAATTTTTTCTGCATTATCAACTCTACTATAATAAAAGCCATATGACAACTTTGACTTTGTGAACTTATACAGTAAAACAGCCCCCAAAATATGTCACAAGACAGACAAAAATTCAGTCTAGCCTCTTACTTTCAACATTAGTAAAATTATTCGATTGTCATGCTTATAAAAATAATTTGAAATATAGAAATGCTTTTAGAATCCTTATGAAAAGATTAACATCTGATACTCAGCATAATGTTAATGAAAAGCATAGGCTCATTTTTAATTGGCATTGTGTGTGACTATTCTGTTCATCAGTGTATTCCATTAACTGTCCAACTTGTTCATCAGACAATTTGAACAACAGAACTTAACTGAAAGGTTTTTTTCTCTGTATTTTTTGTTTCCATTGTTTAAACAGGTAGAAGAATACAGACTATCTTAAACAATTTATCAAATACACTACCTCTTACTCCAA
Organism: Octodon degus; assembly: GCF_000260255.1. Classification (NCBI taxonomy): domain Eukaryota; kingdom Metazoa; phylum Chordata; class Mammalia; order Rodentia; family Octodontidae; genus Octodon; species Octodon degus. Next base: position 2,893,881 of record NW_004524593.1, on the reverse strand, counting down.
GGAGATACATTATTAGGGTCTTGCTGACTAATTTTTTTTTTGCGTTACATAAGCTATTGTTTTTTTTCCTTCCAGACATCCTTTGGAAACCCCATATTAATCACTGTCAGAACTTGCTTCTCTTTGGGATGCTGTCCTTTCCTCACCCTGGTCATTTATATTTCACATTCATTGCCTAAGGGGAAAGAAAAAACAAAATTGAAAGTGTATTCAATAGTTGTAAAAATTAATTAGCTTCTCCTTGAGCTTGGAAAGCTCCAGATGTTCAACTCTGGAGCTTTGTAAAATGTTTAAGCACTGAAAGAATTAAACATTTACCATAATAGATATTATATCTATTTACGAAATTTTAAGAAATTGATCATTTATGGTTTGAGAATAATATAGCACAGATTGTTTATAGCTATTAGAATTTCTAACTACCTTTGATGTTAAGTATGTAATAATAATGATCTTTAATGTGATCATTTATATAAATAACTGTAAAAGGGCATAGGGATCTTCAGGGATGTTGACATAGTCTCTTTCCTAGCCTGGGTGTTGGTTACATGAGTCTTTTATAATGACTTGCTTTTACTTTACATTGAAAAGTTCAATAGTATGTACATTTAACTTCTGTATATTTAAAATAAAAGATTTTAAAAGTATGCCCTTTAATACAACCTCTAAGAAAATGGGTTAGGACTATTTATTTATTTATTTGACATGGGGCCTCACTGTGCAGCTCAGACTGGTCTTGAACTCACTATGTAGTCCAGGCTGGCCTCAAAGTAGCAGCAATCCTCCAGTCTCCGTTTTTGAAGTTCTGGGATTGCAGACATGCATCACCACACCTGGCTAGGGTAATATTTTTTAAATGGATGTAAGCAATTGGAACTATACCTACTTATGAGTTTTCATGAAAATAAATATTTCTCAGAGTCCTAAATTCCAAGAGTGTGGTTTCCAAATGTCTTCATTTATATATAGAAGTAAGAGTATTTGTGACATTGTTAGGATTCTTCCTGCTATGTATGACAGAACCCTAACTGAAAGTAGATTAAGTTTTAAAAGGGTATTTGTTGGTTTTAAATTGTCTTACCTTGATTATTTCGGTAGACCATGAAGTGGAAACATGGCAGTAGGCTGGCCTGGCTTCATATCTTCTGTTTTGTACTTCATTTAAAAGGAACCATCTTTGACTATCACTCCTACATTAAAAAAAAAATAGCATATACAATGGTGCACATCTGAAATCTGAGATGCTTGGTACACTGGGTCAGGAAGATTGTGAGTTTGAGGCCATCCTGGGCAAATTAGTGAATCCCTCTATCAAAATAAGTAAGAAGGGCTGGGGATGTTGCTCAGTGGGAGAATGCCCTGGGGTTTGATCCTTAATACTACAAAAATAAACAAGCAAATTAATTACTTTTTAAAACAACACTCTTCTCTCTGGGAGAGTACAGTTGTCCTTGGAATGGGTTCCATCCTTGTAGCAATTTGTAAGGCAGGAGTGTAGGGTATTCTGTTTGGTGCAGTGCAGGGCAAGAGTCCTTCTCAGTGATGATCAGCTCTTCCTGAAAAGTAGAATGGTTTTCCTCTAAGAAAGATTTTTAAATCACATGAGATAGAAGATGCTAGACAGATATATCACCTTGATTGATGTCTTCACATGAGTTTTAGTATACTTTTAAGTGAATTCTTATTAAAATCATTTTCCTTATAATACAAGCGAAAGAATCATTGACTACTTATTCTGAGTTAATTCTTACAAGTGCTTTTGAGCCATTTCCCAACTTATTTTTGTGTCCTGTATTGTATACTCAAGACTTTTTACTTTTGAAAAAGCTCTTAATTACCCTGTTTATCTACTGTCATATGCTGCTCTGCCATTTTAAAGCTGAAATCCTAACTATGAATTTGAATTGTGATTTAATACCTGTCAAGTTATATGACTTTGGGGAAGATTTCTATACTGAACTTTAGGCTCTCCATTTATAAAATGGAAATAAGTTTATTGTTCTTCTAGGGTTATTGTATTAAACATTTTTATGACTTCTTTTTTATGTTGCAACAAAACAACATAGTCATGATACTCAATCCAATTTTAACAAAAAGATTTGTAGTTGACAAATCACTTAACTTCTGAGCTTCACTAGTCTTATATGTGAAATATTAGCTACTTTGAAGGACTTTTGTGAGAATCAAAGAATCATGCTATAATATTTATTAATAGTAACTTTTGCTTTTATTTTTAAGTTATTAATTATTTGCTTAGCCCATTTTCTTTTGGCCCCTGCTTCTACACATTTATATATTTATAATACATAGGAAATGACTGTGCTTGATGGCTAATAGACATTCAGTTTAAATGTATTACAACATTTAGAAGAAATTAAACAAATGGTTAACAGTTTTCATTCTGTTTGATTTTTTGAATATAAACAGAAAATGAAGACTCATGAGCTTATAACTTCTAAAACAGTGACTAATATCCATCTTTATTGTAGAAACTTCACAAAATCAGTGGAGTGGTCATTGCCTTTATGGGAAAAAATGATCATTCAAAGGGATGTGAAATGATAATATAGAATAGGAAATTATTTTATCCTAATTATGGAAATTAATTTAATTATCAAAATGGAAATTTACTTCAAAAAATATCTTGATGTACACAACTTCACAGGAGTCTCAAAGACGTTTGAAGTACCTAGAATGCCTTGATTCACTGTTCATTCTGGAGATAAGCAGTGAAGCTTGGAGACTGTCTCCAGTCAATGATCATTTCCATTAGCACAGATGGCAGATCATTATCAACATTTGTTACCAAACAGTGATTACAACATGCTTGACTATGAATTCCAGGCATATATTTCATTTTGTATTTCATAGGGCCATGAATGATAATTTGCTATCTTAAATTACAAGATTTTAATGTTTATCTTCTGCTTCCCTGAATTAAATAGCACCAATTACACAACAAAATAACTGTACATGGCAAAAGTGAGTGTTAAATATTAAAGACCCACCATGTTCCCACATGTTCATATTTTATTTAAAATATATTGTTCAGTTATTTTTATTGTACTTTAAAGTAATTGCATACCATTGATAAATTGGATTATCTTGCTCAGTGAAACATCAAATCATTGTAATAGATTAGTCATTTTGAAGCTTTTATTTTTTTTTTCTATATTTTACTGAAGGGTCTACAGGGTGTTCAGGATCTCACTACTACATCAGAATCGTAGTGAACCACCTGTTTACAGCCTCACAAGAGCTGGGATTACAGGTGCCGCCACCATGCTCAGTCTCAATTGTCCTCTCAGCATGCCCCAGGGGTGAGGCCTCATGTCAGGCCCAGGAACCCCAGCCCCTGCTCCTGCTTGCAGATGCTTTAATCCACTGAGCTATTTGGCCGGCCCTGAAGTTTTTATTTTTAAATTGGTAGGTACCATATCTAATGAGTCAACGGCATGTAGTAAGATAAGGTTTGATAGTACATCCAGATTTTGAGTCTCAGATCTTGATTTTCTTTATGTTAGAGACAAGTTGATAGTCAACACAAAATACAGATAGTACAAAACTCTTTATATTTATACAGTTGTAATAATATCACCGGAAATCAAGCCCAATAGTGCTTCATTTAGCAGCTACTTGCTTCAGGTTTTCTTGCCACTTTCTACATTTTTGTTAACTTGTAGACTTTGGCAATACCTAGTTGATTGTTTTCCTCATGTTGCATGCTTCCATTTTTATAGGCAAATGTACTTAAGAGTTTTATTAAAGTTATCCTTCAAAAATATTTAATACTTGGTATATCAGTCAGTGCTTACTAGAGAAAATAGATTTAACATAAAATACACATATTATGTAAGATTTTATAAAATTGGGTTCCAGTGGCTGCCCACAAAGTGAGCTATGGAAAAGTGCAATAGGTCTGTCTGTGCACTGCAGATCTGAAGGGTACTAGCAAAGGTCTGGAACTCAGGGTAGTGTCCCAGGGTCTCAGGGTGTTCAAGGTCTATATCAGTCTGTATCAGGGCCAAGGGCTGTGTCATGGAAAGCTGAAGGATGTGCGCTGGAAGGGTTGGCACTGGAGGCCGATGAATCTGTGTTGGAAGCCAGGAGACAGTGTCCAAAGTGAAAGTGAAGACTGGAACTCCTCAGAAGAAAACAGAGGCAATCCTTCCTTGTTTCCCTTTTTCTACCATTCTGGTGATAATTCCCCCCACGTGGCTCCATACCAGAGCTATATGCTTAACTAATTTAGTTGGGCATTGCTCAAATTGACACAATCAGCTATCACACTGGTATTTGTTGGACAGTGCATGTTAAGGTCTGGGGGAAGTTCAGGAACATAAAATTACAGAGACTAGAGATGGGCAAGTAATGTAATCCATGTAAGAAGGAGTTTTGGATTCAGAGTAAAGATTTCATAAAGTTAAAGGGAGTAACAAAAACTTTATGATCTATGTTCTATTTAAGATCAGTAAAATTTCAAAGGTAGAGCTGTGCTACCTGGTCTCACCCAGTCCAGTAATTCACACTCAACCTGTATGTCCTAACCACAAGGAGAACTGGGAAAGTACAGCTTGTCACTCATTGATTTATACAAAGAGGTAGGAAAGGCATTCTTTTTAGTGACATGTAAGAAATGCTGTTATTTATGTATAAAATAGCATATTTTTGCTACTTAGAAGAGCATATATTCTAGCAACTTATTGTAACACTTAGGTCTTATTCTAGTAAAATTGTTAAAAGTAAAAACCAAATTTTACTTTTAAAAGTTACAATTAGGTAAAACTTTTACTTGTGACTTTTTTTATTCTTTTGAGTACCATTGTATAAAGTTCTGTGGTAGTTATAATATGTATAATGTAGTCCATCTTCAAAGAGGTAAAGAGAAAGTAATTTACATTTATTGATTACCAATAACACATACATATGTTTCATTTAATCCTGACAGTATTCCTGTGAAACATGTGTTATTATTTTTAAGTTTTTAGAACTAAATAGATTCAGGCATTGAAAAGTTTCTGGCTTAAGATCATCTGATAACTAAAAGCTTATCTTGGGATTCACATGTATTGTTATAACTTCGTAATTGTGTTTTCCCACTGTAGCACATTTTCTGTATTCCCCATCTGTTACTGGATAGCCTTTTTTGAGGGGAATAGTAGAGTATAGCTTATTACAGATTACAGGTTCATACAAAGTGAAAGTAACAGATTCTACTAAACCAACATATTTATACTTTTCTTTTCCTGTAATGTTTTCTCCATACAGAAGCTAATTGATATTGGTAAAAATAAAACTCTGATCTCCTGCCTAAGGCTCTCTAGTGATTGCCAACTGCACTTAGAGTACAGTGCTGACTCTTCATTATGGTCTGTATCAGAACTGTGCTGAAACCAGACCATTCCAGTTAATGAGGCAATTGTTTAAATTTGAGGAATTTTATGAATCATTTGGTAAACACATCTATTGTTAAGAATTAAATTATACAAATTTAAAGTTAAATCTGAAGAAGAAAAAGTAACAAATAATTCAACTTTTCACTTTATCTGTGATTTTGAGGCTATACCATTATCTATTTTACCTACATAGTAGAAATAGTATATAATGGTGTGCTGCTGCATCATTGCTGTACTTCACACTGAGTTCCAGTCCATTTATTTTCTAGTATTCCCTGAGGTATGGGTCATTACCTCACATGGTTAACAGTATTGCAGGGCCCCTGTTTGCCAGTTTGTTCTTGGAATTACTAGTATAGTTTGATGTTCATTTGTAGAGACGGCTAACAATTTATTCAGTAAAATTTTCAGCCATCATTGAAGTCATTAATAAGCATCAGAAAGTGAATATTGTTTAGTATATCTAAAATGTTTTCATGTCATGTATTTACATTCATACATTTATAAATTAGTCTTTTTACTCTCTGATAACGCCCCCACACGGAGGTATATCTTCTTCAAACATGTGTTGTCATAAGTGCAAAAGTAAAATACTATTACAACCTTATATGTGAAATTTTTTTCTTCACAGTATAAATGTCAATCAGTAAATGCTATTTAGTACTATTTTGTAGAGTTTTTAGATGCTTGATTTCTTTTTTAAAATCTTTGACATTTTTGGTTTGCCCTGACTTTTTATGTTTACCCTGACTGCTGGTAGTGATAATAACAATTAATTGAAGGAGAGATACCACAGAAGGCTGAAATAGACATGCTATAGCGATCCCATTAATCTTTAAACTAGAAAAAGAATATTGCATTTCTGTTTTCCACAGGATTATACATATTTCACTCATTTTGTTAACATTCTTTTTTTTGTCTTCAGAAGAGTTCATTTTATTCTATTTTGTAATAATATAACATCTAATATTCCATGACACTCTATTAAATCTAATCATAATCTTCATAGATAGTGAGTATTGATTCCATCTTAGCTGGACTGGTACTTTGTGGGTTTAATATACTATTTTCATTTGACATACTAGCTGAAAATTTAAAACTTGGCTGTGTTGCTAAGGTAAAATATAAACAATGCTAACTCCTAAGGTTAGGACTGTCCTCCAGATATACATATTTCAGAAAATAAGGATTAAGAGCTGTAATTGTTAGTTCATATTTACAAGTTTTTCTTTGTGGTTCAACTGTAAACCTTTATAATTATTTCATTTTTGGACATCAATTGAATGTTGTTTCCTGAGGGACACAGGGATGTAAGGGAGAGATTCAATATTGAAGCTTTGTATCAAATTATGAAATCTGATAAATGAGATTTATGTCAAGCCTATTGCCAACATCATAATTATGTAGAGGTCTAATAACATAAAGATACTTTTTGAAATTCTGGTCAAATGCCACTTACTTACAATATTCTATATGTGTATGTTTTCATGTAGATGCCAGAGGAGCAAGCATTCTGTGTTTTGGTGAAAATCATGTATGACTATGGTTTGCGAGACCTCTACAAAAATAACTTTGAAGATCTTCATTGCAAATTCTATCAGTTGGAGAGACTAATGCAGGTAAATAAAAATTAGGAACTTTCATCACCTGGGGATTTATAGAGTTACCAAAAGATCCTAATAAATTTGATAAATAATAATAAGTTGTAGAAGTTTGATTACTAGAAATATAGATAGATTTGGTTTTTGGCCAATAGCTACATTGTTTTTAGCATAATAGCATATGTATTGAGCACTATTTATATATTCAACTTTAATACAATTTACAGAGGAGATATGGTGAATGAAGATACTGCTATGTATTATTGAAGAGAAATAAAAGTAATTACCAAGTAAAAATTGAAATATATAATATCTTTTTCCATGCTAACTAGCAGATTAGTGTACTTGAATTCACAGATAGAAAAGAGAAGAGATGTCAGTAAGAGAATAAAACACACTTAAAATACCATAATGTAATGACATATTTTAATTTTTTCTATATAAATGCATAACCTCAATCAATGTTCTTAATGTCCTTCATAATATTATTTAAACTATGGATAAGAAATATTCCTTTATCTATATAAAATATTATATAATAACAATTATGAGAAAGGGAAAAATTATTGGCAGAGCTGACACAAGGAATTACTAGATAACATTGAAGTTCGATCTGAGTTTGGAAATCATAAATTTATAATGGGTCTCTTCAGCATATTTATATAACTTTCTCTAAAAGTTGTATTGGGAACCAAAAGAAATATAAAAGTGTTTGAATGGATTGATTCTTTACTGAAGAAAGATAAAATGTTTGGAGAAGCGTGTTAGTGGGATGTGGGAGTGAAACATAATGGTAGAATTTCAGTGATAGAACCTGACAGGAAAATCCCTATGTATCTAAAGAGGGATGTGAATCTGAAGGAGACTGATGGAAGGATGGGGGAGTAAGAGATTATGAGCTTAAAGAGCAACTTTAAGGCCTGGGGAGATGGCTCAGTAGAATAAATGCTTGCCTGGCAAGCACAGGGGCCTGAGTTCAATCCCCAGTACCACAAAAAAATAAAAAAATAATAATAAAAGAGCAACTCTATTGGGATGGGGAATGTAGATGAGCAAAAGACCTTATGTGTGGAGATGGAATGGAGAGAAATGAGCTGTAAGCACGGTGTGACAGCTGGGCATGGGGTGGGGAAGAAGCCAATGATTATGAACACTGAAAGCAACTGGCACTTTTAAATGATTAAATTCTAACAAGTATTTGGGGTTACTCACTTTTTAATCTTTTTTAGCAAGTTTTTTTTAAACCATTAGTATTTCTGAGGATTTTGAAAGTCAAATAAGTGCATCTAGCAAATGAGTAAGATTGTAGTACAGTGAACAAACTCAATCATATTTTTCTGTTAGCAATTTTTGTCTGCTAGCTTGATGACCTTTTGGGTACTTAAATGAAACTACTTGATGGTCACATTTGGGTGTTTTTGAAAAGAGAATAAGTACATAAAATATTTTGCTTTTGTGATGATTTTATGAAAACAAAATGAATATGAGCTTTTACTTATCTGCCTTCCCCTTTCTGTTATGGGAAACTAGTTATGCTAATTCTTTTTCCTTTACCTTTCATGTTCTTGAAGAGCATTTGATTGTCTTACTTAGAAAGAAAGCAAAGCTAACCTAAAGGCATTTTTAGGATATAGTATATATATAGATTTGGTTTTTGGCCAATAGCTACATTGTTTTTAGCATAATAACATATAATAACATACATATAATAACATAATATATAAGTTTTATATATTATACCCTTGCACAATTTTACTTAGATTTTTAATATTTGGTTATATAAGCAAGTGCTAAAAAACATACTGAGACACTATCACTGACCCCAAGTGATATTGATATTAGATGGTGCCCAAAGCTCTGGTATGTTTTCAGCTCAGTAGAAGGTGAACTTTCAGTGGGGATGCTATTGACCCTGAGTCAAGATATTCACTGGACTGCAGGTATCCTGTCAGACCAAGCATTTTCCCAGAAACAAGAACAGTCAAGCAAGCAAGATAAGCTTTGCTATTTATTTGTAACAAGTCTGTCTGTATTTATTTCAAATGTCTGTCATATGGTCAATTCCTATCTCTTGTTATCACTTCAGTGTAGTTACATAAACTACAGCCAATCCTGGGATATAGTTGAAGTGCCCACAGAAAGCTTGTTATAAATTGCAATTGTGGCAGAAAAGAAAGCTTTTTCAGTGTTCCTTTCCTTACATTTTTCACTTTCTCTCTTAGGAACAGCTACCAGACCTGCACAGCCGCTTTTGTGACCTGAACCTGGAAGCCCATATGTACGCATCCCAGTGGTTCCTCACCCTCTTCACTGCCAAGTTCCCACTCTGCATGGTGTTCCACATCATTGACTTGCTGCTCTGTGAGGTACAGTGATTCCTTGGCTTTCCAGCAAAGCCTGAAGAGGGAACACTTGCTATGAAAATGGTTATAATTTTTCAAGTAACATTAAGTAATACTCACTGATCACACAGTTCTATTCAAGTTTTTAAATCTTTTTTTTTTTTTTCTTCTCTGTATTTAGGCCAGGGCCTACAGGGTCTCGCCACGTAGATTGCTTGGGGACAGGGCTGGCACAGCACTCTGGGGATCAAACCCTGGCTGCTGCTCTATGGCGCTTTAGTCCGCTGAGCTATCTGGCCAGCCCTATTCACATTTTTAGTTAAGGATATTTTAACTGTAATTTTATTATTAATGAGCAATAAAAATGTCAGTGTATAGATAATTCCCACAATGGAATATGAGGTAGTTAAATGTGCAAATTAAATTTACAATAGGCCTCTGTTTGTGTAATAATGTATTACTAATATATCACATTTTTAGATGATATGTTTAATACTAGTGTAATTGTACTCCACTGGGGAATATAAATAAGAGTTTTGCAGTAACTAATTCCTCAACTGAAAAGATCTATGTGTATGTAATGTTGGAGTATTCTATCAGATGTTAAGAAAAATGATAAAGCTTTAGATTTTATCATTATCTTTTTATTTTTTGATACTAGAAGTCAAACCCAGAGTCCCACAGATGCCAGGCAAGTATTCCACCATGCAGTTGCACCTCCAAGCTTGTTATTTTCAAACAGCAGAATTAGTTTACACAATTCCATAAGTCCATACATGTGTATACTTTGTTCTCTTTAGTTCTATCATTGAATGTATTTATTTAACTTACATATTCGCGTGCACACATGCTTGTGTGTTTGTGTATGTGTGTGATTCTGGGGATCACACTCAGGGCCTTGTGCATGCTAAGCATATGTTCTGCTACTGACATGAACATGCAATTCTGTTCTTTTAAAGTAAGTAATAGTAAGTGTCTCAGTTATTCTTCCCTCATTGCTGGGACAAATACTGGACACCCAGAATGAAGGAAGGAAAGGTTTATTTAGCTCACAGTTACTGGTGGCTTCAGGGCATACTCAGCTGGCTCTAAGGCAGACTGGTACATGGCAGCACAGAGCAGCCATTCACGGAAGCAGCAAACAGCAAGAACAAGGGGAGTGGCAGCAGCTCAGGCAGCTGGCTAGCCTTTCTCTCCTCCTTACATTTTAATGTAGAGTATCTGCCCCAGCACTCTCTGACCCATAACCGCAGCAATGGACCAAGAATCAATCACAAACTCCAGAAGGGAGGACACCAAGACATAAACCATAACAGTAAAGTGATAGTATACCTTTACACTGTTAAATAGGCTATGAAAATTTACCCTGATAAGACAGTTTCTGGATAAGAAGTACATGTTTTTAATGGAAGCGTAAGTGTGTATAGAACACAGCTGTGCCCTGCTTATATGCTGTATTATCAAGAGTATAAGCATGTGTATAAGATTACAAGCTTAATATAATGTATTTCAGTTTTCTGCATTATCTTTTTTTTGTTGTTGTTTGTTTGTTTGTTTTTTTGCATTATCTTTTTTAAGGTAAAGTTTTTAATTACTCTGCAATTAGAAATTTAAGAATGGAATAATATGTGAAAATGTAAGATGTATAAGCTGTCTAAAATCTAACAGTGTTATTTCTTAGCCTATACCTTATTTTCTCATCACTTAGTTACAATACCTGACACCCACAATTTAAAGGAGAAGTTTATTTTGCCTCACAATTTTAGTTCATAAGCAGCTTCTCCAAGACAGGATGGCATGGCAGAAGGGTCTAGTGGAGGAGAGCTGCTTACATCATGGTGGTCAAGAAGCAGAGAACAAAGGGAAGACTGGGGAGGGAGGTCCATGCTTCCAGGTCGTGCTCCCAGTGACTCCTGTCCTTTGTCCAGGGCCTCCTTCTGCACATCACATTAGCCACCCCCTCTGCAGTCATCCTTCAAGCACTCCATCAATGAGTACATAGGCTTTTGGGAGACACTAGATATAAACTGTAACTAGTCTACCACTACAGTAACCATTTTACATACAAATATGGCTCAGCTTTTGGTCTTCTAAGGCTCCTGTTAGCACTTTCAGTGTACCAGAAGGTTACAGAGCATTTTATAAGCATATAATATTTAATTGTCTCTGAAGTACTTTGATATAGATGGTTTAGGTGATTTTCTGGGTTCACAGAAGAGGTTCTTATGTTCTGAGTATATAATAGCTAGAGAATCTGATTGATAATTTATTGTCTCCTATTAATTTTACTTGCACATCAATTTGTAAGAATGCCATTCTAAATTTAACCTAAGGAAAAATACAGAATTAGGAGTTGAATCCTTAATCAGAAGTCAACAAGATATGATCATAATATGCACAAAGCAAATTTAGACATTTGTGTTTAAAAAAAACCCTTTCCTTCTTCTCTGAATTATTGTGGTGAATGCTTCTGACTCACCTATTTAATGGTGCAATGCTCTTTAAAAGCCAAATGCATATCTTTGAGTTCTAAAAATGTTATAAAATCTAATACTAAAAGGTAGATTTAGGAAAATACCAAGAAGGAGAATTGGTGGGTCCATCGGATATCTAGTCCTAATTTTTTGAGGATTCTCCACACTGATTTCCACAGGGGTTGCATCAGTCTGCATACCAACCAACAGTAGAGAAGGATTCCTTTTCCCCACAGCCCTGCCAGAATTTATTTGTTATTAGTTGATTTGTTGATAATAGCCATTCTTCTTGGAGATGGAATCTCAGGATTGTTTTACTTTGCATCTCTCGAATAATTAGCGATGTTGAACATTTTTTCATGTATTTATTTGTCACCTGTACACCTTAGGAGAAGTGACTGTTCATTTCAGATGCCCATTTTTGGGTTGGGTCTTTAAATTTGGGGTCTGATTTTTAAAAATTCTTTGTATGTTCTAGATATTAGTTCTTTGAAGAACAACTAGTTCTTCTTAGAAGAACTCTGTAGTTTTATACTCTGTTGATGATTTCTTTTGCTGTGCAAAAACTTTTCAATAAAATGAAATTCTAGTTGTTGATTTTTGGTAGTATGTTCTATGCAGTTGGGATTTTGTTTTTGAAGTCTTTGCCTACATCTGCATCTTCAAGAGTTCTATCTACTCTCTCATCCAACAGATTTAGTGTTTGCGTAGTATTTAGATCTTTGATCCATTTTCAGTTTAGTTTAGTATACAGTGATATACATGGATCTAGTTTTAGTTTTTGGCATGTGGAAAACCAAGGCAATTTATCAAAGGCGCTTTCTTTCTTCCAGTAAAAACATGTTTGGCCACTTTGTCAAACATAAGATGACTGAGTGTATTTGAAGTTGTTTCTGCCTCTTCTAATCTGTTTCATTGATCTTCAGATCTGTTTGGTTGTTTCTCTCTTTCTCTCTCTCTCTCTCTCTCTCTCTCTCTCTCTCTGTCTCTCTCCTTTTTGTCCAGTACCTTACTGTTTTTATCATAGTAGTTCTGTAGTATAAATTTAAGTCCAAGATTGTGATGCTCCCTGCTTTGCCTTTTTGCCTAGAATTGTTTTTGCTATTCTACATTTCTTTTGATTCCAAATGAATGTTAGGAATGTTTTCTCTATTTCTGTGAGGTATGCTAATGTATTTTGACTGGGATTGCATTAAAACTGTATAACAATTTTGGAAGTATGGCCATATTTACTATGTTGATTTTTACTACCTATGAGCAGGGGATATCTTTCCATTATCTAATATCTTCTTTGATCTCCTTTTTTTGGAGTATTGTAGTTTTCAGGGCAGAGATCTTTTACTTCCTTTGTTAGATTGATTCATAAATACTTCCGTTTTTTTAAATGCTTCTGGGAAAGGCATGAATGGTTTCCCTAATTTCTCAGTAAATTTAAGCATCATACAACAGCAACATATGCACATACATGTTTATAGCAGCACAGTTTGTAATTTGTAAATCTCAGAAACAACCCAAATGTTTATCAACTGATGAATGGATAAAAAGATGTAGTCTTTTTCTACAATGGCGTGTGACTCAGTCATAAAGGACAGACATGAGACATTTATAACTAAATAGATGGACCTTGTGACTACTCAAGTGAAACAAATTTCATACATGCGTGTAAATATTGTCTCTCTGGTGTGAGAAACTATAAGTTTAAGTAAAAATCAAAATGTATAACAGATATTGTGAAATAGGAAGTAATTATTCAGAGGGAAAGGGGAACTGGAGGAGATGGCAAGGAAAATAAAAAAGTTTTTTAAAAGGATAAAATGGAAATAATACTCTGTAAGTAAGGAGGCTAAGGCAGAGTTGTAGAGAGGGGAAATGCAAAATGGGGGGAAGGAATCAAGATCTATCATGCATGTAGTGCAGATTTCCTGTGAATGTGATCATAATGCATATTTAAATTGTACCAGTAAACTTAATTAGAATAAAAAAATAAAAAGGTGATTATTCAAAAAAGATAAAAGGTAGATATTTATTTATTTATTTATTTTGTACCAGGAATCACACTCAAACCTTGAGGTTGTGAGGCAGGTGCTGTGCCACTGAGCTATATCCTTGGCTAACTAAATATTCTCAGAATTATATAATACATAATCAGTTCAGCTTAGTATTTCATAGAAATAGGTGGATTATGATTTTTAATAATTATTGCATTTTGTACATAAATAGTATGAACTTTAACATTTATTATTGCTTCATTTTTTTCCTGAAATTAATTTCATACTAAATTAGTTCTATGATTTTTATTACAGAAAAAGGAATGAAATTAATGCACCTAATCATACAGCTAAATTAGATTTTCAGTCGCTTTTGTTAGAGTAGTAATGCTGTTATTTAGTTCACTGAAATGATGATTTTCTAAAGCTGTCTCTTCCTGGCACACCTGGCACCTGTTCATGGTTGTCTAGAACCTAAACTCAGAATTTCTCAGGAAATTTCATCTTGAGGATGCTTGAGTTTGAATTCCTAATGTGACTTGCTGACAAGATTAGCAACAGTTATTATATGGAAGAGCAAACTAAAGTTTTGACCATTTTGACCATTTATCACCTATAATTCCCAATAATAGTGGGTGAAAGAACTTAATATTTGTTCACATTCACAAAAGGGACATAGATGTTACTTCTTCCTAAACCTGTACTCTGGAGCTGTTTAAGGAAGTTGCATAACTTTTTGAAACAAGGGGTAGGGTATAAACACAACATCGTGATAGCAAGTGAAATAGCAGAATAAATAGTTTTTCACAGTAAACTTTATTGGGACATATTGTAGTGTGCTTCAGGATGTTCATTCTTTCCACTAACTCATCTTTGTCAAGAATTTTTTGCAAAGGAAATTTTGCATAAACTTTTACTTCCTGCCTGTGTTTTCTCCTTGCCCCTTTCATTCTTGTAGTTAATAAAATATTTATATCAAAATTTCTTCTTTCATATGTGATAGAAATTCTAAGAGAAAACATGGCAACACAGTTTTAAATAGACCATTCATTATGTTTTAGCATAGTTTCTGTATTTAAGGAAACAATTCAAACCTGGATGATTGTGGATTAACCTTTACAAATGGAAATTTATGAAATTCTCAGGTGGAAAAGTTTTAATTTTTCATAGTTCATTCTGACACAAAATGTTGGTCTGCGGAGTATTTTTTACTCAAAGATTCTATTGTAAAATGAAAAAGACCTTGAATTTTCTACTTTAAGAAGGCATGTTCACATCATGCTTTCCTAAACTATATGCTTTTAAGGATTTCTTCATTTACCCTCAGATGAAGAATATAAAATTAGTTTAGCAAAAATGGAATAATATTGTAGGCTTTATCTTTTGATTGTTTTGATTTTTGAGACAGGATCTCATCACATAGTACAGGCTGGCCTCAAACTCACTGTGGATCCCAGGCTTGTCTGAAACTTCAGATCTTCCTGCCTCAGCCTCTCAAATGCTGGGATGATAAGTATGTGCTACCATACCTGCCGATTTTGTAGACTTTGAAAATACAGCCTCAATTAAAAGAAAACTTTATTTAAAATGTTTACTTAAACCTGAGTATATGGTGCTGTGGGCTGACTTATTTGTTTGAAGATAGATGGCAAAAGGATTTGAATCTAGATTTCAGAGAAACATTTTCATATAGTAAGAACAGTGAAACTCTATGAAGTGTTTCTTTGTCAATAATGGAAATGGAAATCATTTTTTTTTTTTTATCTTAGGGAAAGGTCTACAGGGTGTTCAGGGTCTCACTGCTAGATGGGACTCGTACTGATCTGCCTGTTTACAGCCTCCCAAGAGCTGGGATTACAGGCACGCACCACCATGCCCAGTCTCAATTGCCATCTCAGTGCTCCTACAGGGATGGGGCTAGCACTGCAGGCCCAGGGATCAAGCCCCCAGCTCCTGAGCCTGTCTGCAGGTGCTTTAATCTGCTGAGCTATTTGGCTGGCCCTGAAAGTCATTTTTGAAAGCTTATGTTTTATTGCTTTCCTCTATTTGGAGAGCTAAGAAAAAGGCTAAATGTATTAACATTTGTAGTATACATAATATGATGTTAAGTCCCCAACTATAAAACATGGCACTTTCTGTTTGAGACAGCATCTTGCTACATAGTTCAGCCTGTCCTTGAACGCACTCTGTAGCCTCATAGCAATCCTCCTACCTCTGCATTTCTGGGATTATAGACGCATGCCACCATGTCTGCTTGTACTTTTTTTTTTTTTTTCTGTATTGGGGATCAAACTCAGAATCTTGCACTTGCCAGGCAGGCACTAATGCTGAGCTACCTCCCTGGCCCCTGCTTGTACTTCTTTTTTTAAAAATTTATTTGTTTATTTTTTGACATCAGTTATTTTTATTTTAAAGAAAAAAAAATAAAAACAATGGTACAAAATCTCAAAACAAGATTTTAGGAGAGTAACAATGGTTAGTTCATTGTGTATTGTTATTGCCAAAGTAGTTTCTCATATTACAAGATATAGGCAAGAAATAATAAGTAAACAACATAGGTACAAACATCTTTTTTGTTTAAAAGTCAACAGAAAATGAAAATACACTTTTTAAAGTTTCTAATACTAGAAGATATCATACAGTGTCTTTTAAATAAATCGTAAGTCAAAGATACAGTATAAATCTTAGAACAAAAATTAAGATTAAGCAATATTCAGAAAATTAAATGTTTCAAAACAATTGAACTAAGAAAAA
>NW_004524593.1:2857039-2876206 GCF_000260255.1 Octodon degus | reverse complement strand
TACATTTTTTAGTTCCGAAATTATTTCTGATCTGATTTCTTCTATACCTTTCTGCAGTTGATTCTTTACTGCCAACGCTATTATTTCAGAGATATCTGGTGTGTGATTTCCATTTTCCTCAGTGCTAGTGTCTTCTGCATTTGTACTGGGTGGACTCTGGGCCTGAGACTGCATTTTGTTCCTTCTCTTTGTCATTTTGTATACCACTGTCTTCTGACCTTTGGTGTGGAGCTTAGATAGAGTTAATACCTTAGCACCAGGTCAGGATCTATGAAGTTCGGATTCCTCCAGGTAGGTGTTTGGTTCTGGCTGTGTGCTCCACTTCTTTCTGCCACAGGCATTAGAGTTGAACCCTTTGTGTCTCTCTGGGAAGATGTTCTGCTCCTGAATCAGCGGGGTGGGTCTTGCCTCTAGCCTCTTTGCAGGGAGTTCTGCGGAAGGGTTCCCTGCTGGGCCTGCAGCCTGGGTCGAATGAGGGTCCCGCGGCCCAGGGTTGTCTCACTCACTCACCGGGCCTGCGCTCTGGGTCTGTTCAGGATCCCACGGCCTGGGTTGTCTCACTTACTCGCGGGGCCTGCACTCTGGGTTTGTTCAGGATCCCACGGCCCGGTGGTCTCACTCACTCACTGGGCCTGTGCTCCGGGTCTGTTCAGGATCCCGCAGCCTGGGTCGTCTCACTCACTCCCTGGGCCTGCGGTCTGGGTCTCGCTTGTACTTCTTAAAGTAACTTTTTATTGAAGAATAACAAAACAGTATAAATAGAATGTTTTTCATAAAAATAGAACCAGCACAACTATCAAAGACTCTCATCTGCATTACAGAAACTCACGCTTTAATACCTTGGCAATTGCCCCACTATCCTGACCTCTAACACCATGGATTAACTTTGCACATGTTTGAACTTTTTGTAAATTATAGCCATAGAATATGAACTTTTTATTCAACTCTTTGTGTTTGTCATATTCATCCATATTGTGGCATCTACCCATGATTGGTTTGTTCTGTTGTGTGACTGTAATATATTATAAGCTTTTTTTTTCCATTCTACTGTTATGGGCACTTGTTTGTTCTTAGTTTAGGCTGTTATGAGTAGTGATGCTATAAATGATTTCAACTTGCTCTTAGTCAACATAAGTATGCACTTTTGTGCGTCTACATTTAGAAATGGAATTGCTGGGTTAGGGGTTCTTATGTTCTGCTTGAGTAGACACTGCCAAACAGCTTTCCAACGTAGTCTGAGCCTTGTGGAATTGCTTTTACTCGGTAAAGTTCTGCCATGAGATGAGGAACGATTTCTTTGTTTTGCTTTTGAATGGTACATCTAAGGTCAGATTATAATCCATGAATATGCCACAAAATGAAACTTGGTGATTGAAGTGACTCACTTGATTTCTGAAGTTGTGCAGAGGTAGAAGCTAAGAACAGTACCTAAATATGGAGTCACTTAGGCTGAAATTACCTTGATGGGAAAACTGCAGCAAAGTATGCAGTCTTAGAAAAAGCAACATGGAGCTGTGTAACAATGGGGTTAAGATATTGGCCTTTTTATGTCAACCTCTCCTGAATTATCTTGCTCAAATTACTTGACCTATGTAAGTCTCAGAACCTTTATTTGTAAAATGAGGCTAACAATACCTGTCTCCCAGGTTTTGTGTAAGGATTAAATGAGATTGTGACATAAACTGCTTAGTGCTATACCTAAATATCCAATTAATAATATTTCAATGCATCCTGCTCTACTCATCTATATAGCCCTCTTAGTTACTTGTGAATTTCTTCAGTTACCTAGCTTTCTAATCATTCTCCCTCAAGTTGAGATACTTCTCTTATTAAAAGCAAGATTTTAGCCAGTGACCTTAATGGAAGTTCTATTCTATTTCTTTTCCCAGTAGTGCTCAAGTAGTTCTCAACTATATTTTTCCCCTTCCCTTTCACCTTTTTACAAAAGACATAAGGAAAACACAGTATTTCTCTCAGTCTTGACAGTATAACTGACAGCTGGTGTTTCAAGTTGACTTCCCAGATAGTTCAATTTTTAGAGAACCAAATATATTCATCTTTATATAGTAACTTGGTATTTCATGAAATTTAAGGAAATCATTGACCCTTCAAGTTAGAATGTATCTCCTGCTTTTTCTTTCTTTTTGGAATGATGAAAAAATGATAGATCTACACTACCTAATTAAATATCACCAGGTATAATTCTCCTTTCAAGCAAGTTTTCTAAAGTTACATGAAGACAGATTCATTATGTAATGCTCTCCCTTTTTACTTCCATTGCCCTCTCTCAAATCTATCAGAATGAGCTCATATAAGGAAAAGTAATCCTTTGACAAAAAGAAATGTTTCTGAAAACTCTTAAGACTAATAATTGGCCATAAACATAGAGGTTAAAAAAATGATGTTTAGGCTACTTGAAGGTTTTAATTATCCACAGAAATTTTGAAGACCAAAAAGGATACCTATCTAAAATTTCACCCCCAAATCCTGATAGCAATCTTATTCATAACAAATAAAAGTGAACACACATTAACAAATGAAAAATCCTAAGAATTAACCGAGGAAGTGAAAACCTGCCTACAATGAAAATTATACAACACTGATGAAAGAAATTGAATAGAAGATGAAAAGACCTCCCATGTTTGTGGATTAGAAAAAGATAATGTTATAAAATGTCTGTGTTACCAAAATGATCTGTGGATTCAGTATAGTCCCACTGATATAGTCCCATATCAGTGACACTCCTCACAGAACTAGAAAAAAATAATCATAAATCTCATACAGGAACACAAAAGGACAGCCAAAGCAGTTTTGAGAAGAAACAGCAAAGCTACAAGTCAAAACCCAATTTCAAGACTATAAAGAATTAATAACCAAATCAGCATGGCTACATAAAAACAGCCACATACATTTACTAATGAAACAGAGAAAGAGAACCCACAAATAAACCAACACAGCTGTAGCCAAATCATTCTCAAAAGTGTCAAAACATGCATTAAAGGAAGCCTTTTTAACAAATGATGCTAGGGAAATTGGAAAATTCATAGTCATAAGATTGAAACTTGACCCCTCTCATCCTGTGCAAAAGTCAGCTCAAAAATGATTCCAAGACCTGAATGTAAGACCCAAAACTCTGAAACACCTGGAAGAAACCTTAGGTGAACACTTCAGTATATCAATACAAAAGTGATTTTCTGGGGAGGAAATCAAAACAGATTTAAAAACTTCAAGCTGAGCATGGTGTTACATGCCTGTAATCCCAGCACTCTGGGAAGCCAAGGCAGAGAATTGCAACTTTGAGCCCAACCAGGGCCATTTAGTAAGACCCTGTCTCAAAACAAAAAAAAAAAAAAAAAAAAACAAAAAAAAAACAAAAAAACAAAAAAAAGAAGAAAAAGGACTAGAGATGTATAGGAGAGATGAAGAGGAGAGGGAGAGGAACAGAAAAGAAAGAGCTTGTGAGGCTGTAGAGAAAAAGGAATATTTATATATTGTTAGTAAGAATGTCAATTAGTATATCCACTATGGAGAGCAACATGGTGTTTCTTTAGAATACTAAAACAGGGCTATTGTGTGACCCAGCTCTCAGAGTCTTAGGTATGTGTCCAAAGGAAATAAACATATGAGATACCTACATACCCATATTTATTGTGGCACTATTCCTAGTAGTTAACACATGGAATCAGCCTATGTTCCATCAGTATATGAATAAAGAAAATACTATTCTATGTGTACTCTTTAGCCTAGAGAAAAATGAAATCATGCCAACAAATTGAATGGAATCAGAAGATATGGTCTTAAGTGACACAAGACAAACATAGCAAGACAGATACTACATGTTCTCTCATATTTGGACACTGAAAAACTTTGACCTGAAAGTAGAAGAGTATTATGGGGAACTGGGAGGAGTGCCAGGTAGGTGAAGGGAGAGAAAGTTGGTTGGATGTGACCAATGTATACTGCATGAATATATGAAAATGTCACACTAAATCTGATTCGAGAAAGTTGGTTGGATGTGACCAATGTATACTGCATGAATATATGAAAATGTCACACTAAATCTGATTCATGTGTACAATTAATATGTGTTAATAAAAATTCATTTCTGTACCCCAACTCTTTCCCACATACAAGGATTTCTGTGGTTCTTATATCATTGACTTGTGATGAGTCTTATGACATCTTTCTTATGCTGTCATTAATGTTGACATTATAGAGAGGTAAAGCTCTCAAGTTAAAATGGTATCTGTGCTTTTTTGTTCTAAAGACAAATTGCAACCACAGTTCTTTTAGAAGACCATTCAACAAAGACTAAACTAAAGAAATTTAATCCAGATAACTTTAAATCTATATATTGGCACCATTCCAATTTAGGCGTACTACTATAAAAATAAAAAAAAAAACAGATAAAACTTATCTTTAAAAAGATTTTTGTCTTTATAGAAAAAACAGACAATGAATAAGTAGAATATATAGTATATCATAGGTAGAAATTTCTGTGGAGAAAAAGGAAGTAAAAGTAATGCAGGAGATCTTAATAGGGATGTCTGACTCTTGTGAAGACCAGGGCTTCTTGGACCAAGATGAGAAACTGCTGGAGGGCTTTGAGTATAGGAGTGGTGTGCATAATTACATATTTTATCCTGATCACTCAGGCTGTGCTTTGAAGGGATATTGTAGGGCTCAAGAGAGAAACTGGGAGTCACTAAGGAGGCATTCACAGGGATCTCAGCAGGAGTGACGGTCTCTGGGACTGTGGTGGTGATAGTGAGGGTGGTGAGATATGGTTGTGCTCAGAGAAGGTTCCAGAAAAAGTGATAGTAGGATGTGCTGGGGCAGCTGTTTTGGCTCACTGTGTGGGGGAAGAGAAGAATGACTGATACGCAGCTTCTCTGCCTCTGGGAACAACTGAGAAATAGTTGATGTTTGTGGAGTGACTGTGGGAATGTTATTTCTCCATGTCTTATTCTGACAGGGCTCTGGTTGCAATTTGTCTTCTGTGCTTATTCTAGGAAGCAGGTTTTGTTGCTCTTCAGGATAGTTAAGGTCAGTATTTTGTATCTTTAAAGAAGAAATACAGAATGGAATCATGATTAAAGATAAAGAACTGGAGAATAAGCATATCAGCCACGGTACTTTTAAATAAAGGTGTATGTTTATGGTTAAAGAGAAGAATGATATTTTGCTTCAGTAAAATCAGAACAAGTTTCTTTGTAACTTGAATACTATGTGCTTTGGACTTGTTCAGTATCCTGTTGAATTTAGTTGTGTGTTTAGTTCTCTAGATCAGAACAAAGATTAATGACTTAAAATATAGGGTAACAAGCTTTTTGGTTCTACTAACAACTTTCCAGGCCTGGGATGGAGCTCAGTGGACGAGGGCTTCCTTAGCATGCTCCAGGCCCTTTTTCAGCCCCCAGGATCCTTTCCCCTAAATTTAAAACGCTGGGAACAAAGCAAAGTAAAAAAAAAACAACAACCTTGCATTTCCTAATGAAGTCTAATATCTAAAGGTATGTTTGCTGTCTAAAAATTCATAGGAATTAAATTATGTATATACATAGATTGAATAAAGTAACTGAATATGTTCTTTTAAATTTATGATTAAATATTTGAAACATGGAAAATTAATAAAGCATATCTTGAACTACTGTGTATCTGCTTCTCTAGTTATGAAATAAAGGAAGCCAGGCCTAGTGGTGAACACCTGTGATCCTAGCACTCAGGAAGCCGAGGCAGGAGGATCACAGCAAGTTCAAGGCCAACCTGAGATACTTAACAAGATGCTGTGGAAAGAAGAGAGCTTTTGCAAAAGTGTCTAATTACCCAATATCTTTCTAAACTAATACATTTGTTCAAAGGATAGAAAACATCTTCAAGTTTAGGTCAGAGATAAGTCTTTATAACCTGATATTTTCATTTTTTATTGCTAAGCTGCTGATGCTATTTATTTATTTATTTATTTATTTATGGTGTAACTGGGGTTTTGAACTCAGGCCCTTGTGCTTGCCAGGCAAGCGCTTATTCTACTGAGCCATTTCCCCAGCCCCAAATGGCAGAAAGATTTTTTTTGGGCGGGGGGGCTCCAAATGCCTTCAGGGCAGTTTTGGCTGGTTTAAGTTGTGGGGATCGAACCCCAGCAACCTGAGCCTGACTGCTTTGTTGAAGCAGCCACTTAAAGAACTGAGCTGAGGGGCCGGCCCCCCACTATTTTATTTTTTTTTAACAAATTAGACTCTTTTAGAATATTTTGCTGAGTTAACACACCTATAAAATTCAAATAACGGAACTAAACAAAAAAAAAGGGGGATACAGATGAATGTCCATTTTGTATCTGTGTATTCAAAATGGTTAGGATAGATATATAGTTACATTCTCTTAATGAATAGAGGGATTTGTTCTAATAGTGTTTGTAAATAGGATATCATGTCCGCATCTTGTACAGCAATTAACCACTAGGAAGAATGTATGCAATGTGTTAATTATTGAAACTGACCTACCAGTTTGATTTGAAACTGTCTCATTGCTATTTGTTTCTCAATAAAATTATGGGAAAAAAATAAAGACATGTGAAAAAAACAAATTAGAATTTTCAAATAGATTATATTTAAAGATAGTGGATGTTGATATTTTTTCCAGTATTATTTCTTTTTGCTTCTTGGCCACTTGGCTAAGAACAAGTGTATTTCTTTAAAGTTATTTTACATGTGAACCTTGATTCTGAAATTCACTCTATACCTATCTCATTCTGCCTTTTAAAAAGTAAACTCTTAATACCCAGTTTTGAAACTAAAAATTAGATTTGAAATCTATATTACCTTCAATCTACATTTTATGCTTTTCCTTATAATTTAGCCCTTTAAAATACAACTTGATATTTCTTCAAACTGATGTATTGGATGATGCTCCATAAGTAAAACAAGTAGTAGTTAAAAACTTACAGTTTTGGGGCCAGTGAGATAGCTCAGTTGTCTTAGGCAAGATTAGACAAGCACGTGCAGGGACTGTGGTTTGATCCCTGGTACCACATGCTGCGCCAGCCCTGCCTCCAGGGTGGACTGAGCTAGCCACTAAAAAGAAAATTTTAAAAAACCCTCAGTCTTATAGCTTGCGTCTTGGCTAAATACTCAAGGAGTAGTATGTTCAGTGTCTCTTTCCTGAAGAGCATTTTTATATTGTAATTTATTTTTATTCCTTAAACACCATATAAATAAATGTTTAATAATAAAGAATTATAAATTTAAGAAAAAAGGAGGAAAAAGAAATGAAAGAGTACCAACAAGGTTAGAAATTACATGTCCCGTGTCATGACTGCGTTCCCTCGGCCTTCCTCAGATGAGGTCATGACTGCATTCCCTTGGCCTTTCTCAGATGAGTCATTATACAGAATTATATGTTTATCATTATCCTGCATGTCTTTATTTTCGTTATACACATACACATAGATTTTATCTCTGAACAATTTGTATTTGAATATATTTGGAAAATATACTCACAAGTTTAGTCAGCTTTACTTCAAAATAGGACTCGAGCTTTTCTGAATCACCATCATCTCCTGTTAAGTAATGGTCTTCCCAGTGTGTCTTTTATCCTAGTCCAGTGCATCCAGGGTGAATTTTTGTAAAACTTGTATCAGACTGTTACGTGTATGCTCACAGTCCTCCACTGGGTCCCTTCGTTGATGATCTTGTTCTTCCTCTCTTTCTGACCATGTCCTACAGTCATTCTTTCTCTTAACCCACTGAACTTCATTTCTTAAGATTTTTTTTTTTTTAGTTGAAAACATTTGCCTAGAACATTTTCATCACTCCTTCCCTGGCATTGTTTTCAGTCAAAATTTGAGTGTTACTTTCTCTAAAAGTATTGTATTTCTCTGGTCACCCATTCTTAAGTTCTTCTCTTTGTAATAGTAACCTGTGATTATTGTGTTGGTTTTTTTTTTTTTTTTTTTTTTTTTTTTTTTTGCCTACTTTGTATTCCTTTCCAAATGACTGTTTTTCCTGTTAGGTTATAAACTTCTAAAAGGAAGAGCTGTCTTTTTTTGTGCTACTGAATATCTGCTATCTCATTTAAATATATGGTAGACATACATAAAATACCTATTGTAGGAAAACAGAGAGAAAAAATTGGTGAACTAAATTATTTTTTATCATCTTCATTTAAATCCTTGCAGGTTGAAAAATACCTCTTTAATTGTACAAGAGAAACAAAAAGTTAATACCTTTAGGAATTGCTTCTATTTTATTTGAGATATTTTAAGAAGCAGAAACCTATTCAAGTACAGTAGAAGTTTATTATAAATACAGAGGAAATTTAGGGAAAGTTGACCAAGTTTCTCAAGAAGGATAGACACCAAAGTAACCCCAGGCAGTCACTCTCTGAATCAGATGTTTTCCCCTTTCCTGACCCATTTCTTTGTAGCTTTGTATTGTGCAAGGCCTAAAATATCTCAGAAATGTCTACATGACATTTTAACTGTAATACCATCAACTTTTAGTTATCTCTTTATGTATCTTTTAGATAACATTCCTGAGAGAGAACTTGATTGATCCCATACATATTTTAAAATAAATCTGCACAGTCATAGATCACCATTATGGGTCACATTAGGCCAGCTGTCCATCTCACATCTGGAATGCTGTGAAGGGATTTGGACTGGGACTAATCATGTGACCTACACACACTTAGCACAAACTGTACCTGTAGGCAGACTTCCTGAGGGGGTTGCCAGTGGACCTGGCACAAGGAACCTTTCTAATATGTTTGTAGCTCATGGACTAGAGTGCTTATTGTTGACTGTGAGGGTAATAGGCATTTCATAAATACATTTATTAATTAAAATGTATGTATTTCAAAAACAAGCTATGTATTTTTCTAGCCATAGGTATTTATTTAATTAGAGTGGGGAATGGAAATAGTTATAAAATAGATCATAGTCTTTAAAGTTATGATTTTAAAGACTCAAAGTTGAAGTGATTGCTGTGTTCCAAATCATTTTCATGGTGTACTTGTTGCCGTAAGATTGCAAATAAGAGCCACTTTGATGATTAATACTCGTTGCTAGTTTGATTACCTTGGGAGATGCCTGTGAGATTAATAAAGCATACTTCTGGGGATCAGTTGGGTATGACTTTGAACTCTATCTGGTCCCTGGCCCCTTTCCTTTGGTTTCTTCCCTTGCTTCCCAGCTGCTGAGAGATGAGCAGCTCTCCTCTACCGTATTCTTATGCTATGGTGTTTTGGCCTTAGAGTCTGCAATGTGCACTGAAACCTCTGGAACTATGAGATGAAATAAACCTATCTTCCTTTAAGTTTTGGGTCATAAGGCACTTGGTGATAGCAGTGAAAATCTAGCACAGTCTCAGGCAAATGTGACGGATATAAACTAGTTTCAAGGCAAAGCTAGATGAGCTATTTGAATGCCTTGCATTGCCCAGAAATTTGGTTTGTGAAATATCTTCTAGATAATATTTGTTGAAAGACCTCCAGTTCAATTATTAGTAATAGCATTCCTTTACTTTATAAATTATACAGAAGAAAATAGACTCTATTAGACAGTATCCTGGCATAAATTGAAAATAGGACTTTATATTAGAAAGTAGTCACTTGCCTTTACTATCTTATTTTATGCATAATAACACAATTCTAACTGATAAGCTCTCAGGCTTTTCTTTTTAAGTCTCAGAGATTTGAGGACAAGATGTTGGCAGGCTTTATTGGAGAGTGCTTCTGAGCTGCACACTGCGTTAAGAAGTACATACCTTGTTCTTCTCCAAGCAGTGTGCTGCCCTTCACATCCCTCACACAGCTGACCAATTTAGAAATAAGTATTTATTTGTTTTTAATTCATACAGGCATCGTCTGATTATTCTTGTCCTTCATCTGTATAGCAAATAGACAGATGGCTTTTTCTCTCTTGAGAAGTCTTCATTATCACTCTCCTTTTAAGGTTGAGGTCCTGTCAAATCTCAGTAGCAATTTGGGTATTTCATTCCAAGACTGTTCATCTCATATCCCAGGTGCTCCTTCTACAGTCTAGCAGGATTTCTCCTTGTTAAATCGTATCTCCTGGTGTTCCTAATATTTGGTCCCAAATGCCCTTTTCAGGTTCTTTATTATCAACATTCAGTGTTTGGCATTTTAACCAACTGATGATATGACCTTTTCTTTATTCAGAAACTCTTAATTGTATCTAGGCATACCAGCACTGGAACTACTACGAGCTAATGGTGTCTGGCTATCAATAGTAAAATAACTGATTATATTGGTTGAAAAGAGACATAATAGGATTTTTGGGTCTAGTTTTCAGATTGTCTTACGGAACATACAAAAGCTCTTATTTTTTTAAAAGCCCACTTGACATTTTGCCTCCTGTTCATGTACTAGTAGTATAGCCAATTTTGCCTTTCTTTTCTAAGTAATAATGTCAGAAAATTGTCCATAATTGAATAGAACAATTTTCTGCTTGTCCAGTAGCTCCTTGACATCTTGGATTGGAACTTGGGCCACATTATGGTTTGATGGTGAATTTCTTATTTAAGACCTGGCTGATCCCCTAGTAGCCCAGTGAAATAAGTGCATATTGCTTCATATTAGTTCTCTTGGATTGTTAATTTGATAGATTAACTCTGTTTAAGATATGATATTTTGTTAGGAACAACCAAAAGAATGAAAAGTACCTAATAATACTGGAAATACCTTCAGTTTATGTGCTTTCAATTTTCCATTAAATAGAATAAAAGGACATTTTTCTAATAATAAACATTTGATTTAAAAAATAAACAGCTTAATGGCCAGCAAGGTAGTTCAGCAGACTAAGCACATGCTTAGGCAAGTGCAGGGACCAGGGTTTGATCCCTGGCACCACTTACTTGCCTTGCTGGCTCCACCCTCAGGCACCCTGAGCTAGCCACTGAGTCAGGTATGGTGGTGCATGCCTGTAATCCCAGCATTGGGGAGGCTGAAAACAGAAGAATCGCTGAGTCCGAGCTGCATAATGAGATCCTATACCAAATACATAAAAAAGTAAAAAATAAACAGCTTAAAATAAATGACACTGGGTTGAAGCTAATATTGCTAAATATATTTAAGTAGTATGTATCGTCAACCTTAAAACACAGTAAATTTCATGCCTCTGGAAAACATCACTTATAGAAACCACATACTGCTTTCCTTACTTACCTGTACTGTTTTATGATCTAACTCTTCTATATCTTCCCTCCCAAAAAAATGTAGTGAACTGTGTAGAATCTAGTAGTTCTGATATCTAGTAATGAACTGTGTGGAAATTTTACTAATGCTTCTTCTTGTGTGAATATCTCTTTTAATATCAAAAGAATGTAATGATACAGCCCCAGCTTGAACAATACAGTCTCTTATGCACATGGAGTTGATCAGTCCCATAAATGTCTTCAAAGGTGATGGAGTAAATTTCTTCTCCAGGCTCCACCTGCTGAGCTGGTCTCGTGTGGGAAATCAGGTACCACCTGAGTCTGTCCAGGTACTTTGTGGAACCTCTCTATGAAGCACTGTCTCTCCCTTACTTACACCTCCAAATTCTTCATCTTTCACCCTCTGATTTTACTCCTTCACCCTGCCATGTTCCTTCCTCTTCTCAGGTTTATGGATTGGGTTTCAATTATTTTCACCAAATTTTACCCTTGAGAATGTTTCAGATCCAACCAGAAAGAAGGAAAAGGTAAAGAAAAGTTCTAACATTGGCTCTCAAGATCAGTGATAAGACAGACTTTTGGCACAACTTTGTTCTGAAAATCTGTACCTCATTTCTGTACTTAGGACTATGTTAAGAAGACCTTCTTCTTTTGTCCTAGGTCAGTAGTGCTGAGCCTGCCAAATAGAAGGCAGTTGCACTGCCCCAAGAAGCAAGTGATAGAGGAAGAAAAATCCTATCCTAGCTTATTTTATATTACAATGTTATAGTTTGGTTTTTTTTCATAGTGTTTTATAAGTCCACCCATTCTTGAGACCTTCAGTATCATATGTCTGTATAAACTACTCTTGTAATAATAAAACATTCTTCTAGCAATATCAGGCTGAGTGTGAGGCTAGGAGAGGCCCAAACAACCCATGAGAAGGACAAGGAGAAGTCATGATGAAACTGCAGGCACAGTTAATGAGGACTGAAGGAGTGACTCCTTCATATAGCTGGCCAACTACCTCATTAAAAAAAATCAATACATTCCTTTTTTTTTGGTACCAGGGATCAAGCTCAAGACCTTATGCTTGCCAGGCAGGTGCGTAAGCCACTGAGCTATCTCTCCAGCCCCCCTCGTTATTATAGTGAGGGTACTTTCTTTACAGTCTTTACAATATCTTTTAAAATCATAAAAGCCCTGGCATGTAGAAAGCCACTTTTTCCAGCACCATTTATTATATTAAAGAGGCCATGTTTCTGCCTGTGAACATGTTTGGTACCTTTGTCAAAGATAAAGTGGCTAATCCAGGGAGATAGCTCAGCGGCACAAGCACCTGCCTGGCAAGTGTGAGGTCCTAAATTCAATTCCTGGTACAAAACCAAAACAAAACAAAAAGTGGCTGAGTGTGTTTGGAATTACATTTGCATCTTCTATTCTGTGCCACTGATTGTCAGGTGTTTTTGTTGTTGTTAATACCATACTGATTTTATCAGAGTAGCTCTATAGTAAAATTTCAACAGGGATTGTGATGCCCCCTGACATGCCTTTGTTGCCCAAAATAGCCTTTGCTGTTCTAGGTCTCTTCTGGTTCCACATGAATTTTGGGGTTGTTTTCTCTAGTTCAGTGAGATATGTTAATGTTATATTGTGGGTTTGCATTAAATCTGTATAACAATTTTGGGACTATGGCCATTTTCACTATGTTGTTTCTTCCTATCCCTATCCTTCTATGTTCTTATATCCTCTTCAATCTCATTTTTTCAGGTTACTATAATTTTCAATGTGCAGATCTTCTATTTGCTTTTTTAAATTGATTCCTAGGTATTTCATATATTTTTTGAATGCTATTGTGAAGGACATGGCTTTCCTAATCCCTCTCTCTGTGAATTGTTTGTGTATAGAAAGGCTATTGATTTTTGAGTGTTGACTTTGTATCCAGCTATGTTACTGAATTTGGTTATTCTTGGAAACAACTCAAATGCCATATTGTGTGATTCCATTTTAAAACATAAGCAAAGGCAAAGCTGTAGCAACAGTAGATTTGTGGTTGGTGTGGTAGAGACTGAGGGAGAAGGAAATTGTAAGTGACTACTCACAAGACCAGCAGGTGCAGGATTTCTTTTGGCGAACAGGAAATAGAAATGTTCTAGAATTAATGGTGATGGTATATAAACTTCTGAATAGTACTAAAAGACCGCAGAGTAATAGGCTTTTAAAGGCCAAATTTCATCTTGATTTAAAAAATAAATAAATTGGAGCAGTAGAAAGTATTTTCTAGTAGAAAATTCTTGAGACACCTCTTCAACACAAGGTTCTATTGAAGATATATGGCTCTAGAATTCTGTATGTTTAAGGCCAGGGAGAAAGCTCAGTGGCTTAAGCACATACCTGGCAAGCACAAGAACCTCAGTTAAAAAAAAAAAAGAAAGAAGGAAAGAAAGAAAAAAAAGAAAAAAGAAAGAAATCTGCATGTTTAGCAGATATTATTAGGTTTCTTCATTTCTTAAAGTTTAAAGACACCTGACTCAACAGTTGTGTGTATGCATGCTTCAGGGTGCCTTCAGGCCAAGGGAGGTACTTACTTTTCAAATGCACAACAGCAGCAGCAAAGCCTTAGTCTCAGATATTGGTTTCACTGGAATGTATGGTTAAAGTTCTCCTGGAGAGGAGAGTTGGAGAGGCACGGGATAGTGTACTTTCTTCATTTTTTTTTTCAATTCATTAGATTGGCAAATTCTAGGAAGTAAGATAATAATCCAAGATAATTAATTCAGAGAAACCAAAAAAAAATTACCAGAAATACTTAGCAATGTTTCTGTGGTTGCTGTGTTTTTAGTGTTGATTCTGGGGGTAAAAACCTTGGTGTGTTGCTTTTTTTTTTTTTCTCCTTTGAGGCTTTTTTGGGTCCATTGTTACCATAGGCCTATCAACAAAGCCAAGTTGACAGAGAACAGATGTGAATTTTAACAGCTAAACTTCCTCAGCAAGTCTCTGGAGAAGATTTGTTTCATAGCAATTCTGCAACAGGACAAATTGTGATTAAAAAGTGGCAGATATTTTAGTTCATGAAGATTTAGGAGAAGAACAAGGTGGAATCTTTTATTTAGTAGTTGCCAAACAGAGAATAAAGCTGGTTCTGTGTTGTCTCATTACAAGACATTTGGGGGATTATTCAGATGTTGTCTTTTCTGTTTTAGAAAATGATATATAATTATTAATCGTATCCTATAAACATTAAGCTTGAAGAATCTTTTGAAAAATCTAAAAATGCTCTCCTCCACAAGTTAATATAGATTTTTAAAAATCCTATTCATATATACCTTTTTTAAAAAGAGAGAGAAGTATAGCTTGATACTCAATAAATTCTTCATGGTTGACAGCACTGTCACTTTGATTAAGCCTCTTTCCTTCTTTGGCAATAAAAATAATCATACTTAAAAGATTTTATACTTATTCAAATGGTTTTTAGGCTGGTTTTGTTAAATGTGAGCCAAATAATATGCTGTGGGATAAATACTTTGTTCATTTTGGATCTGAGAACCTGAATGTAGGTAACTCTTTCCATTTTTCTTTTATCTGAAGCTTCAGTCAGTACTGTTGTATGCCTAACAGGCTCCGTCTACCTCTCAGTGTGAACCCCAGCACATCTATAATCAGTCTTCTTTCTTCAAATGATGGAACTTCAGATACTTGGACTCACTGTACAAATGGTCTCAGGCTGAGCGTTTATCCAGTATTTACTGTGCTCTGTTTTAGGTTAATCACAGTTCTTCGAGATGGAGACAGAACTAATAGACATCTTTGGAAGGAGGAAGATTAGGGTAATCATACACAAATAAGATGAATGCGGTATTATATTGGACCATAGGAATTTTTTTGTTTTGTGAGACCAGAATTATTAAATATTGGCAATTGCCTATGACTCAACCTAATAGCATACTGGGAATAGTGATACGTTGGAAACAAGATCATAAGAACCAGTAACACTTAATCCAGACAGAGAATGTCTAATGTTTAGTTCCACTATTTCTAGGCCATAGTAGGCACTACTTGTACAATAAATGAATGAAATTCTCCTTGGTATCTTGCTATGTTTATTGAATGTCTATTATGTCTCTCAAACCAAAACTCCTTTGTTATATCATTTGTTAAAATTACATGTAGAATTTACATTTTGCTATAGCATAGGGCCAGGGTTGCTTTAGTCTCTTTTCCATCATATGTCCAAGCATAAGCTGTCTGTCCAAAGAGTTGCAGAATGTTTGCCTTGGCTTTATCTTGCCTCATACACAGCTCTCACTACCTCAGTGGTTTGCATACATCAATTTATGAAGCACAGTTTTATAAATGGGAAGTTACTGAAAGATTAAACCGTGATAATAACATGGTGACATGGATGTTTTTAAAAAGATGTATCTCAGAAAGCCAAAATAACTATTGACTATCAACAATCATATATACATTATGAATTATACATTAACAAAAATGCTGAAATTGTGGATTGTATATCTTTTATCTTTTTCTTTATATATTTTTAAACATTATATAATATAACATCAAACTGTTCACTGTTCTCTACAGTTTTGTGGAGCCATGGGGAGGGAATATGTTAGACAATGTATGTGATGTTATTGGATTAGATAGCCTTTTATAACCATTTTTTAAAGATATGCTGGAATTGAGTTAGTCCTAATAGAAACCATTGTCCTTGTAGCCATGGAGCTAGTGGATATACAGATAATAAATAAATCATATAGGTGTGTTTTTATATGGGGGGAAGAATTCTTTGAGCACATTTGTGTGTTGCTTTTTATCAGAGGATTAACTAGACTTTTATTGGCTAGATTATTTTAGGTTCATTTTCAGAGTCTTTGAAAGCAGTGAAAAAAGTAAGGACTATCTAATTCCAGACATGAAAATGAGACACACTAGTACTTTCTACAGTTAGGAAGATGCCAGGAAAGCCAAAAAAGAAGTTACAAACTCTTCCAAAATGTTTTGAGTTGAGGCTTTGTCTTTGTCTCTCTAAAATAACTAATAACTCAACAATTCAACATCAAAGGGACCAGATGTATTTGCTGAAAGAAATGCCATCCTATTAACTCATTTAATCGTTCATTTTATCTTATTTAATAAATATTGAACAGCTAAGATATGCTGGAATTGAGTTAGTCCTAATAGAATCCATTATCCTTGTAGCCATGGAGCTAGTGGGTATACAGATAATGAATAAATCATATAGGTGTGTTTTTTATATGGGGAGGGAATGTGCTAATGAAAATCTGAGCTTATAGAACACAGAGAGCAGTTGACAAGAGGTGGGTAAGACCCAATTTATACCTGTAGGGTGGCCATATTGAAGACATGGGATTTCATCCTAACTTCAGTGAGAAGCCATTGGATATCTTTGACGATAGAATTCCAGGATCTGGTGTAAGTGTTTCTCAGATGACTGTGACTGTTGTCAATGGATTGAAGGGGTGAAGACGTGAGGGAGACAAGGTACGAGCTACTACTGCTGATAGCAGAAAGCTGCCTGACATTACCCAGACTTGTACATTTAAAGGTGAAAGCTAACTGTAGGCCAAACTCTTAAGAGGTGTTATTGCTTTACTTAATCTCGGAAAAATATGCCACTAGGGACAGTGGAAGACATACTCCCAAAACACTGCATATGTATTTTGAAAGTTGAGAATTGCATGAGCAATTCTGGTGAGATTTGCTTGTTATTTACTTCTGAAATATGAGTTCCAGTTTTCTTCCCAAGAAGTTTTCTCTCCAGGGGGAAGAGATTTAGTGAAATTTAGACTTTTAAGTTGGAAGTGTCAGTTTACCTTACCTTTTTATTTTTGTTTTTAATCTTTGATTTACCCTTCTACAACTTCTTTTTTTTTTTTTTTCTGTATTTTAGGGAAGGGTCTGCAGGGTGTTCAGGGTCTCACTACTAGATTGGACTCGTGGTGATTCTCCTGTTTGTAGCCTCCCAAGTGCTGGGATTACAGGCACGCACCACCACACCCAGTCTCAATCACCCTCTCAGTGCACCCCGGGGGCAGGGCTGGCACAGCAGGCCCAGGAATCAAACCCCTGACCCCTGAACCTGCTTGTAGGCACTTTAATCCGCTGAGCTATTTGGCCGACCCCCATAACTTCTTATAGGAATTTTGTCTGTGGAATCTCTTTTGTGCCTTTGAAAGAAGATAGTGGAGCTGCATTATGTTTCAGAGAACAAAATGGCCTCTAAAGTAATGTCTGTTTGCTAGTGCTTGCTGGGCCAGAGAAAGGCAAGGCTCATATATACTCTAGCAGTTAGCATGCCTCCTAAGTTTCTGTTGTGTTTTAGAGTAGTGCTTGGTGGCATCTGGAATCAAAGGACTGAATTGAGGTACAGTGGAAAATAAAATTCTCTACATTAGACAATGCTATGAATTGTCTTTATTGATTTACATCACTTTTGAGGGCATGCATAGTTACTAGTTTATAGTCTTTAATTTATGGGCTAATCCATTCCCTTAATAACTTAACATATGGACTGTTTCCTTTGAATGTGTATTCTTTTAGAAATCTCTGCTGGCTGGAGTTTTCTTGGACCAATTCCTCTGCTAATAAACCATACTCATAAACAGATTTTCACCATACTTTCTATAAATTAGACTTTTTTTTTTTTTTTTTTTTTTTTTTTTTTTGGTGGTACAGGATCAAACTCAGGACCTTGTGCTTTCTAGGCAAGTGCTTATTCCACTGAGCTATCTCCCCAGCCCCTTTTTATAAATTAGGATGCCTCTTTATTTCCTTATATAACTTCTGATCAGTAAGAATGAATTAAAAGTAATTTCTTTATCTTTAGTGAATTATAAAACTGAGATATTTTAAGTTATCTGCCCCTGTTATAAAGCTAGTTAGAGAATTTGAGTCATGTTTCTAAATAACATATTTTTTTAAAAAATTCTAATAACATTTTTAATTCAACACATACAAAACACTATAATTCAATATTCTAGTCAGTATGAAAATGAATTAAATATAATTCACATTTCTTTTATCATGCTAAGTTTTCAAAATTTAGAGTATATTATATCTTTAGGGTACATCTCAATGTGCATAACTACATTTCAAATATTTAATGGTCAGCAGTCACATTGGAGTGATGCTACCCTGTACTAGATAGCACACCACACAGTATTCCTTTATTTCCTCCTACTTTGTAACTTTGCTATGTATTTTCTTCTTTAAGTCCACTATTACACAACTATAAAAGATTCAAGATGGCCATATCCACTATTGTGTTCCAAAGCTTAAATAGGAGTATAAGTCTGGTAGAATCTGAGATGCAATACACTTTTTTCCTTTTTCTTTGATAAGGGAAATATCACCAGAATGACAGCCCTCTGTGATACAGCTTCTGCTGTCATGTCCTTCAGTTTGCTTACAAACAGACTTCCTTTAATACATGATGGAGTATACAGACCATGGCTGCATAAAGAGATATTTCATTCACAGCTTCAAAAATATAGGCTCAAACTCGAAGCCTTTATATTGAAGTGGATGTCACTTGAAGATATACTCATAAGTGAAATAATGAAAAGAGCAAGGAGAAGAGCTAGGAAACATGACAGGGGCAAGCCATACTGTTGATATGTAGAAGATGGGTAAGGCAATGATTCTGAGAATCTTCAGATGATTCTTGAATCTTGCAGTTAATTGGAATGATTCTCACCCTGACTAACTATATATACAGACACCTGTAAATTAAGCAACTGCACTGAAGATGGCAATTTGTAATAGTAGGTTCATGCTTGCAGTGCCTGTTATTCTGGTCTTCTGAATATGGGCTGCTTGTCATGACATGCCAGTTGCTGCCATGCTGTCTCCTAGGTAGATGATTGTTCAAAAAGAAGGGGGTGGTGAGTGAAAGTAGGAGACAGGAAAAGGAATGTTGCGGGACTTTCCTGCTTCAAGGTTGTATATGGTTAGATTTCTGGACTTATGTGTAAACATAAGAATTATATAA
>NW_004524593.1:2817885-2856134 GCF_000260255.1 Octodon degus | reverse complement strand
ATAGGATATCATGTCTACATCTTGCACAGAAATTAACCACTAGGAAGAATGTATGCAATGTGTTAATTATTGAAACTGTCCTATCAATTTGATTTGAAACTGTCTCATTGCTATTTGTTTCTCAATAAATTTATGGGAAAAAAGAATAGTTTGCCGAGTTAACACACCTATAATATTCAAATAGCAGAACTAAACAAAAAAGGGGATACAGATGAACATCCATTTTGTATCTGTGTATTCAAAATGGTTAGGATAGATACATAGTTACATTCTGTTAATGAATAGAGGGATTTGTTCTAATAGTGTTTGTAAATAGGATATCATATCTGCATCTTGTAAAGCAAATAACCACTAGGAAGAGAGTATGCAATGTGTTAATTTTTGAAACTATCCTACCAATTTGATTTGAAACTGTCTCATTGGTATTTGCCTGTCAATAAAACTATGGAAAAATAAATAAATACTTGTAAAAAATATTATTATCTTCAAAGTAGTTGTTCAGATTGTCAAATATAGGCATGCCAAGTTGATTAAAAAATTGAGCATTAATTATTCCTTTCAATAAACCAATAGAAATTAGTAGTACAAAAGAAAAAAAGAAAAAAGAAATATGTATGCAATAGGGCCCAGTGTGGTGAAGGCCAGTCCATCCCATCCGAAACTTCGTGATACCACAGAATGAGCAATACAGATTCTTTTCTTTTCTGCTAAGCAAGTGTCTGAGTTTGAGCGTGCCATTCATTGCTCCAGGTAGTGTTCTGTACAGTGAGAGGACGGTACTTTGATATTGATTGAGGTCACCTCTACTCTGTCCTTTGGCAACTAAATGACATAAATTTTGACAGCTTGATTTTTTACTTTTTTGTCACTCCTTTACTGATGCATGGTGCCACCTGCTGTTTATGGGAGGTACACTGTATTTTGAACCACTAAGTAGAATAACTGTATGTCTATAATAAAAATATAAAAAGAAATAAAATGGGAAAAACCCTGAAGTATAGCCTGTTTGAAGCTTTATTGTCTGTGGCTTATTTAGTTTTTTTATGTAAAATATCTTAAAAATATGATTATCTTTAATACTTATATGCACCTTGGGATTTTGTACTCATTGTATTCTGTCTAAATTTTGTTTTCTTGCTCATCTTAACTTTTTTTTTTAAAGAGTAGCAGTTCTTAGCCCAGAATAAGCAATCAGACATTGGATTGCTGGTTTCTTTGACTCCATTCTTATATTGGTCTGTTTTTTTTCTTCTTTGTTTCTGAGACTGCACTGACACCTTTTCTGTAAGCTACTGTATACAACTGTATAGCCTTAAACAAACTACATCAATTTACAATTGGTGCTTTGGTATTGGCCTGGTATCTCCCTCCTTCCCTCCACCTAATCCTCTTTAAAATATGAGTACTCACTGTGTTGCCTGGGTTGACCCTGAACTTCTAGGTTTAAATGATCCTTGCCTGGTCTATAAGCCTGTGCCAGAGCACCCAGATAGATAATGTCTGTTTTATAAAAGTCACTCAGACCACTGTGTGGAGAACACATGTAGGGAGCCAAGAGTAGGACCAGGGAGACTATTCCATCAACCCACATGAAGAGGTGATGCAGGATAGGGTGGAAGCAGTACAAATGAGAGATGGCTAAATGGGGGTGAGATGTATATTTCATGAGAAGACCCAACAACATTTGCTGCTGAATTCATTGTGGGTTGTAAGAGAGAGGATAATTTCAGAGAGTTTTTCTATAGCAACTAGAAGAACCTATTGCCAACAACTGAGGAAGGAAAGAAATTTATGGAAAAACTGGCTAAAGATGTTAATCCATTTCTTCTGTTTAAAGCCATGGGACTTGATAGGGTCACCCTGGGAGCAAACTGAAGAGCAGGAATGACTCTAGGGAGTGCAGGAGACAGTTATGTTCAGAGTGGAAAGAAGGTACAGTAATGTGTTCCCAGGTAAAGGGATAGCATTTAAAGGCAGGACTTCATTTCTAGGGAAGGGGAATGGCAGGAGTTCTGGCCTACACAGGCCTGGAGAATTAAGTGGGTTCTCAGCATAGCAACTAGACAAAGTAAGAATTCAGAACCATACTGCATTAGAAAGCAGAAACTTGTCCTTAGGTAAAAGCCAAATGCCACTTATTATAAATGAGATAGAGTCAGAAGTAGGCTATAATCTAACCTATCTTCGTATTTAACCTCTTAATACTAGATTATAGCTCTGTACTGACTTTGCAAGTGAAGAGATGCAGTGAAACCGCTCTTTATACTGCAGATCAACCTGAGCTTCAGGCAGAGCATAGATTGATCTTTACTCAGTGAATTAGTATGTTCTCATGTTAAATGCTTAAGTTTCTTATATCTTTCCTACTAATTCTTCCACTCACTTTGGATCACATTTATGCCTTTTTAGTTTTCATTTTAAAAAACTGGAAAAAAGAAAGCTCATTTAATTTTGGAAAGTGGAGCCTTGACTTTTATAACTCATTTCAAGTCATTGAGAACCTTAAACCTTGGATTGTTCTCCCTGGAATAGAAAGCTTTCCAATTTCCATCATTTACATAATTGGGCCAACTCAATTAAATTAATTTTTAAAGTTGATTAGTTGGAAAATATTATATGTCTGACTCTGGATCAGCTGTGGGGTTGTCAAGAGCAGTGAAACATGATCCCTAGTTGAAGAGTTTCCTGTCTTGTGGAAGAGATGGACATGCATAAGAGCTAAGGGACATTGGATGGCTGCTGTAATGTTAATGGAAGACGTAATGGGACAGGGAATTGTGGGAACATAAACTGATAGTCTCTTGGAGAAGTTGGAGCCAGGAAATGTTTCAGACAGTTGGCTACCTTGAGCTGAGCTTCAGTTTAGTTGGCCATCTTTGGGAAGGAAATAGGGTCTCAGAAATAAGAAGAAACTCATCAAATAATCAGAAAGAGTTCACTGATGACTTTCACCCTGCACAAAATCAGGGAAAAGAGCTGCAAGGAGCAAGCGGAATAACAGCCCACAGAATAGTCACCCAGAATTAACTTATTTGCAAAAAAATCTTCCTCAATTTGACCTATACTAATAGTCTTTTTCTCCTTTACATCTAACTCTTGAAACCTGGAAACTGGAGGTCCCTAAGTAGCTTTATTAT
Source organism: Octodon degus (assembly GCF_000260255.1). Lineage (NCBI taxonomy): Eukaryota > Metazoa > Chordata > Mammalia > Rodentia > Octodontidae > Octodon > Octodon degus. The sequence goes on along the minus strand of NW_004524593.1, from coordinate 2,852,997 downwards.
TAGAATCTTCAGAGTGAAGTAGGAGACACTAAAACACAGACATCCATGCACATCTTGGATTTACTAAATCGCGATGTTCCAGGGTGAGAACCAGGAATCTGAACCTTTAACAAATGTCCTTTGGTATTCTTTTTTTTTTAATTTTTGTGGTACTGGGGATTGAACTTAGGGCCTTGTGCTTGAAGGGAGAAACAGAACTGTGATATTGATCTTCTAAAAGATTGGTGTGTACCAGCAATATTTGTGCATGCATGTTTAGGGTCGCACAATTTGTAATAGCTGTATCTTAGAAACAACCCAAATGCCCATCAGCTAAGGAATGGATAAAAAGATATGGTCTTTTTATACAATGGAGTACTACTCAGCAGTAAAGAAGGATAAGCTGGAGACTTTTATAGGTCAATGGATGCAACTCGAGACCATACTCATAAGTGAAATAAACCAGACACACATGTGTAAGCATCATATTGTCTCCCTAGTGTGAGAAGCTTAAAGAGTAAATAACTTAGGCAGAGTGCAGTGGCTGGGGTTCACTCCCCAGAGTGCTGTGCCGACCCCACCCCCATGGCGTACTGAGAGGGCGATTGAGACCGGACGTGGTGGTGTACACCTGTAATCCCGGCACTTGGAAGACTGAAAACAGGAGACTATGAGTTCGATCTCTGTAGTGAGACCCTGTAGACCCTGCCCTAAATAAAGAAAAAAAAAGAGTAAATAAGTTCCAAAATGTACAATAGATATTGTAAAATGGGAATAAATTTCAAAGGAAAAGAGAAACTGGGATGGAGAAATAAAGAAGGATGGGAAAAGCATATATACATATATATATATAGATATATATATATATATATAGATAGATAGATATAGATATACATATCAGTATATTATACTACTAATTTCTCTTAGTTCATCTAAAAGAAAGGTCTGTGCTAATATTGTTTGGAATTAAATGCCACTATCTTGTACTCTGAGTAACTAACATAAAGACAACAATATGTGTGGGGAGATAGCTCAGCAGCTTAAGTGACTGCTGGGCAAGTGCAAGGTCCTGTGTTCAATCCCCAGTACCAAAAATACCCCCCCAAAACCACAACAACAAAAGATAACAAGATGCAATGTGTTAACCATATTATCTTGTTTTGAAATTTTGGTATTGTTTTTTCTCTCTTTGAAAGAAAAGATTGATATGCAGCATATTAGTAAAATTGCACAACAAACTTCCAGATTGTTTAATATTACAGCTTATTTACTTTCTTTTCTTTTTTTTTTCTTTTTTTTTTTTTTTTCTTTTTGCAACTGGAAACTGAGCTCATGCTTTCATGCTTGCCAGGCAGGCACTGTGCTTGCCGAGCTCTCCCTCCCTGGCCTTATCTTTTTTTGTTGTTGTTGTTGTTTTGTTTTCACACAGTCTCACTATGTAGTTCAGGTTGGTCTTAAACTCACTGTGTAACCCAACCCAGCCTTGAACTCACAATAATTCTCCTGTCTCAGCCTCCCAAGTGCTAGGATTATGTGTTGTGTGCCATCAGGCCTGGGTTTTAGTACAACACATTTCTGTTATTTTCAGCTAGATTCTGTAGTACATTAATTACATTTAGTAATTATGTAGTAATCATGTTGTACTCTTTATTTTATTAAAAATTTTGATGTTTGACCTTAAGAACTTTGCATGGGTGGTATTTGAAAACCATTTAAATATGAGGTAGTCACCCAGAATTAACTTATTTTAAGGAGACTTCAGAGAATGTAGGGTGTGCTTATTGAAGGTATTAGTGATGCCCACACTTGTTATCTCAGATTCACCTGAAGAGGCTGAGCTCCATTTTCATTAGTTAAATTAGTTGTTCAGGTATTGTTAAAGTTTTTGTATTGTATTCTAAAATAAAGTCAACCTGAAAATTTCTAATGCTCTGTTCTCAGTCTGGATTTATGATTTCAACACCCGGGAAGTTCTTAAAATTACAAGTGGTCCCATGCTACCTCGGAGAGTTTTTCATTTGTTCTGAGGTGGAGTTCCTGTGGTAATGGCTTATAAAAAGTTGCCAGGTGATTTTAATAAGCAACCCTGGTTCAGAACCACTATTTTAATGGGCAGAGAGAGCTAATTCTGGGAACTCAGGTAAAGCACCCTGTTCACCTGAGTTTTCTTTCTAAAATGATGGTTTAAATAGTGGCTTCTATACCTGACAGATATTGCTATAGTTCAGTGAAGTACTACTTGGGGTTGCTTGGAGTACAGTGCTGTACTGATCATAGTAGCAATTGAGGCTTCCATGTTATGACTACTGTGAAGTTGTCTGTTTAACTTGGCCTAAGTCTTTGGTTCTCAGCAGAAAGATGCTGGTTCTCTGAGTCAGAAAAACAATTTAGGCTCTTGGGCTGGTCTGAAAGTACAGCATGATTCTTCACTTTTATGTGGATCAGATAGCTAATGCTTTTGAGTGTCAGGGCATGGGCAAAAGGTGGAGGAAAGGATCAACTGGCTCCATGCTGATGATTCAAAACACAACTGTGAGTTCACATAATTGCTAGGATTTTTCTTATTGCTTCACAGGAACGTGGTGGGCAGTGGTGGAACTGTTTATATGATTAGCTTTCCTCACATAGTCTCTTCCAGTATTTTTCTTGTATCACTTTGATTGCTGCAGTTCCTAGTGTGTAAGTTTCACTAACCCAGATAGACTGGAAGAGGACAGAAGAGAAAGGGTCCCTAAAGATAGATACACTCATTACTGGCTTCCTCAAAATGCCCCATATCACCACTATGTCTGTGTAGGTACAGCCTTCCTCTGCAGTTACTGCCTGTCTCCAAACAAAATTATGTAACACTTCTTCAATGTTTGAAAGCCTCTCAGCCATATATCTCACTGGAAGCTCTTGAGCACTTTGTTTTGCCTGATTCTGCATCGGGAGTGCTTAAAATAGACTGTGCTCATCTCTGAAGACTGTGATTAATGTGTGATTGGTTTTGTTTTCCAGAGCAAATTAGCTTGGTGCAATATACCCTACTTTTCAGATTTGGAAAGAAGTGAACCTTTCCCATCTAGGGCAGAAGATATAAGATAATTTGACTGAATTTGAGCTCACTTTTTTTATTGAGGGAATTTTTTAATATGGTTGTCAAATAACCTGAAAACCAAAAAGAAAGAAAAAGTATGTTATATTAATATCAACAAACTATAGAAAGAAATTATTTTGAACAGTAATGATTTTTAATTTGCATTAACAGTTGTTTTTCTTTGCTTCCGAGAAGTCTGTTTGTTTAATAAAACCATTCGACTGACACTGAGCAGCTACCCTGACCCAGGCAGGTTCTGGCCTCACACACCTTCCAAGAACTGGAGACTGTCGCTAAGTGGTCACACAGCTGCAGGATGAGAGCCGGGATAGGGGAGGGTGATTGCACAGACCACTACTAAGGAGTACGTAGCCCAGCAAGAGCCCTAGGCAGCCGAGTGCAGACCCCGAGGAGGAGCTGGGAGAAAGAGAGGACACTCTAAGTAGGAGAAACATGGTCCACTGTGGCCCAGAGGCTCAGCTTAGCATCTGAGACAGTTCTCTGAGAAGAACACACTTCTTCCTTCCCCTCAGATGTAGGCCAGTAAGGGAGGTGGGTTGGGGGGAGAGCTGGGGGAGGCTTGGGCTTTGTGCTTGTCACTCATCCTTGAGCTTTCATGAATTATTTGTGAAAAATGTTTAATAAAGAAGATAAAATGAATATGAAAAATTTGTGATGAAATAGGGGAAAGAAAGGAACTCACCTAGTTTGACATTTCCAAGGCTATTCCTTTTTTTTTTTTTTTTTTTTTTGAGACAGTGTTTCACTATGTAGTTCAGGCTGAACTTGAATTCACTTTGTAGCCCAGGATGGCCTCAAGCTTGAAATGATCCTTAGACTGCTGGAATTACAGGCATGAGCCACCACACCACCTTCTACTCTGAAAAAATGAGCAGAAAGGCCCTTGCTTGATTTTTCAGTGCTACAATGCTGACCTCTAGTGGACATACTGAAAAATATCCAAAAACCCAAAACATCCCTTTACAGGTTATTCCACCAAATTCCATTATTTAAGCATCTGAAAAGATTGAGTTTTTAAGGGACTTAATGTATGAGAAACAGAATAAAGCAAAACTTTTAATGATGCCAACATATTCTTTCTATATAGAACCTATATTTAAGAGCAACCAGGATTTTCTTTTAGTATTTGCATAATAATTCTCACTTTTGCGGGGGGAAACCCAAAACATTACTTTATATACCACAGAAGTGAGAAGCTGTTAAAGGAAAGCCAACAGGGTTTGGTTCTGGTTGTTTATTACTTTTATATAGAAAAATACATCAAGACTGGCTTTTAAGTTCGTTTTTTTTTTTGGTCAGACGATGTTATGTAGCTTGTCTTCCTGATGGCATTCACTGAGAAAAGCAGTGTTACTTCCATAATGTTCGTACCAAAATACATAATTTAAATTTAAGTATAAAAAGATACCAGACAAATCAAATTTAGGTATACCCTATGAAGTAACTGGCCATTACAATGGAAAAGTGTCAAGGCCATTAAAAGAGAAAGACTGAAAATGCTCAAATGGAAGAAGATATGACAGCTAAATTCAAAGTGTGATCCAGTGGCCAGTGAGATAGCTCAGCAGACTAAAGCACCTGCTTAGGCAAGCTCAGGCAAGCACAGGGACTGGCCAGCACCACATGCTGCACCAGCCCCACCTCCAGGGTAGGCTGAGGCCAGAGTCCGGGCAGGCATGGTGGTGCACACCTGTAATCCCAGCGCGGGAGAAGCTGAAAACGGGAGGGTCACTATGAATCTGAGCTGCATAGTGAGACCCTGTAACAACCAAATACATTTAAAAAAATATGATCCCGCTTCATCTGAACCAGAAGAAAGATATTAGTGAGGCACTTGGCACAATTCTAATGCTGATTTCTTAGTCTTTATCATTGTACTATTGTGTATAATGTTGAGGTGGTGAGACAGTGAAAATTGAAAAGTATACAGATATTCTTGGAATTTAGTTCTTATTTTTCTAAATCTGAAATTATTTTCAAAATAATTTTTTGAAAATTTCCATGTTTTCTTCATGAGCTGATGAATTGGGTTATTTGGGAAGGGTCCTACTGTATGGTTCATTTTTGATCCACAAGGCATCAGCTGGCCCACTTGCTTGGCTTCCAGGATGAGACCACTCACATGTCCAGCACCTTCGCAGCCTGTGGGTCTTCCCTCTGCCCAAGGGACTCTTGCCTCTCAGCCCTTAGAGCATGAGGTTCTAAGTATTTCTTACATGGTAGCTCTCTTCCATGTGGGAGTGATCCGAGCTGTCAGACATTGAAGCCATCAGTGCAGTCACTAGCACAGCATCACTTTTTTTTTGTGGAACCGGGGATTGAACTCAGGCCCTTGCCCTTGCCAGGCAAGTGCTTAACCTACTGAGCCATCTCCCTGGCCCACAGCATCACTTTTGCCATCTTCTATCAGTTAGAGTAGTTAGCATAAGAGCCCAGATTCAGTGGATAGCATAGAAACCCTAACTCTCAATGGGAGAATTATCAAAGAATTATGGACGTCTTTAAATTTATGACATATCTAACCAGTTTTATTGCATGTGTAGTTGAGATGAAATTAGTGAAGAGAGCAGGAATTTACTTTAGTCTAACAAACCTAAATTCCTAAATTCTATTCCTGGCTTTATCATTTATTAACAGTGTGATATCTCTGAGCCTCAGATTTCTCATCTCTAAAATGGTGACAATAACACATATGCCATAGTTGTTCATGGAATTGAGTGAAAAAAAATACTAGAGATAATAGGCAGTAAACACATGACTCCAATGATAATTGCTACCATTTGTGAAATCATTTACCAAACGCACAATTTCTTTGCTAGGTTTTTGTGTGCTGTCTCATTTAGTCATCTCCTCTTCCTAGGCTGGAGTATCCTAGGGTCGGAAAGGGTAGCCTGCGGTTTCCTCTGGCTTTGTCTCTGAGTGAGTTCCATTTGTCTTGGCCACCCTGGGTTTCATCATTTCTTACTTCCTATTGCTAGGAATTCCATTTTCACATAATATTTGTTTCTATTTTATTTTAGTCCCAAAGGTCCCAGGTGCTGATGTATTTTTGGCCCGTTTTGATACTACCTTTCAGCATTTGTTCTCAGGGCTGTCGGCAGTTTTTTGACAGCTACTTACACAATCTGTCAGTTCCTTCTAAACCCACAACTGCCTGCTCATCAAAGCCAGAATGTTCAGTGTCTTTGTTTCAGAGAGTGCTCTGTTGTCAGCCTTCATTTTTTGCAGGATTGTGGGTGCTCAGTAGTTGGCCTACTCGGGAACACCATGATCTGCACATTGGAGCAATTATTCAATTTGGGGCAATTACTTAGAAATGTTCTTCGAGGCAAAGATATTGCTAGACTGTGACTGAACTTTGCAATAGCAATATCCAAGTCAGCGAAGGAGCAGCTTCTTCAGGCACACGAGGTGATTTCAATCTGCTGTTCCTGGAGGAGGTGGCGACCTTTCTTTCTGCAGAAAACTGGGTTTTTATTGTCTCATGTCCTACAAGCAGGTGGATTTTTTTTTTAATGTTGAGACAAATAATAAAATTGAGTTTGGTAAAAGCTATCTATTGGCTATTTTTCTACTCTGCTCTTAAGCTTTGCTTTTATTTAAATGGAAGGAATCACCTTAATCCTTTAGGAACTAAAAAACACATGGAATCGTACCCAAAAAAGGGAATTACTCATTTATTCCTTGCGTTAGCATTCCATTACTTTAACAAATACCTGAGATAATCAACTTATAAAGAGAAGAGATTTGCTGTGGCTCAGTTTCAGAGGCTTCACCAGTGATCATGACAGGGGTGTCCGATAGAATAAAACCACTGCCCTGTGGCTAGGAAGTGAAAGAGAAAGGGGACAAGATCAGGACACCACAGTCCCCTTCAAGGGCACTTTCCAAGTTCCTTAGTGACCCCCTTCCACTAGGCCCCAACTCCTGAAGGTGCTACCAGTGCCCAAGAGTGCTACCTTGGGAAGCAGACTGCTCTCACGTGGACCTTTGGGACTTGAATGTTCCACACTACCACATCCACTTAGTCACTAGGCCTCTTCTCTAACTGAAGGTTCAGTGGTGACTTTTAGAGTTAGACTGTTAAACTCTTGAGTCTATGCCTAGGAACTTTGTGACCTCAGAAAGTCTATTTAGATTTCTATCAATCTAAATTTCTTGGGGCTGGGGAGATGGCTCAGTAGAATAAGCGCTTTTCTGGCAAGTGCAAGGGCTTGAGTTCAATCCCTGGTTCTGCAAAAAAAAAAAAAAAAAAAGTAAAAAAACAAATTTCTTTGTGTACAAAGTGGAGTTTATGGTTATGAGATGAAGTAAGGATATATTTTTAATGCAGTTAATGTAAATCTGATACATGCAAAATATTCCATGGATGCTCTTATTTACTGTTTTGCACTTGCATTACAAATGCGTAGGGATTAGACTTTCTTGTATAAATAAATGACCATAATTAAATACTGAGTTATTGAGTCCTACTGAATATACTCATTTACCCAATAATAACAACTTGCTAGAGACACATATTCCTGAAAAGGGGAAGCATCTTGGACATGTCCAGCAGTTTTTCTTTTAAGAATACCTTTCAAGCTGTGGATAACACATGCCTATAACCTCTAAGTCTGAAGAAGGAGGATTGCAAATTCAAGCCCAGCCTGGGTAACATAGTTTTGTACAGAGACCCTCTGTCAAAATTAAAAAGAAAAAAATTAGGGGCCAGGTAGATGGCTCAGTGGAATAAGCACTTCCCTGGTAAGTGCAAGGGCCTAAGTTTAAATCCCTGGTTTTGCAAAAAAAAAAAAAAAAAAAAAGAAAAAAAGAAAAAGAGAAAAAAATTAAAGAGCTGTTGAGATAGGTCATTGTGAAGATCTTAAGTTCATCACGAGTACTCAAGAAAAAAACTTAAAAATAAAATTAGAGACATTTCAGTTCAATTAGGAAGAGGTTAGTTCATGGAAGTATCTATAGAAAATAAAGTGACAGTGGAAGACTAATTAAATTGTGGCTTAAGAAAATTAAAATCACTACTATGGCTCATCAAATAAGCACCCTCTAGATACACTGCACCACCCGTTGAGTGTAAATGTCACCAAGTTAGACATCAGAATATTTAAGAAATGATCCTACCCTCCTGCTAATTGAATGTGTAACTTAGGGTTAGTAGCATATTCTGAAAAATGAGGATCCTAGTACAAGTTATGAGAATCAATAAAATTTTACTGTTGCTGTGAAAGTAAGGAGGTAGCAGGGCTTGTTGAACATACAGTATCATTTCTGGAGAGTAAAGTCAAAGGATTTGAGAAGAGGAGGAGTAGAGAACTTGCTCAGGAGAACAGTCTAGATTACTAAGATTACAGAACTAGAGACAGAGGGGCTTACAGTTTGAGCATTGACTAAAACAACAAGACCCAGAGACATACTGGATTTAGCTCTGATGGTAGGTTAATAACCATGTAGCACAGTAGTAGGTCTTTTATTTTATCCTGCAAAGTTTGGTAGGTGGGGGCTGGGGAGTCTAAGCACCTGCCTGGCAAGCATGAGGACCCGGGTTTGATCCCCGGTACCACATGCCCTGGAATCCTGGGCATGCCATATGTGCCCCTGAAACTGGGCATGGTTGTGCATGCCTGTAATCCCAATGCTAGGGAGACTGACACAGGAGGATCACCGTGAGTCCAAGCTGTGTAGTGAGACCCTGTACCAAACAAATAAATTAAAAGAAATTTCTTTTGGCAAGTGGGCATCAGCTAGTGAAAACGTAAATTTGGATTTGCTTGACTATCAGCCAATTATAAATGATTTTTGCGTAACTGTATGTTGAATAGTCTTTCTTTTCTTTAACTGGTAAATATTATGATCAGAACTAGTCTAAAATCATCATTTAATATGGTAATATGTCAATTTGTTTTTATTTCTTATTCTAATTACATTTTTTTTCTGTCTTTGGTTTTTTAAAAAATTAGCTGAATAACTCAAAGCCAAATATTTGGCTTGCTTTATATTTTATATAATCAAGTATTTTGTTTATTTATTTTTTCTACCATTGTATCATATTTTTGGTGGCTGTATGTCAAAGTTTATTTTGACAATTCATAACAGATATGTTCTGTGTATCTAATCCTAATCATCACTTCTGATTTTGGAGACAGAAAGTATGTGGTTTATTAGAAATCCTTTGCCCAATACCTTTGGTATTGTCTCCAAATGGTAAATAGCTTATATTTGTGGTCAAGATGAAGAGGGAATACTGAATAGATCCTAGACTTATAGGGTATGTCAACTCATGCTTGAAAAATCTTTCTTCTCATGTATGATAACTTTCATGGTAAGGAAATGGCAAATTGCATGGAAGCCTTATTAAACAGAAGATTCCCTATTTCTTGAATTTAATAGCTCACGATCTCTTCAGAGTCATTGGGCTAAGCCAGTGACTCACATCTCAGCTCCAGTATGGCTTCTGCAGAAGCTGTTTTGTTTATTGATTGCTAATGATATAATGTTCTGGTTTTCAGGAAAAAAAAAAAAAAAAAAAAGAAAGAAAAAGAAGTCTGGCAGAGGGCCCCTGATTACCTACCGCCTGTGGTGGTGGAAATAGTATTTGAAAGCCAGCACTAAAGCAACAAAACATGAATTCCTCTGTGATACTTAGAGCTCTTCCTGTATAGTTAATCTGTCATTAGGAAAGTAATCTCATTTTGTTTCATTTGTTCCTGATAGTTTAACTGAGACCCTGAATATCCAGAGTAGGATCAAGAATTTCAGATAATAATTTTAGACTTCAGTAGCATTTTGTTATCTTTATCCAAAAATGCTATCTTGTGCATAAATGACTTGGACAGAGGAAAATAACCAAAAATGTATAGAGGAAAAATAATTCATTGTAAAAAACAATACCTTTATATGACTATTAACAAAATACATCTAAAACTTTAGGAGCTGGGGAGATAGCTCAGTAGAATAAGTGCCTGCCTGGCAAGTGCAAGGCCCTGAGTTCAATCCCCAGTACCGCAAAAGAAAAATTAAAATAAAATAAATAAAATGAAACTTTAATAAGCACCCTAAAATATCTTTTTTTTTTTTTTTAAATCTCTTGATTTTTGTGAGTTTAAGGCCAGCCTGGGTACAAAGTGGGCTCAAGGCCAGCCTGAACTGCATAGTAAAATGCTGTCTTGGGGGGGAAAAATCTTTTGATTTAATTAGTATTGTATGTGAAAATGAAAGCAATAAGGAATTTTGTTAAAGATTTATGAAAATCTTGGGAAAATAATAAAAGTGATAGATGTGAAGATGCTGACTTTTCTGTTTTCTGTTTCAGGGATTGAATATAATCTTTCATGTGGCTTTGGCTCTCTTAAAGGTAAGACCTTTTTTTTCTTAAGAAGTTAAGCTGTGTTACCTCTTTGCCCTCAGAACTAAAATAATTCAATTTACAGCCTTTGCCTCATTTCTGAGAAGCTCTGGTGTTTTGTCTCTCATCCTTTCTTATTGTGTTTATTGGAGTTTGTTTTTCTTATAATCCATTTAGTTTTGCTACTACACCATTTCTATGAGTAACATAGCTTTCATTCATATAAGTTGGATAAGAACAAAAGTTGAAACCTATTTTCTGTCAAAATGAAGCCAAGTTTTTTTTTTTTCTTAAAATACTACTTACCAGAATAACATTCTTGGAGGCACCTAAACATATAATTAAATTATTTAAAAGGTGCTATAATACACTGACTAAAAAAGAAACTGGTGCATTTCAATTTGCAGTTCTTTTTCTGATAGCTGGAAATTTGTAAGACACTTTAGAATTTAATTATAATTAACTTGTGAGATTAAATATAAACATATCACTATAGTTTTAACAGTGTGGTAACAGTAAAGCATTTGCTATAGAGTTGGTGAAAATAACCCAGTCAAAGAAGACATTCTGTTACTGAAGGTGATAATTGCCTGGTTTATAAAAAGAACCAGGCTTACACTTCCTGGTGTAATATAATGGTTAAAATCTCAGATATTGGATGCAGATTTTGTTTTAATCTTTATTATGATATTATTAATGAATACTACTTTAGAAATCAGTGGTTCTCACTGGATGCTCCTGTATGTGCATGATCATATTCCAGTCATGTGCATCTTCCCTTCTATCTCTTTTGTCCTACCTTTTCTTCCCATGCTCCCAGATCATCTTCTTCCTGAACTGATCCTCCTTTCCTTTTGTCTTCTTTGTATGTGTGTGTGTTCATTTCCACATACAGGAGACAACATATGGTACTTACACAGAAATTCTGTGTCTGACTTATTTCTCTTAACATGATCTCTAGTTACATCAATTTTTCTGCAAATGATATAATTTCATTTTTCTTTATGACTGAATAATGCTCCATTGTATTGTGAAGAATATATATTCCTTATCCACTCTTCTATAGATGGGAGTATGGGCTGACTCCGAATGTTGTGTATTATGAGTTGTGCTGCATTAACTGTGGGGCATACGGGTATCTTTTTATATGCTTACTTCATTTGCTTTGGTTAAATACCCAGTTTGATCATATGGTAGTTCTATTTTTAGTTTTTTTGAGGAACCTCCATACTGTTTTCCATAGTGGTTATACTGATTTACATGTCTTCCAACAGTCTAGAAAGATTCTTTTCATGCCACATGTTATGGTTTGTGTCTAGTTGTACCCAAAGCCTCATGCAGTCATGGGGCGGACTTCTAACTCATGATCCACTGGGATGATGGGTGTGAGCGCTGCACCCAACCTGGGGCAGACAGCCTGAATGCCACATAAGGGAGACAGACTTGCTGTCTGTTGCCACTGTCACTGCTCTCCTCCCTGTGCTCTCTGCTTCTTGCTGCTGCTGTGACTGGAGGCTCTCTGCCCTGGGCCGCTCTGCCCTGGCACCAGCTGAGTATGGACTGACGCCTGCAGTCACTGTGAGCTAAATAAACCTTTCCTGTCCTAATTGTGAGTGTCGGATATTTGTCTCTGCAGCAAGAGAAGAGTAACTGAGACACCACATCAGCAGCAGCACTTTTTCCCCCAAGATAATAGCCATTCTGACAGAGATGAGATAGAATCTCAATATAGTTTTTATTTCATTTTGCATGATAGCTAAAGATACTGAACTTTTTACTTATTGGCCATTTATACTTCTTTGGAGAAGTGTCTGTTTAGATCATTTGCTCCTTGTTAATGGAGTTATTTGATCTTTTGCTGTTAAGATTTTTAGGTTCTTTAGATAATTAGATATTAATCTTCTGCTAGATGCATAGCTGGCAAGATTATCTCCTACTTTTCAGGCTCTCTTCACTTTTTTTTGATTGTTTCCTTTGCTGTGCAGAAGCTTTTTAATTTGATATAACTCCTTTCCTTGATTCTTGTGTGTATTTCCTGGGGTGTTGGAATCTTACTCAGAAAATTGTTACCTGTACCAGTATCTTGAAGAATTTCCTCTATGTTTTCTTCTAATAATTTCATAGTTTTATGTCTTAATTTTAAAGTTGATTTATGTACAAGAAAAAGATTTGTTACTATTTTAAGCCCTACTATGTGATCTTGGGCAAATTACCATAAGTGCTCAGAGCTGGAACTTTGAAATAACAATAAAAATTAGTGCACATGATTATAATTAAGTAAGGTTGTACATAAAATTTCCTGATTTGGCATTTAGAGTATTTTACAGCCCAATAAATGTTGGCTGTCATAATTATGATTACTGATGTCTTTCACAAATGCCTCTGAGTGTGTTTTCAGATTCCTCTTCATTCTACCCAGTCCCTTAGTTATCTTGGAAGGGCCTCTTGGTATCTTCAGAGAGCCTTGATATTTAAGCTTGAACCTTACCAAAGGTATGAAATACTGGGTCCTCTGAAACTTAAAATGTGGATAACTAATGTTCATCACTGTTAAACATTTGCTTTCTGTGAAATTAATAAAATGTACTTTATTGAGTAAATCACTTTGAGATTAAATAGGAACAATTCCTATGCCATAGTTATTATAAGTTATAAAAATATTTAAGGTGTTTTAATAAAGTATATCTTTTAATGAAATAATGGATCTTGACTTAATTTTTTTCTTAAAACTAATCAAAATCAAAAACTAGTCAGGCACAGTGCCACTTGCCTATAATTTTAGTTATTTCTAGAAGGTGAGGCTGGATGGTTGCAAATTCAAGGCCATTCTGAAACAACTGAGACTCTGTGTAAAGAAAAACTGAAAGGCTGAGATGTAGCTCAGTGATAGAGTGCTTCTGGGTTTAATATCTAGATCTACAAAATAATCGCAAAACCCAAAACAAGAAAAGTAATTTTTAATATGCCATTTTAATAGGGCTGTTAAGATTTTTAGACTGTCTAAGCAGCAAATGTACTATGTAATTCAGATTACAGAAAACACTAAGTTATAAATATGTATGAGGAAATCCAAAAATTTCTGATTTCCCTTATCATGTCTAATTTGCTTTTTAACTCTCACGTATTACATCTGTCCCAAAAAGCCATCCTCAAGTTTTGGATAATCTCTGCACTGGTGTAGATGTTGGTTGTCTTCTTGACTGACATGTTGACTTGTTTTCTTTTGTTTTGGGCTATGTTAAGCCACAAATAGCTTGAGCAGAGGACATTCTTTGGCCACTGGGCAGGAAGGCATTTATGTCTTCTTTAACAACATTCCAGTCTTTAGACATTATCTTGGAGACTTGGACTGGTTAGAGAACACAAAAATGAAGCTTTCTTATCACTATATTGACCTATATTTGTATACTTACCTTTTGTAAATTCTAAAACTCCACGCACAGATAATATAGAAAGAGCTCAATTGAAGTTTTTAATTTATTGATCTGATTGCTCCACTTGGCAGAAAGAATACCTGAACATAAATGACTGTGACTAGGTTGCAGTTTCTAATCTACTATGGCAGATAAAACAGTGCATGCATATTAAAAAAAAAACAAAAGAAAACCTTGGGCATGCTTCAAGTACTTCTGAACCTAGCTTTAATAATTTTTCAAGAGGAGTAAATTTTAGATTTCTCTAAATTAAAAGTATTTCTTGTGATGAGGGGGTCTCAGAGAACTAACCTTTCTTGAATGTATGTTTCACTAAATGCATGGGCCCTACCTTGTTGATACTAAGCAGATGAAAACACAAGATTGCCTGAAGTCTTTTGTCCAGATTTATAATTTTTCAAAATGGTACAGGCATGAGATGAATGTCTCTGATGCTCAGTTTGGTTTAATGACACCTATCTAAATGAGACCTACTTCTGGGTGAAATAGCTTATAAGGCAGCTAGAATTCCTTTAAGCTAAAATAGTGATTCACCATAGTAGTTAGCATCATGAAATGATTTAATATCCGTTGTGCTGCGTGGATCTCCCCAGTCTAATCCATTTATTACCTCAAGTGTTCCAGTGTCTTCCCACAGTACATTCAGTAGATTAAAAATGAGCAGTCAAGAGTGAGGCCAGCGGTGCTGAGGAGTGGGGAGGGCTTGTCGTGTGGGAATACGGCCTTAAAGATTAGCCACAAAGGCTGAAAATGGTGACAATGAAAAAAATGGCTGCTCTAGAGGTCAGAATTTGTCATCAAATTGAGTATTATTTTGCGGACTTCAATTAGCCACTGGACAAATTTTTAAAGGAACAGATTAAATTAAAAATGTTCTTTACCAGGAATATGAAAGTGTGTTTTTCCTATACTCTTGAAAAGAATTTCTAATACATGCTTTTATATGGAAATGGAAATTACATCATAAAAGAAAGGGTCTGAACAAGTAATTATGGTAGTAATTTGCTTCATTGTAAGTAAACAAAACTTTTCGAAGAGTCTGTTAGTCCTTTGTATAGGAACGCTCACTTTTGTTAGGAATGACAATTGATCTTGGCTAAATTTTAAAAGAATGGGCCTCTTGTTAGTTTGGAAGGGCTTAGAATATTATGTGAAAGTGTTGAAGTACACTTTAGATGGTGTTTGGTTTTTCAGCCCTCTGCTCTATGTATTCCTTACGATTCCATAAAGCTTTTTGGATAAAGTCATCAGTAGAATCTAATGGGCATCTGTTTTTAATCTGTTTTGATGCCTGAACAGTTGACAAATGGTATAATGATGACACAGATTTTTTTCATTTTTTGAAAACATCTCCCCTTGGCGCTTCCTTCTTCTGTCTTATCTTTTATCTCCTTCTATTCAGCTTCTCATTTTTGTTTGGTCACTCCTGTGTTTTGTTTGTTTGTTTGTTTGCTTTTTTCCTTAGCCATTAATTTGGATTTCCCAGAGGCCCAGACCCTAGGAACTTGCTTAATATGTCTTTCATGCTAATTCTCTTCATTCCCCTGATTTTGTCAGTAAATGTTTACTCTCATACTTAATCCGAAGCCAAGTGTTTGGCAGTGGTTTCACAGTTACATGAAATCCTAGTCAAAACTGAGCTGATGTGCCCTCCAGTGAGTACTACTGCAGTAACTTCCATTTCAGTAAAGGAGCTGCCCAGCGTAAAATTCTGCCAGGATAAGGGATTATTTTCATTGCTTGTTGCCTTTATTTTAAAGAAGCCTTTGCAATTAATTGCTCTAATTCCAAGTATTTATTTTATTTTCATTGAGAAATAACTTAAAACTTAAGTTTATGCCATAAAACTTAACCTGTAAAAGTGTATGATTCAGTGATTTCTAATACATACACAAACATTAAAACTAACTCTGTTATGTAGTTCTAGAACATTTGCATCACCCCAAAAGAAACTCCCGAACCATAAGGTCACTTCCTATTTCCTGCTCTCTTAAGTGCCTGACAGCTACTAATCTGTCTTTTGTATGAGTGAATTTAGCTATTCTGAACATTATCATAATGAGATCACATATGATAGATAGCTTTTTATGACTGGTTTCACTTAGTATAATGTTTTCAAGGCTTCTCCATGTTGTACCATGTATCAGTTATTCATTTCTTATTGCTAGATAATATTTTTTTAGCTGTATCACATTTTATATGTCCATCTCTCATTGAGCCTTCACATTGTTTCCATTTTTTGACTTATGAATAATGCTGCTATGGAAATTTTGTATGCTGGTTGTGTGTGTCTGTGTCTGCATGTGTCTGTATATGTTTTCAGTTCTTTTAGGTATATGCATAGGAACAGAATTAATGAGCTATTATGTCTTATGTCTGAATGTTCCCCCACCCCTAAGCCTCATTTAGTCATAGGTGGAGATTTTCAGAGGTAGTTAGATCTAGAGTGTATGATGCTGGAATTAAGAGTGTGTGATTACTAAGTTAGCCCACTGATTGTTTTGGTATAGTTCTGTTGTGGATAATGGAAAGGGCTGCCCTGTGTGTGAGTGCTACCTACCCCAGGGGCAAGTGGCTTGGATAAAATGTAGTATTAAGTAGGGAGGGGGAAATAATAAATTGGCCCAAAGAAGACTGAAACCTAGCACAGAAAATATTAAATTTTAAGTGTCCATGTTCCACATTTGTGGTGAGTTGTAGGTTTCCATGTGTTTGGGTAGCTCTGCTGCTCCACATTATTGGTTACAGCTCACATAGCACTGTCTTAGACTGGCGTTGTTCTTTCTCTGTAACTTCCCTCAGAAGCGTTGCTCGCTCCTGGCACCCCTTCCATCCCAGAGCATCCATTCCATCTTCAGCTTCGTTCTCACAGCTTGACACATTGCCATGTCCGTGGTTGGTTGCAGGACTGTGATTCTGTAACACATTCTTAGGCTTCCAGGCTATACTTTGACATCTCAGTGGAACCCTCTAGGACCCCATAGCTCTTATATTCACTTAGATAATGCCATGGTCTGCCATCAATGTCAGTGATACCAGGCATACTTGAATCATGGCTGCACTGGCCTCTGGAGTGCCTTTCCAGCTTAACATGAGAAGTGGGGAAAAAATGAGAGAAAGACGAAGGGAACCAGAGTTCCACAACTCTGTCAAGGCCATGCCCACAGTGACCTACAGACCTCCCACTAGGCCCCATGTCTTAAAAGTGTTATAGCCTCCCAGTGGTGACCTCCTGAGAATCCAGTTCTAACGTGTGGCCTTTAAAGAATATTAAAGATCCAAGTTACAGTAATAAAACACAACTCAAATTGATCATGTGACCTTGAATTCAAATTGAATGTGACCTTGGAACACTGCCCAAGGCTGGCATGGGATCCATGCAGGACCTGTGTTGAATGTCAGATGTTACGTTTCCTGTGGCATACTGATGAGCAGAATACTTCCACTGTATACCTCAATTTTTCCATGCAAGAACCTACTTCAGAATCACTGTATCATTAATCAGCAAAATAAAATATTCAGAGAGAAAAATTAGGACTGGTCAGATAGCTCAGCAGACTAAAAGCACCTGCTTAAGCAGATGCAGGGACCAGT
The DNA here is from genome assembly GCF_000260255.1 of Octodon degus. Lineage (NCBI taxonomy): Eukaryota > Metazoa > Chordata > Mammalia > Rodentia > Octodontidae > Octodon > Octodon degus. Next base: position 2,835,548 of record NW_004524593.1, on the reverse strand, counting down.
GTTTGATCCCCAGTGCCACAAGCCATACCAGCCCCGACCCTGGGCACACTAAGACGGTGACTGATACTGGGCGTGGTGGCATCTGTCTATAATCTCAGCCCTTAGGAGGTTGAAAACAGGAGGATCACTATGAGGCTGACCTGTTTAGTGAGACCCTGTAGACCCTGTACTAAATACATTTTTTAAAAAAACAGAGGGAAAAATCATAGGATATCCAATGCAGGAAATGTGTGATGTGATGTTGGGAATGGAAGATTATGATCCTTTCATTCCTTGGTGCAAAAAGTCAGATGTTATCTCAGAGAAATTGGGATATTGTAAAACCCAGTTCAAAATCGTATTTCCACCTGTGTTGGTTAATAATACATATTAGCAGCAACCTTGGTGAAACCACATAGGCAAGAATGGTATCCATTTTAGTACACATGGTTTGGCATTTCAGCGTACATCTTACTGGCCACACAAGAAATTGCACCTTGAATTTTTCAATTCAGTTTGAGTTCCATTCACTTCTGTACTTGCAGCTTGTTGTTTGGCTTTCTGATGAAGTTATAAAGCAGATGGTCACTACCTTTGAAAGAAGGATGTGCAAGCAAATCAAACACACCTCAGGAGTTACTGCTGCATGAAGTACTGTGCACGCGAAAGGGAAGGGGCTGGTGTCACCTGCTTCTTCATTTCCAAGTTAGGAAGTGCTTTGAGGATTTGTTTTTAGAAGTCAAAAAGTATATGTTAAACCAGCTTTGATAGTAAAAACCTGATCTGTTGAAAATTTGTACATAGACTATGAGTCCACATGTAGGTAAGAATTATTTCTTCAGTCAAGTATAATTCCAAGTGATGCATGTTAGCAAGTTCTACATTTACAATAAGAAGATGTGACCACAATTGCTGGAATACAGTGAGCAGGAATGAACACTGTAATTTTAAAATACCTTTTAATTATTACCTTACCTGTAAGAAGTTAGTTGACATATGCTGTATATTTTATTTAAATCATGTCACATTGAAGTTATGAAATTCAGAGTATATGTAACTTTTGCTGTAGGGCCTGTCATATGGCTTCTAATATTTGAATAATTGTAATACATTTCAAGCAAAAAACTGACATAGCTAGGTGTGGTGGCACATGCCTGTAATACCAGCTACTTGGGGGACTGAGGCATGAGAATAGCAAGTTCAAGGCCGGGGTAAGCAACTTGGTGAGTCTCTGCCTCCAAATAAATTTGCAAAAAGTGGCAGAGGGCATAGCTCAGTGCTAGAACACTGGCCTAGCACCCTTGAGGCCCTGAATTCAATCTTTCGCACCATAAAAGAAAAAAAAAAAAAAACAACTGTTAATGAAGGTTTCCTGGCACTGCTGGTACTTTTAAATTGTTGTAATGGGAAGTAGGAGGTCATTCAGTGCGATAGTGAGTTTGGCTCCTAGATGAATAAGTAGGCGTGTGTGTGTGTGTGTGTGTGTGTGTGTGTGCCTGTGGTTGTTCTTTTTGTGAGTAGTCTGGTGCATGAAGCACCACTGGCTTGCAGACTCCACCTCTTTCCAGTGGCTTGCAGACTCCACCTAGGTGCTCTGGCTTTTCCTTCAGTGATGCTCACTGCATGTGACCTTTTCTGTACCCAGAAGCCTGCTAGGAAGATACACTGGTTGATCATCTCGCTATTCCTCTTACCGCATGTACTTATTTCAATGACATTACAAACTGGTATTTTCAAAATCAGTATAAGGACTGAATAATAATTTAATAAAGTTAATTTCTTTATTTTTGGTGCAGAGGACACGATTCATACACTGATAATATTTTCTGATGAGCAGAAGAGAAAAAATATACCTAAACAAGAAGCAAAAATATTCCAGAATTAGGACCTGTTTCCCCCCCCCCCTTTTTTCTTTTTTTGAGACAGGTTCTCCTTATATAGTCCAGATTGACCTTGAACTTGTTACGTGGCCCACGTTGGCCTGGCACTCACAGGAATCCTGCTCCCTCAACCTCCTGAGTGCCAGAATTACTGTTTATTTGAAAGAATAGCACCAGGCTCATTAGTTAAGCTTTCCTGTGGTTTTCCGATGGGCAGTCCTCCCTTCTGTTTGCAGGCCTTGGGAACAAGGACTTACTCAAGCTCCAGAGGCTGTGCCTGCCATGCCTTGTAGGGCCTTGTTTGAATATACAGAGGAGTTAAAGGAGTGGAAGTAGAGACATTTCCCTGGAAAGTGGAAAATGGATTTCAGTTCCTTGGAGTTAAGCGCACCAATTTAAGTTCAAAATTCTTGTTTCTGTGCTTAAAGATGGTGATGTATGAAAAACTGAAATTAGGAGTGTAATTCCTGCAATTCATGTTCAGGTTAGAAGCCTAAAGACCTGAGAAAAGTGAAAACTCAGAGCATTCTTTTGAGTGTTTCATACTGGTTTGTACTTGAAGGAATCCCTGTTGTCCTGCTGGTGGCGGTAAAGCACCACTTGTTGTTAGTGGAAGTGATTCGAAACAGTACTTTTGAATTCTGAGACTATTTCTTTTATTTGGTTTTCTCTCCCAACATCATTTGTTTGAATTGTTTGGTTTTAAACTCTGATGCTTGAGGTTAGTATTAATAGGCTGTCTAGCCAATGCTAACATAAACCAACAAAAGTACAGGGCTTCTAAATATAGGGCACTTGAGGAAATGTTAGATTTTTAGAAATTATATATTTCTTAAATTAGGGATCTATTTCAGAAAAAAAGTCTATAATCGCAGAACTATGCATTTATTCAATAATAGCTTTTTTTTTTTTTTTTGGTACTGGGAATCAAACTCAGACAGGTGCTGTGCTGCTGAGCTACATCCCTGGCCCAGTTCACTGAGATTCTAATTAAATCCTCTAATCTTTTTAATAACCTTTCATATTTTCTTTATAAAATAACAAGGCAAGAAAATGTAATTTCTAAGTTTTTACATTTCTGTCGTACAAATTGTTAATCTGTTATGTGTATATATACATACATGTATGTACATGTGATTATGTTTGTACCCTGTTTGTATATATGTCTTAGTTCTTTAATGAATAAAAGTCATTGTTTGTCCTCTTCTGGAAATGCTGTCTAATTTTCTAGTGTTTTGACACACCATTGCAGGCTTTCCTGCAAACCAGCCTCTAACAAAGTGAACCTGTTCAGAACTTCTGGTAATAGAGGTGTTTATCTTTCTGCCAAGAAGTTTGTAAAGGCACCAAAATCTATATATGGTGTGTGCCCAGACTTGATGGGGTTCACGTTGTGAGACCTGAAGTTCTAAAAGATTCAAAAATGAAGAAACAGGGCTGGGGATGTAGCTCAGCAGCATAAGCACCTGCCTGGTAAGTGCAAGGTCCTGAATTTGATCCCTGACACAAAAGAAGAAGGACAAGAAGGAGAAAAGCAAACATGTCAGCAGGGCCTGTACTGGTTCCATGTGTGCTAACTGCTAAACATTATTTTGATAATAATGCAATTACTATTACTAGTATATTGACTCACAGGTTTACAAACTTTGCCAGCTAGGTGTGGTGGTGCACACCTGTAATCCCAGCACTTGGGAGGCTGAGGCAGAGAATCCTTGCAAGTTTGAGACCAGCTTGGGCTGCAAAGTGGGTAGCACAGGCCACCTTGAGTAGCATAGTCAGACCCTGTCTCAAAAAAAAAAAAAAAAAAAAAAAGACAATAAAATAAACACCTTGCCACAGTCATTCAGACAAGTAACATATTAGAATCACAAAGGATCTGTGTGTGTTGTGTGCATGTTAACATTGTAACTATCCTGTGAAAAAGAGATTATTATCCTACTGGCTACTCAAGCCCAGTACCTTTCACTGAAAATATCATGCTTTTTAAAAATATATTATGTAGCAGATGACTCTGAAATTATAATGAAATCATCCTCTGCTTTACAAATCTATATTGCCTTGCACAGAGTGAAAAGAAAGTGCTTCATCCAAGTTGTTGAAGGCTGCATGTCAAAAGATAATTGTCCCAATTAAGAAAAGATACTGGCTGAATAGGGTAAAGGCAGAGCCATTATACCACCAAATAATTGAGTTTAGGCTAATGAAAATGAACTCAGTGTTCAAATGATCATAAAATTATTCTTTGCTGTTGACTGGCTAGAGTCCTGAGTTCTGCAATACACTGTTCTTTCATTGACTCTAAGATGTATGAGATCCTTCCTGAAAGGTGTTTGGTGCTCTAGTCAGATTCTGTCTTACTTTGACTAATTACTGTGTGTGAGTTGATCATAGGGAGATATGATCAGACTTTTGTCAAAAGACACTACTGCCCAGTAATTTTTAATGACCCTTTTTATCTATAAGAGCTGCTGGTATTGCTTTTCAGCATGAAATAAACTAACTTTTTTTCATTAAAGTGTTGACAGTTTGACAATTCACTATGAGAATTAATCAGTATTATTACAATAATATAATAGTATAATTTCCTCCAGTCAGAGGAAATTCAACTGAACCATACACAAGTTTATGTGATACATGACTTATTTTTTTTTTTTTTTTTTTATTTGAGAGAGAGAGAGAGAGTGGTATGTGTGTGTGTGGCCAGCTCAGCCCACCAGGGGGCGGGGCTGGCTGGCATGTGGTGCTGGGGGATTGAACCGCGGTCCCTGATGCTTTAGGTAAGCTTGTTCTAAGTAGGTGCTTTAGACCACTGAGCCATCTCTCCAGCCCGATACATGACTTATTAATGTTGAAAGAAAACTCACATTTGATTTAATAAAAATACAATAGAAGTAGAATTGCTGTTTCATTTTCTTGTATTTTCCTGTGACTAAGATCAATTATTTTTGGTAAAATTAAATGAATTTAGAACAGATTGTTTACTTGTAGCACTTGTAACCTTATGTAATAAAATTTTTATGTCTACTTAAATAGACAATCTCTAAAGGAAAAACAATAAAAAATTGCAATGATTAAATAAGATATTATGTTTGTCTTATAAGTCACAGTCTAGAGAGAAAGTAATTTGCCCCAAAAGGCATGAAGCTCACCAAGCGACTCAAGTTCTGTATGTTTTGTGTGATTTTGTTTTGCTTTTTTTTTTTTCCCAGCACCCCCTTCAGTGTTGTCCTCTAGTACATGGTTAAAGCTAGATCAGTGCCTCATCCCTGCTCCAATTCAAATGAATAGGGAAATTTCAAGGAATAGTATAGCACAACCAATTTCCTTTTAAATAGGAAGAAAGTTGTATACATCAGTCTTATTCACATTGACAAAAGTTTGGTCTATGGCTACATTTAGCTGCAGGGAAACAAAGAAACATAGTCTGTAGCTCAGCAGCTGAGCACCCTCTTAAAATCTTTATATATATATATATATGAAAGGAGGAGATAATTCTTTTCAGGAACAATTGCAGTGTGTTGTAGTTTGCTCCAGTGGCTGTTCAGTATCTGTGACCACCTTTATTTTAACACACAGGCACTCCTTTTCTTCCAAAGGAGACATTGCCAAGGTTCCATTCAGTTCTTTCATCTGCCCAATGTCAGAGGTCTCTGGATAATGTATACTCCTATCTCTTGGGTTAGAGATCATTTCCTCTTACTCCCTGGACAAGTTATCTGTTCATCTCATACCGACTGTACAAAAGTAGAAGAAAAGTATAGCTGCAATAGAAGCTGTCATTAAAAAAGGGAAGAAAGAGAAGCATCAGTTGGTACACTATAGAATTTCCAAGATTCCTTGCTAAGCAGTAGTTTTCTTGTTTTTTCATGTAGCTGTTCCTGTTTCCTCTGTGATCACATCAAAAGATGGTGTTAATGAGTACATCCTCTTTGGGAGCTCCAAAACTTTTCAAAATTGTCTATTCAAGAAGATTTGGAATCCTGAGAAGTGTTTTAGCAATCGAATACAAGCTTTTCTGTTAGACTAGCCTTTTGGTTTCTTTTGGGAAATAATTCCCTCAATGCTCTATGTTCTTTTAAGTATTTTTGTTTTTGGGTAAACTCTGAGTAAACATATCCGAAGATCTTTTTCTAGACATAATTCTTAAGTCTTTTGTTTTATTTATTTATTCACTAGTTTTTAGACATTTTTTCTTCCCCTGTTTGTTTATCTTATTACCCTGAAGCCAAAGAAAACCACAAACTTAGGTGAGAGGGCAAAACTCTTAGTTTGATCTGTGCTTCTTGGCTGGTGCTATGTTTTGGCTGACAAGTCTTTTTTGTTTCTGTGGAGGTTTTTTGTTTATTTTGTTTCATTTTGTATTGTTTTTGAGATAAGATCTTGCTACATAGTGCAGGCTGGCCTTGAACTTTGTATATGTAGCCCAGGCTGTGTGGTGATCCTGCTGCCTCAACCTCCCAAATGCTGGGATTACAGGTGTGTGTCACCATGCTCAGCTGCCTAATAAGTCTTTTCTCCCTTCTGTTTAAGAAAAGTAGTTGGATTTTTTGATCTTGAGGTTCCAGTCACCAAACATATTTAACTTAGTAGATAACTTTCTAGCCTCTTTTCTAGTGATAGGTATCATAGGCACATGGTCTGCCTTCCGGATTATTAGAGGCAACTGTTCTACTGGACATTGTGGCATGACATAAAAAGGATCATCAGTTTCTAGCCAACCAGTATTTTATCTTCTTACTTGTTATTTAACTGCAAAGGCAAGAAACATCTTAAGCTTGATGTTTTTCATTTTGATAGCATACCCTTTATTAATAGGTTGCTGTATTAAAAGATAGAGGTTTGATGTTTTTTAATTTAGGCTCAAGATGATATATGTTCCATAAAAATTGTGCTTTTAACTTTGAGTTGTGTTGTTCTTCCAGGATAGTGATATGTGGCATAATACAGTCTTGCTACACTGGGCCGAGGTTATGAGTCATAGCTCCAAGTCAGCTACATGATCAAAAGGATGGACAGGGCTGGAGAGATGGCTCAGTGGTCTAAAGCACCTACTTGGAACAAGCTTGGCAAAGCACAGGGACTGCGGTTCAATCCTCCAGCACCACATGCCAGCCAGCCGCGCCCCCTGGTGGGCTGAGCTGGCCCCACACACACACACACACACACACACACACAATAAATGTTAAAATTAAAAAAAAATTAAAAAAAAAACTTTAGCCAGCTTAAACTTAAAAACCTACATGCCTATATATATATATATATATATATATATATATATATGATGGACAGTCAATGCTCTGTAGGGTGCTGTGTTGCTAAACTGTGTTTACTATATTAGGTGTATAAATGCACTTTTGACTTAGGATATTTTCAACTTACAGTGGGCATATTGAAATAAAATTCCATCATATCCATCAAGTCAGGAAACAGCTGTATAAGTTAATTTGCTATATTAGATAGATTGCAAATTTTAACACCATTGTATGTTGTAGATGTGAGTCCTCCATCTAAGGAATACCTGACAAAATTTTTTTGCTATTCTGTAGGATGTCTCTTCACTCTGTTGGTTGTTTCCCTTGTTGTGCAGAAGCTTTTTAATTTGACATGATCCCATTTGCTGATTCTTAATGCCTTTTCTTGTATAGTTGCAGTTCTGTTCAGAAAGTCCTTTCCTGTGTCTGGGGTCATTTCTGGATCCTTCATTCTGTTCCATTGATCCACATGTTGTTTTATTAGTGTGAATGCAAACTAGTATGACTACACTACTGTGGAAATCTGTATGATAAAGATTTCTCAAAAACTAAAAATAGAAATTCCAGGGTTACATGCGTAACCTTGTTTGTTGCAGCACAATTCATGATAGCTACATTTTGGAAGTCACTTATATGTCTATCAACAGTTGAGTGGATAAAGAAAGTGTAAGATTTATATGCAGTGCAGTACTACTCTGACATGAAGGATAAACCTGAGTCATTTGTAGGAAAATGGATGCACTTTGAGACTGTAATATTAAGTGAAATAAGTCAGATACACAAGCTTAGATATTGCATGGTTTCTCTTACATGAGAAACCCAAAATATAAATAAAGAGCAAAATAAAAGATAGATAGTAGGAAATAGGGAGACAGATCTTTTCCAAAAGGAAAAAAGACCAAGAGAGGGGAGAAGGGAGGAGAAGGTGTTGGAGAAAGAATTAAGTTGTGTTCTGTACACATACCAACTCCCTGTGAGCAATATAATTATTAAGTACTGCAAACATAGACCAATAAAAATAAAAAAATAAATACAATGGCTTAATAATTTTTTTCTTTTATATATGACTATGTAAAAATAAGATGTGGCCAAGGCCTGTATGTAGCTCTGCTCAACGAGATGGTTCGCAAACTTGTGTTGCTCTTGTCCTGCTGTTGTGATGCAGACTTTCTAGAAACTCATGCTATTGATGTTTTGTACTAGTTAATTCTTTATCATGAGCAGCTGTCCTGTATATTATGGAATTTTGCAATATTTCTGGCTACTGCTTACTAGACGTCAGTAGCACTTCTCCAATTGAAACAATGTCTCTAGACACTGGCAAATGTCTACTCGGGCAAAACTGCCCTGGGTTGAGTCATTCTTTATTGTTATATAGAGTATCACTTTCATCTGTGTGTTCAAGGCAGATTTTGATCCATAATGAAGAAAAAAATCAACTAAATTGACACAGATGTTATAATTAGCAAAGGATATTAGTATTAAAAGGATAACTTTATGTTGTATATTCAAAAAGAGAAATGGAAGATTCAAAAATGAACCAAATTGAACCGGAGACAAAATCATAAATGACAGGTAGAGCTTAGAAAATTATTAGACAAATCAAAGGGCAGATGAGGCATTACAAAAGAAAAGATTAGTTAATTCAAGGATGTGGCAATTGAAACTACTTAAAATTAAATACAAAGAGAAAGAGGAATTTTAAAAAGAAAGAAGAATACATTGAACTATGACATGCTCCAGAAAGCTTAGTGGAAGTATAACTGCAGAACCTGAATGGGGGTGGCAAATAATTGAAGACATAATAAACAATTTGAAGGAAGAATAGCTTGTTTTCCCAAATATTATGAAAACTGTAAACCCAAAGATTCGAAAAGTTCAGTGAAGTCTAAGCAAGGGAAACATGAAGAAAATTACACCAAGACTTGTCAAAACCAGAGGGGGAGCAGGGAGTAATATCTATCTTTTGTAGATAATACAAAAGAGCAAAGATAAATGTAACACTAGACTTCTCTGTAGAAACAATGCCAACAATTATTAAAACAACATCTTTAAAACATTAAATCAAAACCAGAGAAGGGTGGGCCTGGTGGTACGTGCCTGTAACCCCAGAATTGTGGGGGTCAGAGGCAGAAGGATAGTAAATTTAAGCAACTTAGTGACTTAGCCAGACTCCATCTTAAAATAAAAAATAAAAAAAGGGTTGTAGGTAAAGCTCAGTGCAGGATCCCTGGATTCAGTTTCCAGTACTGGAAATGAAAAAGGAAAAGAAAGATACCTATCAAAAACTGAGGTAAAGAGCCATGGAGATAGCTCAATGGCATAAGTGCCTGCCTGGCAATCACAAGGTCCTAAGTTCGATCCCTGGAACCAAAAAACAAGCAAACAAAAAACCTGAGGTAAATACTTTATAAATGTGTAAAGACTGAAATAATTCATCACTAACAGATCCAAATTACTAAAAAGTTTAAGGAAATAACCACTAATACAATAAAAAGTAACATCTAAGGAGGCAGTCATGCAAACTATTGACTCTAAAAGAAATATTTAGAAGGGGAGAAGATTAACAGTAAATAAAACACATGTTAAGGTAACAGACATGTATGTAAAATATCTTTAGCTGGAGTGACAAAATAAAGAAGATATAAGTTATCAACAGCAGCAACAAGAAAGGTGACATCAGCACGAATTCTGTAGGCATGAAAAAGAGTAATAAGAGAATATTATGTAAAGATTTAGGTTAATAAATTTGGAAAGTTAGATAAAATGCATAAATCCTTTGAAAAATATATATCACCAAAGCTTAAAAAAATAAATTACCAAAGCACTCAAGAAGAATAATAGTGGCCATGCTATAATGCTGGTACTCTGGTAGGCTGAGCAGAATTAAAACTTTGAGCCCATCCTGGGCAACTTGATGAGACCCTGTCTTAAAATACAAAATAAGAAAGTGCAAAGGTCTTGGGTTCTCTCTTCAATGACAAATGCACACATGCACACCCACCACCACCACTACCTCTTGAATTGCCCTTGTATAATATATATATTTATATATATATATATATATATATATTCCAAATATATCTATTTATCTATGTACCTATATCTATATCTCTGACTATCTACCAGTTTATGTCTGTCTGTCTGTCTGTCTATCATCTATCTATCTATCTATCTATCTATCTATCTATCTATCTTTCAGATTTCTTGTATTTTCTATCACTAGTCTGAGGTCTCACCTGCTGAGGTTAGTAGAGGGAGCTGGTAACGGGAACTTCTTCTACCCAAGAGGACACACATTGCAAAAGTGGGAAATTAAACAGATGACGTGAAAACTGAGACAAGTGTGTGCCACCAAGCAAGGCCTGAAGTGCATGTCAGGAGTGGAGTAGAGTCAGGAACAGGTAGTTTTCTGAACTACCAGAAAAAGCAATCGAAGTGATTGTAAAAGAGGGCTGCCCGGCCGTGGGGGTGGAGAGCAGAGGTGCTTTCCTGTTACTGGGCACTTACATGTTCTGTAAACCCTTGCATGGTTGGACCAAATTTATTTTAAAGAGTCAGCCTTGGAAAGGAAGCTACCGATCAATTTCTTTTAATTATTAAATTGTAAATGCCTCGCCCTTAATTATAAAAAACTGAAAGGTGATCTATTTCAAATAGGATCCATTGTGTCCTCTTAGTATTTAAATAGGCATGTACAAAGTTCTTATCTCTGTATTTTTGGGGGTGAGACTATTACTATACTATTTCAAAATATATTTTCATTTAAGTGATTTTAGCATCAAAAATTAAATCTTGCTCTTAGATTAAGGCTAGTTTATCTTTCTGCTACCATTTTATTAGTAAAATGAAGAATTTCAGAAATTGCATTATAAATATAATTGACTTGGTATTTTGTGCTTTGCTTAGGTAATTCTGGGGTAAATGGAAGAAGTCACAAGGTCTTGCTCAGTGCACTGCTTCTGGGGCTTTCTTGTTGGAGAAAAATTTGTTTTCATTTCAGAGACAGTAAAGCTGACTCCAGTATTTGTAGAACTCATCTAGCCCTGTGGGAACTTTTGAGCGCACATATTCCAGTGTTCTGTCATGTGTGTACCATACTGCTCTGCTGCATGTGCAGCCTGTGAGCCTGGCAGCAGTTTCAGCTGTCCTTAGACCCCATGGCAATACATGCCACCTGAGCTGTGAATTAGGTGATTAGGTCTTGAACATTGGTTAAGGTTTTCAATGTGGATGGTGTGCAGTCACGTGACCAGAGTGCTGTAACCTGGGGTATTCCTGATGAAAAAGAAAGAATAAATTGTACATGCACATGGGAATACATTCACCTCAACTCTTTGATTTATCTAGCCTTGCTCCTCTATTTTGAATAGCTTACTGGTTTCCTAGTAGTTTTTGTGTCCTTTACGTGTAATAGCTTGCAGAGGAGACATAGAGTAAATCTTCCATTTACCACAGTGATTTCTGTGTCACTTTCTTTCAATTTTAGTCCCGTTGTATGTAAATTCTAACTATTTGGCAAGATGTATATTTTATGTTAATGTTAACTTGGGTGCACGCTGGCATTCTTTAAACTTTATAGAACTTTAATGACTTGGTTTTAGAATACTTACAATTTAAGGCTAGGTAAGTTTCTACTTCCCTCAACTCATATTTATTTTCATGTGAAATGGAAAATACTGCTTTATTTGATATTCCTTCATTATATTTTATACATTAAAATCCAAACAAAAATATATTAGCTGCAAGAGTCTCCTGAAGTAGTGTTATAAATAAAATTAAAATATCTGCAGTATTTAACATTGAGTTTTAGCTGCTTTCATACTACTTTACTCTGTGTTTTTCCATGGACTGTCAGGAGATTTAGGCATGGTTGGATATGTGTTTTAAGGAAAAGAATTGCTATAAAATATATTTTGCAATTAGGCAACTAACTAAATCTTAGGCATTCTCACTTATGGCTCATCTCATGATAATCAGGTTGTTTTTGGCAATTGAAGGGTGATACTAGATCAGCTTTTGCTTGATTCAGCTCACTGTATTATGATTTAAATTTCTTTACTAATTAGACTTGCTGGGCATGGTAGCTCATACCAGTAATTCCAGCACTCAGGAGGTTGAGTGAGGCAAGAGCATTGCTGTGAGTTTGAAGGCCAGTCTGGGCTACATAGTGAGACTCTGTTTCAAAAAACAAAAATAATAATAGTAATAATAACAACAGCAATACTATAGAATAAATGCTTGCAGAGAAAATGACCAAATCAGATGACCCTTTAATCAAATTTGTACCTCCAAATCAGGAATATTTAGATAGCTGCCGTGTGCATTTATCAGGGGGTATCCCATTATCTCCCTGATTTGGTAAAGAATACCATCTCTCAGACAGCTTTGTATCAGTGAGTTATATAGGCAAGATATAATAAGCCACATGTGCTTTGCAAAGTCAGGCAGATATGCTGAGAGAGTGTTGCATCGTGATGCCTCATAGGTTCAAACGTAGCTCTAGTTCCACACTGAACACACCACTCCAGGCTATCATTGTCTCACACTGAGTTTGCTGCAAAGAGCTTTGTGGCTTATCTCTTCCTGTGTTGAATCTGTTCTGCCCTCTGCTACTAGATTCTCAAACTTACTTTAATAGCATTATTCATTTCCTGTTGTCCAATAAAAGTCCATTTTGTAGCATCCTATTTTCGTCATAATTTGGCTTCAGATGCATGTGCTGGAAATTTTATTATATGCTGTATATAATAAACACAATGAACCCTCTAATTGTCCCAATCTATAGGTTTTTTTTTTTATTTTATTTTTATTTTTTTTTTAATTATTTATTTATTTGTGTGTGTGTGTGGCCAGCTCAGCCCACCAGGGGGCAGGGCTGGCTGGCATGTGGTGCTGGGGATTGAACCGCGGTCCCTGTGATTTGCCAAGTTTGTTCTAAGTAGGTGCCTTAGACCACCGAGCCATCTCACCAGCCCCTATAGGTTTTTATCTTATGAAGTCTGTAATACCAATAAAGGCAGAGAGCAAGTTGTGGGCTCCTTTTACATTCTGTCTAGCACTGAGTAGAGTTCTGGGCTCATAGTGTGCATGGAGAGAATTGAGAATCTTTTACTCTCCTCTGTTAGTTTTTTATTACTGTAACAAATTCCTAGGATAAGCTTAACTACAGAAAAGGTTTGGACTGTATTAGTCATCTTTCCTGTTGCTGGGACAAAATATCTGACATCTTTAACATAAAGGAAGTAAGTTTTCTTTTAGCTCAGTTTAGGAGGTTTCAGCCCATGGTTGTTTGGCATCAAGGCAAGAACATTGTGGTGGAAGAGTTGCTTAAGTCATGGCAGCTGGGAAGCAGAGCACAGGGAAGGAGGGAGTGCTGAGAGGAAGGAGCCAGGAACCAGCAACAGCCCCCAAGGGTGTGTCTCCAGACCCACCCAGACATACCCTCAAGTATGCTTTCCATTATAAGCCCTGAGGTGACTCTCCAGCCAATCAAGTTGACAGTCAAGATTAACCACCACATGGGTTCCCAGTTTTGGAGGTTTCAGTGCATTAATAGACAGAGTCCTGGGCTTTTAGGCATGTGATGTTGAAATAACACATCCTGTAGTGCTGGAGTATAGTAAAATTGCTCACCTCATGGCTAGGATGGAAAAGAGAGCGAGAGGAGGAGCTGGGTTACCTATTCCCTGCAAGGACCTGCCCCTCAGTGAATGGGCAAGCTCCCTACAGGCCCCACTTCTTAAAGGTTCTAGCACATAGTACTGGGGACTAAAATTTTAACACATGAGTTTGCTGTGTAGCTCAGGCTGGCCTTGAACTCACTAAGTAGCCCAGGGTGACCTCAGACTCATGGCAATCCTTCTGCCTCGGCCTCCCAAGTGCTAGGATTACAAGCACACACTGCTATACCTGGGAAAATGACTTCTGGGAGACATTCCAGATGCCAGCTAAAGCAACCCCTGAGCTCATTTATTCCTCTCCTCCCTACTTGATCTAAGAGATATTTCTAGTTTTGTGTTAATGGGTTTCTCTTAAAGTAGTTGATATTTGTTTAGCATGTATTATCTTAAGCTCACAGAGTACTTTCAATATACTCCAGATATCACCAATAGTGTGATATCTTCAATTTTAAATTTAGCAGCCGCTTTATTCTGTACCAGAAACCACAGTGACTCAGTCACTGACATGCCGGAAATGGTCTCTTCCTTTTTCTATGGCAGTCTTAATGGTGGTTACAGATTAACATATCCTTTGGGAAGCATAATATTTGCCATTAATTATGGCATTCTTCAGGAACCACTATAGTAATAGACAGTCCAATTTAATTGGACTAGGGTATACTTCATTAGTATATGTAAAAGTAGGTTCGATGGAGAGGAAGTATTCATGTAGGATGCGTTTTAAGGTGCCCATACATTTTCTGATTTTTTAAAATACTACTGCAATTTTTAGTTTAGTTTTATGTAATTAATACAAAATAATTGCTGTTCTATAACAATATATAGTAACTGCAAAGGACAGAGACTACTTTCAGATCTGTTCACATCTGCTACACAGGAATAACTAGTTCATTCCTTAAAAAACCAGTAAGTTGCTGCATTGTGGCCCTGAAGTCTCTGAGGAAGAGCAGAAGCAATGAATATTAGATGTATAAATGTCAAGCAGTCACTTTAATTGACTCTTGGTTGCTAATGGAAAAAGAAGTTCTAAGTCCTTATAAAATTGTGATCTTTTAAAGTAGAAATGAATGAATGAATGAATGGAGTGAGTGAATGAATGAATAGAAATGGAGACAAGAATCTTATTTTTATGTTTATTTTGTTTTCCTGTAATACTTTGTCAAAAAAAGGGTTTTTTTTTTTTGTTTTGTTTTTTACAGGTCTCATTCCTTTCACTATGAATCTGCCCCAATACTTTTCTATTTGGATAGAAAAATAATACATGACAAAGAAACTGGAGCCACCCTTGGTGGCACACACCTATACTGTCAGCACTTGGGAGGCTGAGGCAGGAGGATTGCCATGAGTTTGAGGCCAGCCTGGGCCACATAGTGAGTTCAGGGCCAGCCTGCACTTCATAGTAAGACTCTGTCTCATGATAAAGCAATTTCAAGTGAGGATTTCATAAAAAATAATAGAAGAGGATCTGTGTTACAGTATTTCTTTCCTTGAGACAGGATTTTAAGCAAGATATTTATAAATCAGATGATACTGGAGATGAATGATGCAGTAGAGCCAATTATATGAATATCAGAAGCAATAGCAAGTAAAAACGTCATGTGGTAGAAAAGACTTTGTAGGCTCAAAATGTCAATATGGCTGAGGAAGTGAGATATAAAAAGGAAGAAATGGTGGTCAGAAAAGTGGGTAAGAGCCAGGTCAGTAAAGATATACAAGCAGTAGGATGTGTTTACATTGTATACAGTGGGAAGGCATAAACTTTCATCAGGTAGACTATTTTACAACAATGTTCGGTTTTTGGATATCATTTTGACTGAGAAATTCTGGTATGTTGAGTATACATTGAAAATGGTGCCAGTAGAGGTATCTAGTTATTATTTCAGTAGACCAAGCAGGAAATGATGATTGCTAGGGCCAAGGAAGACAGATTCAAAATATATTTTGAAAATAAGGATGACAGTACTTTTAGGTGAATTAGATTTGGAAAGCTGAGGAAAAGTTGGACTCAAGGACATCGTCATCTGTTTTATGTTGCTCTAACAAGACACCTGAGTCTGAGTAACTTGGAAAGAGAATTATTTGGTTCACAGTGCTAATAACTGGAAAGCACAGGCAGCATGGTGTCAGTTTTCTGGAGAACCTCTGGGCTACATTACAACATGGCAAAAAAAGAAGAAGGGAACTGTCTCCGGCTTTGATCAAGACTCTGAGCTTTTAGTCTGGATGTGGTGGTGCACATGTGTAACCCCAGCACTAGGGAGGCAGAAATCAGTAGGATCACTATGAGTCCGAGCTGTGTAGTGAGACCCTGCACACACACACACACACATGCACACACACACGTGCGCGCGCACACACACACACACACGCACACACGACTCTTGAACTTTTTATACCAGCTCGGTCTTATTTATTTTTTATGTATTTAGTACGGGTCTACAGGGTCTCACTACACAGATTGGACTCTTAGTGACCCTTCTGATTTCTGCCTCCCACCCTGTGCATGCCCTGGGGGTGGGGCTGGCATGGCTGGCCAAGGATTGAACCCAGTCCCTGAGTCTGCCTAAGCAGGTGTTTTAATCTGCTGAGCTATCTGGCCAGCCCCTAATAGCCCATTCTTGCAGGAATTAGTGCACTACTCCAAATTTCAGCCCATCCCACAAGACCAGCTTTATACCATTCATGAGAATTCACCCCCATGACTTAATTACCTTCCACCAGACCCCATCTCCTAAAGCCCCCACCACCTTGAGGCCACCACACTGGAGACCAATTTCTAGCACATGAACCATTCGGGGAGAAGCCATCTTAAAAATATAGCAAAAGATGTTGTGGAGATAGACAAGTGGATTTTCTAAATGTAGGCAAGTTCACTGAATCTGTTGAAATAAAAATAAACAGATTAACAAGAGAAAAAAGTATACAGATTTATTAATGTACACAGGTGCGTAGGAGCAAAACTTATAACTCATATGCCAGATGGTTGAAGTTTAAATACTCTTTTCATAGGAGATAGGGAAGCAGGAAATATGGATAATCTTAAAGTAGTAGTGAATGATTTGGGGAGGAGGTGAGTGGACCCAAATAACAATGGTCTGGACAGTTATTCTGGGTTTTGTTTTCATTCTGATCCTCTGAGTTTAATCTTTCTTGGTTAATGACATGTTAGTAAGATTGCAAGCAATTATGTTTGCATTTAAGGATTCTGTTACTGGAGTAGATGGGGAGCTGGGCATGGTGGTGCATGTCTGCAATCTCTATGCTTTGGGGGACTAAGGTCAGCACAGACAATTTAGTAACTTAGTGTAAAATTCTCTCTTAAGTTAAAAATAAAAAGGGCTAGGGGTGTAGTTCAGTGTGAAGGCCTTAGTTATAAAACAATTATATATATTTATATTATGAAGTGTTGCATTTCCATACATGCATACAATTTGTGTGATGATTCAGATCAGAATAATTGTGGCGTGTCTACCATTACACACATATATCATTTCTTTGTATTGGGAACATTCAAAATTCACTCTACCTATTTTGAAATATTCAATTAATTGTTAAACATACTGTACTATAGAACACTGGCAATTACCTCTCCTATCGAACTGTACCCTTGTATCTGTTAATCATCTTTTTCTCCATCTATCCTTCCCCCTACCCTTCTAAGGCTCTGGTAACTGCTAATCTAATCTCAACTTATTTGAGATAACATTTTGGCTTCTGACTATAAGTAAGGATATGTGATAACTGAGTTTGTCTTTCTGTGCTTGACTTATTTCACTTATAATAATGTCCTCCAGCAATTTTACTCATGTTGCCACAAAGGAGAGGATTTTTTTTCTTCTTTATGGCAGAATGATGTTGATATATATATA